>NC_135903.1:2329357-2706659 GCF_964194155.1 Cetorhinus maximus
CCCCCACCCCACACTCCACCCCCACCCCACACACACCCCGCACCCCACACACCCCCCCCACCCCACACTCCACCCCCCACCCCACACACCCCACCCCCCACACACACCCCCCCACCCCACACACACCCCCCCCACCACACACACCCCCACCCCACTCACACCCCCCCACCCCACACACACACCCCCCACCCCACACACACCCCCACCCCACACACACACCCCCCACCCCACACACACCCCCCTACCCCACACACACCCCCCACCCCACACACACCCCCCACCCCCACACACACCCCCACCCCACACGCACCCCCCCCACCCCACACACACCCCCCACCCCACACACACACCCCCCCACCCCACACACACCCCCCACCCCACACACACACCCCCCCCCACACACACCCCCACCCCACACGCCACCCCCCCCACCCCACACACACCCCCCACCCCACACACACACCCCCCACCCCACACACACCCCCCACCCCACAGCCCCCCCCACCCCACACATACCCCCCACCCCACACACACCTCCACCCCACACACCCCCCCACCCCACGCCCCCCCACCCCACACGCACCCCTCCGCCCCACACGCACACCCTCCGCCCCACACACACACCCCCACCCCACACACACCCCCCCCACCCCACACACACCACCCCCACCCCACACACACCCCCACCCCACACACACCACCCCCACCCCACACGCCACCCCCACCCCCCACCCCACACACCCCCCGACCCCACACACACCACCCACCCCACACACACCCCCCCCACCCCACACACACCACCCCCACCCACACACACCCCCCCACCCCACACACACCCCCACCCCACACACACCCCTCCCACCCCACACGCACCCCCCCCGCCGCGCAGACACCCCCCCCACCCCACACACACCCCCCCACCCCACACACACACCCCCACCCCACACGCACCCCCCCGCCCCACACACCCCCCCACCCCACACACACCCCTCCCACCCCACACGCACCCCCCCCGCCGCGCAGACACCCCCCCACCCCACACACACCCCCCCACCCCACACACACACCCCCACCCCACACGCACCCCCCCGCCCCACACACCCCCCCACCCCACACACACACACCCCCACCCCACACACACCCCCACCCCCCACACACACCACCCCCCACACACCCCCCCACCCCACACACACCACCCCCCCACACACCCCCCTACCCCACACACCCCCCACCCCACACACCCCCCACCCCACACGCCCCCCCCACCCCACACGCCCCCCCCATCCCACACCCCCCCCACCCCACACGCCCCCCCCCATCCCACACCCCCCTCCACCCCACACGCCCCCCACCCCACACGCCCCCCCCACCCCACACGACCCCCCCCACCCAACACGCCCCCCCCATCCCACACCCTCCCCACCCCACACGCCCCCCCCCTCCCACACCCCCCTCCACCCCACACGCCCCCCCATCCCACACCCTCCCCACCCCACACGCCCCCCCCTCCCACACCCCCCCCACCCCACACGCCCCCCCCATCCCACACCCCCCCCCCCCCCCCACCCTACACACACCCCTTTAACCACCACCATCCTGTCCTACCACTGGGACCCCAAAGAATCCTCCATTAACTCCACTGACCCCTCCCTCTGAACCCCTTTCCCATCTCAAAGAATCACACAGTGCAGAAGAGGCCCTTCGGCCCATCGAGTCTGCACCAACATGCTCCAATGCCCCTTCATACCTGCACAATGCAGCCCTCCCCACCCTCACCCCAATACAACCCGACCTTCCAACTCCGTAGCAGCTCACCCATTGCATGATTGTCACCGAATTCTCTCCATTTTCCCCTACCACCCCCAAACTCCCCTGCTCCCTCTAGACCTGCACACCCGCCCCACCTCTTCATCCCTCTCCTCCCCGTTTATTTCCCCCCCCACCCCCCAGCACAGACCCTCGCCACCCACCAGTACCTACTGCAGCCTTCCACCTGCTGCTTGACAATCCAAACCCTGGATGAAGTTGCTGTGCCTGGGTGCTGCAGGGGACATCCACCTGGTTGACTCTCCACCCACCCATTGCTGCACGGGTGTTGCAGGGTCCAGTTGCTGGAGGCCTCCATCTTCTCCTCATCCCCACGCGCTGCCCCAGACCTTCTTCAGGTTGGCGCCATCATGTTCGTGCCACATTAATCCAGGTGTGATTTCCCGCTGGTGGTGCGGGTGACTGGGCGGGGGAGGGGGGTGGCCATTCTGGTCGGGCCTTCATCTGCATCCTATTAATGGGATACAAACCGGATTCATGCCGGCCTCTGGAGGGAATGACAATCCGCCATGGTGGGCGGGAGCGGAATATCCCGATGTCATAAACCGATTTTTGGGCTCCCACCGACCCCCCACTCGAAACCCACCATTAAACCCGCTGCAAGGGGACTGGGAAATTCTGCTCTAGATCCTGAACCGCCCCACTTCCTGAAAGGACAGCAGAACCAAAGTAATTATTTCTAAAAGAGCAAAGGTTTAAACAAAAGAGGGAATGCTGAAAATGCAAAATAAAAATGGAAAATGCTGCAAATGATCAGATCAATTAGCATCTGAAAGGGAAAGGGAGTAATGATTTTAACTGGTGGGCCACAATGACCCCAGGGTTCAGAATTCCCAATGGTCAAAACCATAATTTTCGTGTGGTCGTCGCTGGTGAGGATGGCACTTACTGCCCACCCCTAGCTGCCCTCCAGAAGGTGGTGATAGTGGGCTTTCTTCTTGAACTGCTGTACCCATGCCAACCACCCCCCTCCCCCACCCCAAAGCCAATTCACAAGAGACTCTCATCTTCCCCTGAATAGCCCCCTGGATATTGTATAAGGCGATTATCATCCGCTGCTGCAAGGGATCCATATCTGCTGCACACTGTCAGCGGGAAATACCAAAATAGCAAAACTATTATGAGGTCAGGAGTTCACACTCTCAACTTACAACGCAGTTAGATCAGGACTCAATGACAAAAAAAAATTCACAAGTATAATTTTGCCCTGGCCCTGCTCGATATGATGAAGCAGGCAGTCCAGACGGAATGGGTCCCCAGTGTCATCCAGAACATTAACTCATCTTTCTCAATCATGTGTTGACCATCCTCCATCTCCTTTACAGTAACATTTTATAGGGCGACATTAAACCACATATCTCGAGGCAATCTTTTTTTCCGAGTTAAATCGTGAACTTTATTTACATTTTTATTAGAAGCATGTTGCCTGCCTGAAAATGATCGGTTTTTCTGGCTGACTGATCTGTGGCAGTCAATATATGTTTCTTAAACTGGATAGCAAATGTAAGTCACACAGAATTGTGCATTTTTATTTCTTCGTCAAAGGGAGTTACTGAACCATGTTTCCGCCCTTTAGCTGAATTTAATGAATTTAAAGCAAAAGATTACAGTAAATGCCATTCTCTCTGACTCTGCTCGCCACAGTTTGCTCTCTGTACAAAATAACTCTTGCCCCCACTTGCTTGTTTGCACTGCCTGACTGGTATTCAAATCTTTGCAAAGTCTTAACACTTTCAACACTTCCATTATTGCAGGGCTCAAGACTTTTGAGTGAGACTACAGCCTCAGTGATGGTTAGAAAGATGCTAGAAGACGGCTTAGGCATATAAGAACTGGAAGGTCTCTGGTTCATTTCCCAGGGCGTGCTAACTGATGTAAGCAGGGCTGACAGTTGGCCTCGATCTCCTGGGTTAGGGAGGGGAAAATCAGACAGGATTCCTGCCCTTGTCCCTGATTGTCATCCAGTCACTTCTGCTGAAAAATATAAATGAATGGACATGAAGGGGTATGAGGAGAGAGCAGAAGTACAGTGCTAAGATAGAGGGTCAGCCATGATTATATTGAATGGTGGAGCAGGCTTGATGGGCCAAATGACCTACTCCTGATTCTGTTTCTGTGTTTCTAAATGAAGACAAAGTAGGGTGTGGTTACTGACACTCCTGATGGTCAAGTAGCCTACCAAGGCTATCAAGGTTCACACGGGAATCATGTTACTTGGGGAAAAAAAGAGTAACTTTCCCCTTGAAACAGTTCCCATTAAGTCAACAGCCTAGATTTTCAAAGCAGAAATGCAGTACCCGCCCACCCAATATGAAATGTGCTGACCCTGCGGTAGTTTTCAATGCCAGTATAATTAAAATAATTCAAGCTAGCTCCAGGCATCAGAAAGGATTAAGTCTTTCTTCCTACAGATCAGTGGTCCTGCAGAGATAATGGCAAGTCAAGTGGCATGGCTGGGACTTGATATGCACGATATGACAGTCTCAGGATGGGAGCACATTTGTCACCTCCAACTCCTGCACCAAGGCTGGAGGGATGCACGGTCATGCTGCCCATGCAGCAGCAGAAGTTCACACATCAAGTGCTTTAAACATAGGTTGCCCCATTTCCCAGTGGTAGGGAGAGCAGTGGGAGTGGACAGCAACCAACCAAACCTGAGGCGACAGTGAACAGGCAGCAATTGTTTTCAAATCCCTCCATGGCCTCACCCCTCCCTATCTCTGAAATGTCCACCAACCCACAACCCTACAAGATACATACGTTCCTCTAATTTTAGCCTCTTGTACATTCTCAGTAATAATCGCTCCACCACTGGCGGCCGAACTTTCAGTTGCCTAGGCTCCAAGCTCTGGAATGCTCTCCTTACACCTCGCCACCTTGCTCTCCCTCATTAAACCACTCCTTAAAATCTACCTCTTTGACCAAGCTTTTAGTCATCTGACCTAATATCTCTTATGTGGCTCAGTGGCACACTGTTTTATAACGCTCCTGTGAAGCACTGTAGACGTTTCATTATGTCAAAGGTGCCATATAAATCTAAGTTGTTGTTGTTTCTAATAAAGGGCTAGGAAAGGTTGATGGTAGTGCAAGAGAATGCTAGGGTTTCGGGACCTGACCCTTAGGCTGTAGTTCAAAGTAGTGTGTGCATACAATAAAGATTCACCAGAATGATAACAAGGATGAGAAACATAGTTATGAGGAGACTTAAGATACTGGGACAATTTACTTTGGAACAGCACGGGCTAAAAGACTTAATAGAGCTTTTTTTGAAGTCATGAAAGGTTTTGATGGAGTGAATAGGGAAAAAAGCTATTTTCTCTGGTTGGGGAGTCACTGTCAAGGGGTCATCAATTTAAAACTGTCACAAAGAGATTGAGGAGAGAGGTTAAGAGAAATCTCTTTATGCAGCGATTCACTGAAGTGTGGAATGGTTAGCCACAGGGAGTATTAGCGGCAGAGACCATTGCATCTTTTAAGGGAAAATTGGATGACATTTGAATCAGGCTATAGAGAGAGCAGGGTAGTGAGTTAGTTTGAACTGCTGTCACCAAGGGCCAGGACAGATAGGGTAAGCCAAGTTGCCTCCTTATGTGCTGTTAGCTATGGTAAGCTCATCCTCTCATCCTGACTGCTCCTCTAAGACGACACACTGATTTCCAGAACTCATTCTAAAAGAAAGCCTGAGTACTGTCCATGCATTGATTTCTATGTACAATGCACTGTGCTTTGCACCCACTTGAAATCATTAATTTCTAGTTTTGTACATCTTCACTGGTCGTTAGAACCTTTGGGTAGAATATGCCACCAAATAAACTATTCAAAGGGATTGGTTAGAATTTAGTTAGAACTTAGTTTGAATTGGAGGAGTGCAGTCACAATACATAAATAGGAATGAGAAAGAAAAATCAGGTACACATGTAAAATGGTGTAGGGCTCCACGACAAGGACATCTGGTGACTTTTTTAGTCTATCCATGTTACTCAAGTCTTTAGGTTCTTATGTAAGCTAGTTCTGAAGTTTTAAGATATGTGTTACTTTGGTATATATGCAAGTGTGGAGGTGTTGCATTCAACTTCACAGAATATGACAAGATCCATGCTAAAGAAAAAGCTAAGGGATATAAAGGTTATAGAATTGGCCCAAGCCATCAGCTTACAGTGAGAACTACAGAAAAAGACAAGAGAAAGTAAATAAACATTCAGGTTTAAACTACTGAAAGTGTAAACCAACGACTACATCAAAATTTTATTGTTGATATACTTGTGTGTGGAAAGTATAGCAGCAGAAGGTTAATTTTGAGAAGCAAGGCTAATGTCATTATGAGATGGTTACTTGAGTCAGAGAATCACCCAGCAGTGAAGTCTTACAAAGTTGCCCCTGAAGACCTTATCCACAGTTTACTGTGTTTCTCTTTTTGTTTGGCTGATGTCCTGGTTCGGAGAAGTGGTGTTATGCAAATTGTTGAACTTTATTTTTGCCAGGCCTGGGAGGTCGTCTTTCAACTGGGTGGCTTGTTATGCAACCATAGAACCAAAGAACCATAGAAAAGTTATGGCAGAGAAATCTGCACCAGCTGAAAAAGAAAAAGTGAAAAACTAGCTGCCCATTCTAATCCCACCTTCCAGCACTCGTTCCATAGCTTTGCAGGTTACAGCACTTTAGATGCGGATTCAGGTGCCTTTTAAATGAGTTGAGGATTTCTGACTCCACCACCAAACCAGGCAGTGAATTCCCTCTGGGTGAAGAAATTTACCTCATGTCCCCTCTAATCCTTCTACCAATCACCTTAAATCTGTGCCCCCTGGTAATTACCTCTCTGCTAGGAGAAACAGTGTATCCCTGTCTACTCTATCTAGGCCCCTCATAATCTTGTACACCTCAATCAGGTCACTCCTCACCCTCCTCAGTCCCAAGGAAAACAACCCCAGCCTATCCAATCTTCCCTGATAGCTGCAATTTCCAAGCCCTGGCGACATACTTGTAAATCTCCTCTGTACTTTCTCCAGAGAGATTATGTCCTTCCTGTAAAGAACTGTACACAAAATTTCAGCTGTGGCCTAACCAGCATTTTATACAGTTCCAGCATTACATCCCTGCTTTTTTATTCTAAACCTCATCCAAAATGGAAAGCATTCCATATGCTTTCTTGACCACCTTATCCACCTGTCCTACCACCTTCAGGGACCTGTGGACATGCACTCCAAGGCCTCTCACTTCCTCTACCCCTCCCAATATCCTCCCATTTATTATGTATTCCCTCACTTTGTTTTCCCTCCCCAAATGTATTACCTCACACTTCTCTGGATTGAATTCAATCTGCCACTTTTCCGCCCCCTCAACCAAGCCATTGATATCATTGTGGAGACAACAGCAGTCCTCTTCACTATCAACTACATGGCCAAATTTGTGTCATCTGCAAATTTCCCAATCATGCCTCCCACATTTAAGTCCAACTCATTAATGCATACAACAAACAGCAAGGGACCCAATACTGGGCCCTGTGGAATGCCACTGGAAACCGTTTTTCATTCGCAAAAACATCCATCATCCATCACCCTTTGTTTCCTGTCGCTGAACCCACTTTGGATCCAACTCATCACATTCCCATACAGGTTTTTACTTTCCTGACCGGCCTGCCATGTGGGACCTTGTCAAATGCCTTATTAAAATCCATGTAGAGAACATCCACTACACTACCCTTGTCAATCCTCCTTGTTACTTCCTGTTTGGTGTGGGTTGTGTTGCCCGTGTGACATTAGTATTTATGTGAGAAGAATTTTAAATGCCGTGTTATCTATTATTGGCAACTGGCTGAGAATGGAGTTGAACCGCTTAAGACTTCTTAGCTGTTTAATAATGATAAACACTTAGCGTAAATAACATTTTCCGCAAGAAAGGATGATTTGGCAGATGGTAAGTAGGGCATTTTCTACTGGATCCTCCAAACCTGCTGAATTAAACAGTTTGCGAGTGGAACACCCACATTTCCCAACCAACTCAGGAAAGATTGATCTAAGTTTAATACAAAATAAATATATTTCTAAGTGTGGTGAAAGCATCAGTATTTATAATGTGTGCATCCATCCATCACTGGTCTTGAAGGGCTGATATTAGAAATACAGGTACTCGAAGAAATCACTACAAAATTGTTCTGTCCCTTGGTCACATTAATTGCCACTAAATTCTCTCCTCTACAGCCTTAATGTCCCACTCATATTGATGGTTCTTTCTCTCCAACCTTACTGCATCCATTTTGAACTGATGTGGCGACAGCTTTGTGGTAGATTGAACAGGACTGGAGAAAAATCAGAAAAGAATCACGGCAGAAGCTGCTACTGTAATGAAAATGTGGCTTTCTAGGGTGTATGTCAGTACATTCTACCTTGTATGGCACATTAGAATTCTACAATGCTACACAATTTCAAATATTGCTCTGTTGTCAAGACAATTTAGAAGCTAAAGAATGTAGCACTATTTTCTCCAATTATCACTGAATTGAAAAATACGTTTTCTATCGAACCTGCAGTCTCTCAGCTGAATTGTGCCAGAGAAGAAACTGTTAACTTCTTGCATTTATTGGTGCGTAATAATATTTATCTCCAACACTTACACTGCATAAATTATTTTAATTAAACCTAGAAATTTCTGTGGCAGTATTAACGGGTGCATACTTAACACACATGTCTGATGTCCTTCTGTCCATTATTTCAAAATGAGTGTTCACTTATTTTAAAGGTGATAATGTGTCACTGACATCAAGGCCAAAGGAATGTAATACAAGCACATTAAGCATTTGTTCCCGAATGTTGCTAACGGCAACTTGAAGATTTTAGTCATCTTTTTCAGTCCATCCTTGACTGAGCTTGATTGTATGTTCCCAGACAGATAAACAGGTGGTTTTCATAAGCTGCTTATAGCTCATCGTCCTGAGGTGGTCATTTTCAGCACCATAGACTTATTTTTATGTTGTCAATAATGTGTATGTCTGTGTGGAAACTTATCTAAGTGACTGGACTAGACTAAAAATATTGACTTTCCAACGCTTAACTGTATACCCTTAACTTTTACATGAATTAGCTTGCAATTACTGGTTTCCCTAGTTGTTGACTTAGGGAATAGTAGGAGCATTTCAAACAATAATCTTGGACGGGAAAAAGCTTTCTTCAATTTCTCCTATGTTCCTGCACTTAGTCTCCCACACAAATAATTGCCACTTCCCATTAATTTCTTCAGAAAATTCAGTGTCCAAAAACTTAGGGCGGAATCGTCGCAGGTTTATGCCAAGTGCGCTAGTGGGCGTGAGAAAAGATGTTTTACCCGCCAGTCGCAATGGCGGGTTTTCGCGCCGTATCGTCCCATTCCCAGCGCGTCTCGTTATCAATTCCTCATCAATAGTGCACCCACGGGAAACATTTCGGATCGCTGGTGGGCGGGCTCAGACTTGCCCATCACGCAGCGACCTCAGTGCTTCCTCACTCCCGGCACCATATTTAAGGCGCATAAGAGTGCTCGCCTACTTCACATCTACAGACCAGGACTGTGCCAGGTGATAGATGGCCCTGAAAGTGAAGAAGATGGCAGCCCCTAACTTTGGGGACACCTCTTTGGGGTGTCTGTTGGACGCAGTGGCAGGCTGCTGCAATGTCCTCTACCCCCACTCTGGCTGCAGGAGGTTCACCAGAGTCACCATTCCGGCCTGGCGGAGGCGGCAGCGACAGTCAGCACCACTGGAGCACAGAGGAGGTCAGCCATCCAAAGCAGGAAGAGGATGAATGCTCTCATCCATTTTGCCAGGGTAAGGCAAACAGCCCACCACTCTCAACACACACTCCCAAACCCATCACACATCCACAGGGACCTCACACCTCAAGGGACAACACCACTAACTCTCACCCACACCCTCACATCTCCACCAGCCTCATACCCTCTGGAGCTCCCGTCCTCATCCTATGATTCCACTCACCACACAAACATTCCACACAGTGCCATGCATCCTGCTCACACTCTCTCCATCTGTTTTCATGCAGGAGAAGCTGATTCACAACAGGAGGGAGAGGTTCCGGGCCAGAGGTGGAGTGGCCCACATTAGGTCCCTCACTCCCTTTGAGGAGTGGCGATCGCGCTGACTGCTGAGGACGTGGACCGTGCCTGCGGTGATGGTGAGGTCGGCGGCAAACACCCACATGAGGATCCTGCACCACATCATTCCTCTCTCAATACAACTGAGTGCTCTCTCTCCTGCTTTTGACTCTGCTGCCATGCACTACTTATCTCTACTTTGGTTCACAGGGAGCTCTGCCAAGCAACCGACACCCTCAGCCAGCCAGTCCCTCAGCTCCATCCACATCCTCACCTCCAGCTAAGGGGACACCTCCTCCATTGAAGAGTTGGAAATAAGCAGCCTAGAAGACCCGTCACAGCGCTTACCCACACCCTGCACCAGCGCAGAGACACACACCTCAGCGGGACCTAGATCTATAAAAGGCTTGGGTTCAAAACCTGGTGGTCACTGCACAGACACTTGTCCGCAGCAGGAGGAGGCAGGTTCAGCTGAGCTCCCCGGCACTCAGATGACTGCTGGGGAAAAGGCATCTGTCGGGTCCGAGGCAGATTACGAGCCTCTGGATTTGGCCTTCCAACTCATCGTGGAGAGTCAGCAGAACATCGCGCAGAGCTGTTGGAAGCCCTCAGCAGAGTGGCATGTGAGTTGGAGGACTGCGTCCGCCAGCTTTCTGTAGTGGTGCCCACCTGGGGGACTCCATGGGAAGGATGGCGGATGCCATGGAGACCCTGGTCCAGCAGGATATGGAGATGCACACAGACCTGCACTCCATCGTAGTAGCCATGGGTGAGTTCCTGAGGTGGCAATGCGAGAGGGAAACAGGGCACTTCGATGTCCCTCAGGTGCTCCTCCCCCTCATGGAGTTAGGGCGGGGCCTTCGGGCACCCAAAGGGAGGAGGAGCAGCCGCAGCTGGACACCCCTGGGTCATCCGCTCAGGAATCTCAGAAGCTGTTCTCTCCCTCCGAGTCCCCTTTGCCTGTGACCTCCTCAACTTGCCCCCCTGTCACTGCAGAGGGAGCAGACGGCCCACAGGAGGACAGGCAGAGCAAGCCGGGGCCCTCAAGGCCTCAGCTGTCCAGAGGATGCACGCCAAAGTCATCAGAGGCAACAGGGCCAATCATTGCACAGGCTGTCTCCACCCCTGCTGCGGATGTCAGGGCAGCACCTAGAAGAAGTGTTAGGCCTAGAAAAGTCAAGAGATTCTGATCACAAGTGGTCGCATGGCTGAACACATTTTGTCACTTTATAATTTGAAAATATATTCACTTTCACTGAATAATGAGTAATGTTGTCTTTCAGCTTCATTGACAGCGAGTTCTCCCACTGCACCCCCGCACCTCCCCAACCCTGCACGCAGTCGGACCATGAGTGATTCCGGAGGGAGAAGTGTGTGTGTGGCAGCACCTTTTGGACCCTTGTGCAAACAGTCTCCCACACACACACAGAGCCTTCATCCATCACCCTCGCCTCACTGTCCTGAGCATTTTCAATGCAGTCTGCTGGGGTTCTCTTTCAGTTGTCCATCTGAGCTGACCTGCATCTCACCCACCCACCGATCACAATTCCATGTAGCCCCTGTGCCCTTCCAACACGAGGCATCACCTTCCACACCCCCGCCAGCATCACCTTCCACCTCCCCACTGCCACCTACCGACCCGAACCCATGTCTTTCCAGGATGTCCAGGTGAACGTGCCCATTCCCACCCCCACCCACATTGACCTCCTTCCCAACCCCTTCCCACCCACAGGGTCCGTGATACCTCCCAGACCTCCAGACACCTTCCTCCCCTGGACACCATCCCCCCTCCGAACTCCCTCCTCCCCTCTGAGCTCCCTCCTCCCCTCCAAACTCCCTCCTTCCCTCAAACTCCTACCCCCTCTGAACTCTGTCCTCCCCTCTGAACCCCTTCCCCCTCCGAACCCCTTCCCCCCCCCCAAACTCCTTTGCTTTGATGAAACCTAATTTGCAGTCTCCCAATTTTGTCCAATAATATAGTTTGATCTTGTGAAACTCATCAATTCTAGTTAATGATTATTTCAAAGCACTACCCCTATCCCTAATCCTCCCCCCTTCACTATCTCCAGGAAGTTACTGTTGTTAGATTATTGTGTATATCGTGCTGTTTTTATGTTGTCTCACATCCCTCTGTGTCATTGGTGAAATGGAATATGAAGAATAGCCCATGGCACCAACAGAAAGTAGAGAAGGAAGTTCCTTGTAATGCAAAAACATTCGAGTGAATGAAGAGGGTCAATGAAAATAAATTCTATTTTCTGAATTCAGATTTGTGCTTGTTAAAACTTTACTTTGCGATTTGTGATCTCATCTGAACCTCCACAATAAAAATTACTGCCAATAGTAATTTGGTAATACATAACTTGAGTATTGCTGAGAAAAGAGACATGCTATCAAAGCTTGTCTTGTACTCATCAGGACAACTCATAAGAAAATATCAACGGTAAGGGGGAACAACAATTTATACTGTATAAGAAAGTGCTGATTGGCTGGCAAGTGGACTCTGGTGGGGGCATTGCCCTGGAGAATGCAGCATGGAACAGTTAACTGCCCACTTTGTTCAAATTCAAACTAGGCGTGTTAATTGTGATTTTTTTTTAATATATTCTTTCCAGAGATGTGGGTGTCACAGGCTAGGCCAGCATTTCTTGCCCATCCCTAATTACTCTTGAGAAGGTGGTAGTGAGTTGCCTTATTGAACCACTGCATTATATGTGGTGTAGGTACACCCACCGTGCTATTAAGGAGGGAGCTCCAGGATTTTGACCCAGCAACAGTGCAGGAACAGCGGTATAGTCCCAAGTCAGGATGGTGTTTGGCTTGATGGGGAACTTGCAGGTGGTGGTATCCCTATGCACCTGCTGCCCTTGTCCTTCTAGATGGTGGAGGTCATGGGTTTGGGCGGCGCTATCGTAGGAGCCTTGGTGAGTTGCTGCAGTGCATCTTGTAGATGGTACACACTGCTGCTACTGTGTATCGGTGGTGGAGGGAGTGAATGTTGAAGGTGGTGGAAGGGGTGCCAATCAAGCGGGCTGCTTTGTCCTAGATGGTGTTGAGCTTCTTGAGTGTTGTTGGAGCTGCACTCATCCAGGCGAGTGGAGAGTATTCCATCACACTCCTGACTTTGTGCCTTGTAGATAGTGGGCAGGCTTTGGAGAGTCAGGAGTTGAGTTATTCTCCGCAGAATTCCCAGCTTCTGACCCGCTTTTGCAACCACAGTATTTATATGGCTAGTCCAGCTCAGTTTTAGGTCAATGGTAACGCCCAAGATGTTCATAGTGGGTGATTCAGTGATGGTAATGCCACTGAATGTCAAGGGGAAATGGTTAGATTCTCTCTTGTTGGAAATGGTCATTGCCTGGCACTTCTGAGGCATGAATGTTACTTGTCCCTTGTCAGCCCAAGCCTGAATGTTGCCCAGGTCTTGCTGCATGTGGACACTGACTGCTTTAGTATCTGAGGAGTCACGAATGTTGCTGAACATTGTTACAGTCATCAGCGAACATCCCCACTTCTGACCTTATGATGGAGACCAGGTCATTGATGCAGCAGCTGAAGATGGTCGAGCCTAGGGCACTACCCTAAGGAACTTCTGCAATGATATCCTGGGACTGGGATGATTGACCTCCACTACCACAACCATCTTCCTTTGTGCTAGGTATGACTCCAACTAGTGGTGAGTTTTCCCTCTGATGCACATTGACACAAATTTTGTTAGGGCTCTTTGATGTCGCACTCGGTCAAATGCTGCCTTGGTCTTAAGGGCAGTCACTCTCACCTCACTTCTCCAGTTCAGCTCTCTTGTCCATGTTTGAATCAAGGCTGTAATGAGGTCAGGAGCTGAGTGGCCCTGGCAGAACCAAAACTGAGCATCAGTGAGCACATTATTGATGAGTAAGTGTTGCTTGATAACACTGTCCATCTCTTTGCTGATGTGGTGGTAATTGGCTGGCTTGGATTTGCCTGCGTTTTGTGGAAAGGACATCCCTGGGAAGATTTCCACATTGCTGGGTAGATGCCAGTGTGTTACAATCCCAGCTGATGTTACTATTGGACAAGCCTTATCCCAGGGTGGAACCCAGTTTGATAGATGCTAACTTTTATTTTTTGTTTAGATACATGAAGAGTGGCTACTGAACAGTCACGGAGTCAGCTGAAGAATGTTTAACAAAAGAATAAAGCATTTATTGAACAAGAAAAGATTAACTATATTACAGAACTCTTTCATCCACAACTATACCTTTACAGATATATAAGATTCGTAAGGATAACACAAGTTACAAAAGTTATCTTATACTCTAAGGTTCACATTAAGTACACAGTCCATGTAAACCAATAAGCGACCTATGGTCAGACACACAGCACTCTGAAACCAAATAACAGATGCCACCCCAAGCAGGTGCTATGGATCCCTCCTCAACTCCCCCAGACACTTGCCACCCCTTGAGCCAACCGATCTCACTGAACTCCATCTTTCACGCAAGGGTTTCCAATTTCCATTCTTGAAGAACCTGCTTTGGAATCTTCTCCTAAGCACCACTTTCTCTCAGGTGCCTTCCACAAGGGTCCACCTCCTGGGTTTTGAACTCTCCTTCCGATTTTCCTGTCTCCCAGATCACCACATGCATTCAAGCCTCCTTCCACACACTCTCTCTCACTGACTCAGACATGACAACAGAACGCCACTGCTTCATACGCCCATTGTGAAGAGTTACAGATGTTCAGCTGTCCCCTTGGATCTTTTGGCTTCTCGCAAGCCTATATTGCTTTAAACCTGCTTCCTGCAACATTTCCCTTTAAGCTGGGAGCCTTTCTCTGCTCCTCACTCTTAACCTCACTTAACAGGACATTTTCCAGATTCCTGTTTGTTCCCTTTGACTAGAAAGTCTTCTTGAAGCCTTCCTTCTTCTGTTCTTTGGGGAAACCTGCTTCCTGCAGCTCCCTCCTTTCCAACTTCTCCTGGCAGCTGGTTTCAACTTTAGTTTGAGACTTGCTATCTGTGGGTCTCCAGTGCATCTCCTACGCTGCTTCTGCTGGCACCTCCTTTCAACTTTAGAGCACACTGACCAACTGAACTCAGACTACTTTTGGTTTCTGTGTGTGTGTGTGTGTGTGTGTGTGTGTGGGGGGGGGGGGGGGGGGGTGCTCCCTCTCAGGGCCCATGTTGCTAGGCAATAGCACAGTTCTTTTCTACCTTGTTTATTTTAACTCCCCTTCAAGAGTCATAAAATCTCATTAAAGTGCAGGTATCTTTTACAATGAAACAAAAGCTCAAATTTCCCCTTTTCTTAACATACCAATACAGAAACACATATTAAACTTCATTCCCAACACCCACAAATACAAATGTAACTTACTTAAATTCTCTCTATTTCCTAGCAAGTGTTGTAACTGTACTGGAATAGCATGGCTAAAGGTACATCTTGTTCTGCAGTACAAGTCTTTAGTGCTATTGCCGGAATATTGTCAGGGCCCATAGCCTTTGCAGTATCCAGTGCCTTCAGCCGTTTCTTGATATCACGTGGAGTGAATCAAATTGGCTGGAGACTGGCATCTGCAATGCTGGGGACCTCCGGAGGAGGCCGAGATGGATCATCCACTTGGCATTTCTGGTTGAAGATGGTTTGAAATATTTCAGCCTTGTCTTTTCGCTGCTATACTGGCCCCCCCCGCCCACCCATCATTGAGGATGGGGTATTTGTGGAGCCTCCTCCGCTGTTAGTTGTTTGATTGTCCATGAACAGCATTCACGACTGGCTGTGTCAGGACTACAGAGCTTAAATCTGATCCATGTGGGATCACTTAGCTCTGTATATCACATGTTGCTTTCACTGTTTGGCATGCAAGTAGTCCTGTGTTGTAGCTTCGCCAAGTTGACACCTCATTTTTAGGTGTGTCTGGTGATGCATCTGGCACGCCCTCCTGCACTCTTCATTGAAGCCCGTGCTGATCCCCTGGCTTTGATGGTAATGGTAGAGTGGAGGATAGGTTAGGCCATGAGGTTACAGATTGTGTTGAGTACAATTCTGCTGCTGCTGATGGCCCACAGTGTCTCATGGATGCCCAGTCTTGAGTTGCTAGATATGTTTGGAATCTATCCCATTTAGCACGATGGTAGTGTCACACAACACAATGGAGGGTATCCTCAATGTGAACACGGGACTTCATCTCCACAAGGATTGTGTGGTGGTCACTCCTACCAATACTGTCAAGGACAGGTGCATCTGCGGCAGGCAGGTTGGTGACGATGAGGTCAAGTAGGTTTTTCCCTCTTGTTGGTTCCCTCACAACTTGCTGCAGACCCAGTCTAGCAGTTTTTTTTTTAAGATTCAGCCAGCTCGGTCAGTAGTGGTACTACTGAGCCAGTCTAGGTAACGGACATCGATGTCCCCCACCCAGAGTACATTCTGTGCCCTTGCCACCCTTGGTGCATCCTTCAAGTGGTGTTCAACATGGAGGAGTACTGATTCATTCAGCTGAGGCAGGGGGCAGTAGATGGTAATTAGCAGGAGGTTTTCTTGTCCATGTTTGACCTGCTGCCATGAGACTTCATATGGGGTCCAGTGTTGACATTGAGAACTCCCAGGGCAATTCCCTCCTGACTGTATACCGCTGTGCCACCACCTCACATAGGCCTGTTCTGTTGGTGGGACAGGACATACCCAGGGATGGTGATAGTGGTGTCTGGGATATTGTCTGTAAGGTACAGTTTTGGCACAAGCCCCCGGATGTTAGTAAGGAGGACTTTGTAGGGGTGTCAGGGCTGGGTTTGCCGTTATCATTTCTGGTGCCTAGGTCAATGCCGGGTGTTTCGTCTGGTTTTATTCCTTTTTGTGGACTTTGTAGTGGTTTTCATACAACTAAGTGGCTTGCTGTGCCATTTCAGAGGGCATTTAAGAGTCAACCACATTGCTGGTTGGTCAGACATTGCCCTGGGGAATGAACCAGGGAATGACTGTTCCCCAAGCTTTTGTTTAGTTGAAAAGGTGCAATGTGTGGATATGTTCCCTTTGTCTGCAAAGGACATGGCTCTGTGTGTGAATATATGTGGCTTCTAGCATGTGTATGTGAACCTGACTGACAATCTTAAATTGGTTTTCAGTGTAATTCTTAGCACAATCAGGATTGTTTCACAAGCATTGTCCAATCATGGAATTATATCTGACGTGGACACGATGTTTTGAGTTTTGCAAGCACAGGCTGGTTGTGTACGGTCAGTACTTTGTCTATTGCAAACAGCCGAAGGGACCTGCCGTTTGATACCAGTCATTCGGATGTATGGCCTATATATCTGGCATCACACTGGCACTGAAATTCATATACGTTACTCATTTGTGTGATAGGCAGAACATCTTTCTGGCTTGACAGCAGCATCTTGTTAGTGGAGAATACTACTCGCGTTGCTACTGCATAGTAAGAGCGTGAAACTGCTAGCTTCACTTGTTGCTCAAATTTTTGTGATACCTTACCTTTCCAGGGTAATCTGAGGTAGACTCGGCACTTCTTAGGACCGAAAGTAGCAGCATTCAGCCCATTCATGAGTTTGTGCAATATATAGCGAGCAATGATCTGATCAAGGTAGCCATTGTCCCACAGGATGGTTTTGATGTGCCCTATTTCAGCATCAAGCTTGCATGGTGAGCAAATGGCTTGGGCCCTATTTACGAGGTTGCCAATATGGCCAGTCTAATAGCTCCAGACTACAACATGCATGCAAAAAGTGCACGTTGCCACAGCAACTTGGAATCCTTGAACATTATAGATTGTAAGAATCCCAACACAGGTATTGACCAATGAAGGTAGGCTTTTGTTAGACCATAGTGGAGAACCCATTGACAGATTTCTCAATTAGCACATTGAGGAAAGGGAACTCATTTGACTGCTGCATTTCAAGGGGTGAATTGGAGTGCAGGATGGAGCCTATTAAAGTGTGTAAGGAAGTTCTTGCACGCAGCTGCATAGTGTCCAACATTAGATGTGATTCCAAGATTGGACAACAGATGCTAAACAATCCTGATTGTGCTAAGAATCACACTGAAAACCAGTTTAAGATTGTCAGTAAGGCTCATAGTGTGGCTCACTTACACATGCTAGAAGCCACATATATTCACACACAGGGCCCTGCCCTTTGCAGACAGAAGGAACATGTCCAGACATTACTCCTTTTTCAACTAAGTAAAAGCTTGGGGACCAGTCAAGCCCTGGTTCATTCTTCAGGGCAATGCCTTGACCGATCAGAGTCGACCTGCCCGATTTGCATTTGAAAATAGCTGGGCAGTTAGCTGTTCCATGCTGCGTTCTCCATGGCAATGCCTCCACCAATCAGAGTCCACTTGCAAACCAATCAACACTCTCTTCTCATGCAGTTATAAGTTGGTGGTCCCTTTTACTGTTGGTAATTTCTTGTGAGCTGTTCTGATGAGTGCAAGGCAAAAAGTTTTGACAGCATGTCTCTTTTTTCAGCAAATTTACTACCCTGTAATCCTTTATCAAAGAGGCCTTGTAGCCCAGAGGGTGGCTTCTTTGCCTCTGGGTTCGAGTTCCACTCCAGGGCTTGAGTGACCGAGGAAGATTCATTCCTAATGTGGCCAAGCAGGTTGAGCATCAATCTGCAAATCCTTTCAACACGTGCTAATGGCAGGTGGTAAGAGTGGGAGAGATTCTTGATCAGCCATATGATGGAAAGAAAGTTGGAGCCTCTACCGTCGCTATCCATAGCTCCAGACTACAATGTGCATGTAAAAAGTGCATGTTGCCACAGCAACTCGGAATCCTTGAGTGAACTGTAACACACCACCAATACTTTCTCATCTATCTAGTTTCAATAGCTTGTCATTATCATTTGAAATAGTATTTCTTTCAAGGCTTCCTAGGAAATTTGATGGTCTTGTAATTATGTAATTTACTGTTAGGGAGTTACTGTAATTTTGTCTTGACCTGGGGTTACATGAAGAAATATATTGTTAAAGGAAGCCCACGTCAAAATTCTAATGACTTCTCAGAACCACGCACCAGTTCCTCAAATTACAGAGCGCAGAGTTCAACAAGGTACCCAGTACACACAGCACTTCATAGAGAAGGAAGAAAGACTTGCATTAAATAGTGCTCTTCACGGCCACTGGATGTCTCATAAGTATTTTACAGCCAATGAAGTATGTTTTGAAGTGTTGTAATGCAGCAGCCAATATGTGTGCAGCGAACTCCCACAAACAGCAATGTGACAATGACCAGATAATCTGTTTTTGTGATGTTGATTGAGGGATAAATATTGGCCAGAACACCAGTGATAATTCCCCCACTTTTCTTCAAAATAGTGCCTTGGAATCTTTTGCATCTACACGAGCAGGCAGTTGGACCCTCAGGTCTCATCCGCAAGACCTCGCCTCCAACAGTGCAGCAGTCCCTCAGTACTGCACTAAGGTGTCAGCTTTGAACTGTATCAGGAATTGGATTCTGTGTACAAATTTTGCTCCAGACTCCTTAAAGCCCTGATTCTGAAACAAATGAGGGGAGATTCTCATTATGGAGTAGCAGAGCTGCACTGTACAGATTACATGGCCATCTCAAATAAGCAGTGAACAGAAGATCATTTCCCCTCTATAAAGTCCTTCTTAATTCATAGTTTTTTAGTGTATCAATTTGCATGTTGCTGTTTCTATGTTGTAATGTTGTTCTTGGTCAAAGGAAAGCAGGAAGATTTCCTGGAGCTCCTTGAAGTAACTTGTGCTTGTTTGCCCAGGTAATTAGCCATAGTCCACAATGGACCATTGGAGAGAGACAACTGGTTATATATAGCTTGAGGGGCACCACTCCACAAGCAGGGGGCAAGACAAGGAGGCAGGCCTCCATGAACTACCACAGCAGGTACAGGAATTGAACCCACACCATTGGTATCATTCTGTATCACACTCTAGCCATCTAGCCAACTGAGCTTAACCCCCAACCAACCATCTGCTTGCTCAATGAACAGTCTTTTGGTGCTGATTTGCGAGGGGCCATGGGTGTACCAGGTTTTGGAGAGAAGGAGGGGAATCAGAGGAGGCAAGCCAGATAGGTGCATGCGGAGTTTAGATTCTTCATTAGAATCTGCCCTTTAGCTGCTTTTTATATGTACAGGATTTGGTTCTGAAATCAGTCCACATTACATTGGAAGTTTAACATTGACGAAAAGTGCTGTAACCAAATTGTGCACACAGATATAGCCAGACTTGGGAGTCAGTTCCAGAACATCAATGGTTCTGTCAGTGCCTGTGAATATTACAGCTGCACTGAACTTTATGTGCAGGCTCTAAACTGGCACTAAAAGGAGACGTCCTACATCTTTGAATCATTGTGGGTTGTGCAGGTCACTCATGCGCTGTTTGCCAGGACCACTGATTCATCAGTGTCCCTTTTGGAAAACTGCCAACAACTGGAAGGAGCCCTTCATTTCCACAATGTGACAGGGTTCCCCAGAGGTTATAATTGACCATACCCATGGGGCCAAACACACCCTTAACTCGCACTCCATGAATGTTCACTTTGGTCTGTGAAGATAGGAGAAGATTCTACATGTGAACTCTTAACTCTCAGGATTCTATCATCCTGTGGAAGTTCACAACTCCAGCGATATTTGAAGGATCACAAAAGCTTCATGAATCGCTGTTGATCAACCAAAACCATAGCCATGGCTGGTGCTGCCACTGCATAATGCCAGACCAAGATCTGAGAAAAACTTCAATGTACCCCACTCTGCTCTGAGTCAAACATATCATCAGCACCTTGATTTTTTTTGTCTGATGAGGTTCCTTTAAAGTGCCTTGGGAGATTTTACTGCATTAAAAGTGCTATATAGATGCAATTTGTTGTTGAAGGAGTGTTTAAGAAATCTCAACACCGGAGCGCTGCAGAACAAGCTGACCAAGGTCTCAGTAATTATTGTAAACTGTTGTGTTCTGCACAGCCTGGCCCTTGAACCATTCTCCGTTCCCTGTACTCCTACAGATTCCTGCTGGTTTTCTACAGCCTTTTGAGCCTCTCAGACTGTCCCTGACACTTTGAGAGTACCAATCGCCAGCCTACCTCTATCTCCCTTTCCAGTTCCTGTAGTCATCTTTGGAATGCTTCCTCTCTTTTCCTTTCTCTTTCCTCCCTCTCAGTGCCTTATTTGGAAATCTTCCTCTCTCTAATTCTTGGGGGAGAATTTTCTCCCTGTCGGGTGGGCCAGTCAGGAGCTGGTGTGGAGCCGATCACCGCCCCGCAATAGGCTGCGCGCCGCCATTTTATGTGGATGGGCCAATGAAGGCCGGCCCAGCATGACACGTGCCCGGTAGCGCTCAGCGCTTTCTGTGCGGAGCTGCCTCAGGGAGGTGAAGTTCAGTTTTAAAGTTTGAAAAAAAAAGATTAAAATTATTCAGACATGTCCCCCTCATGTGACAGTGTCAAAGGTATTTAGGATTAGACAGTGTCACATGAGCTGGGACATGTTTATGAATTGTCAAATTTTTAATTTATTTAATAAACCCTTCACGAAACCTGATCCCGCCCGTGGATGAGGTTTCCTGAAAAACGCGAAGGCTGCTTGGGTTCCTTGCCTGCCGCCAGCCTTAAGGTTGGACGGGGCAGTGTGGAGAATTAGCTTAATTCGTTTATTAATGACCTTAACAGGCCTTTGACAATTCGGTGGGTGCGCAGCCGACTCCGTTGTGCGCCCACCGAACAGACAACCTGAATGACGCGCGGTGACATTGGGACCCATGCCCGACGTCACTGCACGTCATTTTACGCGTCAGCGTGCGGGTCCCGCCCCCACATGCCGAATAGAAAATCCTGCCCTCGGAGTTCTAACTCCCTTCATTTCTGTTCCAGCTATATTTTGGCCAATTTTATTTCTTTCTGTATTCTTGTCTTAAGTTTGCAACCTAATTCTCTGTCCACGCATCTTAACATCACACATGGGGTGAGACTTTAATCCTAAATGCCTTATGATCGCTTTGAGCTCTTCAAAGGACAGGACACTTAATCCTCACCAGTAACTTCTCTCTCTTCTGGACAAGCACTGGCATCAAGTGTGGACATTTTTGCACTTTTGTATTACAGACTCAAGAAAACCTTTTGCCGTTTTTAAATTGTTTTCGAAGAAACAATTTACTTACCCCACTCTAATTCTTTGGTTAATCTGTGGTGTTACAACCGGGATGGGAGGAGTGCATGAATTATTAAGCCCCGCTACTCCACAGGCTGTGTCATTAATTAAATGTCTACTTTTCTCACCAAAATGGCCAATTGCGTACCTATACTTCTAGTCCCCAGAAGAAAAAAGACTCTGACCAGGCTTCTTTCAAAAAACTCAAAATGATTAATTTATTATAAAACAAAACTCCTTTTAAACAAGTTTCAAGAACTGGTTGTCACACGATTGTAATCTGGAAGTGTAAATAACTAACCCCAGCGCACACACAGACACATATACACAAATAAACATAAGACACACAGTCTCTGCAGAGTCAGGCAAATGGAAAAAAAACTTGCTTAGAAAGAAAAAAAAATGATAAGTTCATGGAGGTTCGATGCTGTTGATCTGAAGTTCCCTCTGGCTGGGCCCAGTAGATGGCGAGAAGTTCACCAATGATGCTTCAGTGTGGAGGAGGGTATAGCTGGACCAATTCTTCCTCTCTCAGCTGGCAAGTCCAAAATTATGCAGACAAACTATACTCAGATGAGGATTATCTGGCTACAGATCGAGAACCACAGACAGTTTCACAAAGCAGAGAGGGAGAGGGAGCTGGTGAGGGTAGCCTTTGGTTCTCAGCCTTTCCCCAACAAGACTGAAAGCAAAAGCCACAGGTTCAAACTTAAGTTTTTTCCCTCTGCCATGTGATCACCTTTTTGTCTTCCAGCTTTTCATTGAGTAAAGATCTTTGCAGCTCAAAACAAGCAATGAGGCCCCAGTTTTGTTACGACCAGTTGATGAGGAGTGAACTGGTTCCCTTTTATTTCAGCCCCCTCAGTTGGTTCACAACAAAAGTTTTTAAAATTTCTTTTCCCCGTAAATGCCTTTTCCAATCCAAATGTATTTATTTGTTAATAAGGAGCCAATCAAACCAGGTTTTCTTGAGTCAAAGAAAGAGTAAGTTTATTAGTTGCTAAACCCGAGAAAAAATAATAAAGACATGACCCCACACACACACACAGACACACACAGACAGACACACAGACAGAGATATCAGAAGTAAGAAAATTAGAGTCCAGTAGAAAATTATATTAAAAAAATATGATTAAGTCCTTTTGCTTGTCTGTTAGGCAATAGTTTGTTGAATGTTGCAGCTGTTTGATATGAGGTGGCTTCCTTTAAAACCCTGGAGTCAAACTGAAGTTCAGGTACTGCACTTTGCTGGAGACACTCTTAACTTCAGAGAGAGAGAGAGAGAGAGATTCCTCACAGCTCCTTTCAACAGTTCTTTTCCAGATGATCTCATTGATTTCTCTCTCTGTTTCTTGCTTTGCAAAACAAGTTCTTAAACCTCCTGTTTGTATATTCCCAGGGAGGTATTCAATTAACATGTCTCACAGTCATTGTTGCAGATCAAGTAGTCACAGTTTTTGATCTTTCATCTCAGAAACCTTTTGACACATTTTGAGATAGTAGAAACCAACAGGGTTTGCGGTTGTTTTGTCCTCCGCAGAGGTTTTTGAGTGTCTGGTGGGTGGTAACTGGCTGGGGAGCAGTTCCCATTTCCTTGACAGAATTATAGTGGATTAAAAGTCTAGCACTTTGCATTTTTAATGCCTTACTTTCAAGAGTCCCTGTTTGACATGGACCTTGACACCCTACCATAGTGTGAAATTTCATGCAATATCCCAGGATAGGTCTGCAATGCAATCTATATAGGAACTTGCCAGAAAAGTTTCACTTACAATGCTAGGCATCAGATGACTGCTGGTAGCCATCTTTGGTCCGTGTCTTTTCTTGCATTTTTTTTAAATGTCCTCTTTAAACAGTTACTACGCCTTTGATTAGCTGGTGAAGTAATCAGTACATCTCACGCAGTCATCATTTCCCATCGTCATAAAACTAGGTAACCTTAATCTGCCTTATACCAGAATAATTGCCAGATCACAATCCGGTACTAATCATCCCTGCTTTTATTCAACCTTACCTTGTGTCATGCAAGTGTGTTCCCTGTGTTTTGTCCTGGTGATTCCCCTCTAGAGAAAGTGTAGCATGTGTGTACCTCCTAACTGTGTACTCCTGTTAAGGTTCCCAGTAGGAGAAGAAATGGAAAATTATTTGTTATTGTTGTGCACACCTAGTGATGAAGATTGGCACTTTACTTCCTGTTTCTGGGTGATTGGGCTGCAATAGGAAATGGATGTAGTAGTTAGTTGGTCTGTATATTCAGGGACACAGCTGCTTGAATAATTATTGAATGGAGCAGAAGGTTAGATGCAGATGATATGTTGCTTTGGGAGACATTTAAGAAAGGATGCAAAGGATGTTTACCAGGGAAATGAGGGGCTTCAGTTATGAGTCGAGCTCATAAGAGCTGCAGAAAGAATAAGACTTCTTTCCAAAACAGGGAAGGATAATATGTTACCAAATAGAGGCTTCCGAGATAATGAGAGGTTTTGATAAATTAGGTAAAGTTATTCCCTCTGACAAGTCAGACAATAAACAACTAGAGGCTATAGGCTCAAAAATCACTGGCAAAAGATCTTGCAGGGAGGTGAGAATGTTTTTGTCAATCGGAGTGATGTCGAGATCAGGAATGCTCAAAATGAAAAGGTGGCAGAAGCTGATTCCGAGATCATTTTAAAAGGAAGTTGGACAGAAACCTGGGGGTGAGGAATTTACAGGGTTACAGAGAAAAAGCAGATGTGTGGGACTAAGCACGACTGCTCTTGCAAAGACCCAGCACAGACACAATGGGCAAAATAGCCTCCTCCTGTGTTGTTAAGTTGCTACGATTCTGTGGTCTGAATCATCAATGCTATTCCCCAGTGGCTGCTCACTCCCTCAATGCAGATAGAGATTTGTAGTGGACACCAATACGGTTGTTAAAGTCATTGTGTCATTGCTGTCTCAGTCAAACGTGGTGAATCCAGACAAGGTGGACTCTGCTGTTTATTGAAGCTGTCAATCTGTAGAGCTTTAGTCATGGCACTCATAATGATATGCTTGAGCTGTACATTCTACTGTTGTGCATTCGGGGAACCCAATCAGAGATCACTGACAAAAACCAACATAGTCAGATCCCTCTCCCACTGCCCCTGCTCCTCATCCTGTGTCTGATAGCTAGTACATAGGAATAGATTTGGTTGCTCTTGGGCTACTCCCAGCACGAACAGCCAGGATATTCCACCTCTGCACAACTAACAAGAAACTCCGACACGTGACACCACTTATGGACGCCACCCATGAGCAGAAATAAAAATAACCTGTATTAGAACGGAGAATGTATCAGAACGTGGATGCCACTAAATGCCCAGGCAATCACTTACCTTCTGAGGTGTGTGACTGTACAACAATCAGGTCAGTTTTGCGGGTTGCATAATTGTTGCTTATTGCTACATTAGAACACACAGTGACCAGGAACAGTGGGGGGAATCTTCTTGACATAAGAAATAATCAAGGGTTGGCACCATTTCCGGGTCACAATCCCGATGGTGTCTGCCACCTGAACGGCGTTGAGGTAGGTAGGTGAGCACGAGGGCACCTCAAGATGGAGGTGCTCTCAGATAGTTGTGAAACATTATAAAAAGCAAAGAAGGCCCAGAGCTGGTAAGGCGATCAGTGTGGAAGTCGAGGCACCTGATCCACAGGAACCATAGTGGCCATGGCTGCTGCTGTTTCATCCTTGCAGCTCCATCACTGGGGGTTTGAGAGGAAGCTCCGATGGCTTTCTGACCTGCCGAGGGGCGGCTGCCTCCAAATAGCTACCAGGCTCCAGACTCAGCAGGAGGCCCGTCTGATGCCGGAAAAGTTCAGCCGATGTGACATAATGGCTCTTGATTGAGGCCTCAATTGGATCAACCAATTCCCGTCTCCATGGAGCGGGCTGCTGATTTCCGTGGAAACCCACACGTGGCAGAGGAGCCTGGAGGTGGGACAGCATCGGGGAGCTGTCCTGTCCTGAACGGGTTTTCCAATACTTTCTGTGCCACCCCAGTTCCAAATCCACCTCTAAAGGGCCAGAAAGATACTGCCCAATCCAAGCAGGCACGTGCATTTAGAAAGATGAACAAAGTTCAAACTTACTTCCTCTGTGGTGACTAAACTGAAGTAGAGTGAAGAAGCATCATAACCCAACATGCTTGTACACTTGCCTACCTTAACCCTATATATTTATTTTTCACATGCTTCCACAATGTATATTGCCACGTGAACCACGTGGATGAGAATACTGCCAAGCAATTCGGCCACAGTATCCTGCTTTTCTTAGATTTTCTTATATTAGTTCACAGTCACTGGCAATTAAGACTATGCTGATGTTTTTCAGAATCCTATTAGAAGAGTTTTAACAAGGCCTCTATCTGGCCCTACCAGCGCTCAAGTTTCCCAAAGCAGCATTTAGTTTAAATGTTGCAAACTGCTTTTATAGATCCTGTTCAGTTTCTAAGCGATACAGTACCAGTAATTTTGTTGCCTGTTTATTTACAGCATTTTGAGTCCAATACAAAGACTGCATTAGGGCATAAATTTTCCCAATGAAACAAATTAACTTTATAACTGCTTACTGTACCCCAAATAGATCATCTTGATGGTCACATTATCTGTTTATTACACGCTTCAGATATTTAATACTAATATTGGATATGGGAGTCAATTTTAACTGTGTGCAGGGTGGTGACAGAAGGATTACCTATTCTACCTGCTCAAAGTCACTGCAGAATTGATCTTTTTAATTGTTTTTATTTGTTCATAGGATGTGGGCATCACTGGCAAGGCCAACATTCATTGCCCATCCCTAATTGCCCTTGAGAAGGTGCTGGTGAAATGTGTGGTGTAGGTACATTCACATTGCGGTTAGGCAGGGAGTTTGACTCAATGATAATAAAGGAACGGCGATATGGTTCGGGAGGGGAACTCACAGGTGGTGGTGCTCCCCTGCACCTGCTTCCCTTGTTCTTCTAAGTGGTGGAGATTGAAGATTTGGAAGGTGCTGTCGCAGAAGCCTTGGGGAGTTGCTGCGGTGTATCCTGCAGATGGTACACATTAGCAGTCATGAGGGGGGAGAAGTGAATGGGGCACCAATCAAGCAGGCTGCTTTGTCCTGGATGGTGTTCCTGGAGCTTTGGGTGTTATTAGAGCTGCACTCTTCCAGGGAAGTGGAGAGCATTCTATCACACTCCTGAGTTGTGCCTTGTAGATGTTGGACAGACTTTGGGGAGTCAAGAGGTGAGTCACCTGTCCCAGAATACTCAGCTTCTGACCTGCCCTTATAGCGATAGTACTCATGTGGCTGGTTCAGTTAAGTTTCTGGTCAGTGGTGACCACCAAGATGTTGATGGTGGAGGAATTCAGCAATGGTATTGCCGTTGAATCTCAAGGGGAGTGGCTAGATTGTCTCTTATTGGAGATGGTCATTGACTGGCACTTGTGTAGTGTGACAGTTAGCCACTTATCTGCCCAAGACTGAATATTATTCTGTCCTTGCTGCATGGAAACATGTACTGCTTCCATGTTTGAGGAGTTGCCAATGGTACTGAACACTGTGCAATTGTCAGCAAATATCCTCATTTCTGACCTTATGATGGGGGAAAGATAACTGACATGTGAATCCTTACATTATCTGGAGGCAAACATGTTTTCCTTCCTCTTTTGATGCCACATTGATGAAGCAGCTGAAGGTAATTTGGCCTAGGAGACTGTCCTGTAGAACTCCTGCAGCGATGTCCTTAGGTTGAGGCAATTGACCTCCAACAACCACAATCATCTTCCTTTGTGCTAGATATGACTCCAGCCATTGGAGAGTTTTCCCCCTGATTCCCATTGACCCCAATTATCCTGGAGTCTTCGGGAATTAAAGATTATCTCCTGGAAAATGCAGAAAAATTATTTAGACATTAAAAAATGTACTGGTGGAGACTGCATTATTGGAGATATCTCCCTTTAGGTGAAATAACCAGGAGGATATCAAAGATCCTAAGGCTTGTATAAAGAAGACAAAGAAATTCTCCTGGTGTCCCACTCAATATTCTTCCCTTAACAATACCAACCAAGGAAACAGCTTAACAGATAAACCAGAATAATTTTTGTTTTGGATCATCACTGGGGCAGAATGAATGTAATTTTTTTAATTCGTTCTTGGGATGTGAGCATTGCTGGAAAGGCCTATATTTATTGCCGATCGCTAACTGTCCTTGAGCACGGAGTGATGAGCCTCCTAGAACTGATTGGCTTGCTAAGCCATTTCAGAGAGCAGTTAAGAGTTAACCACATTGGCATGGATCTGAGGCCTCATGTAGGCCAGACCAGGTAAGGATGATAGATTTTCTTCCTCAACGGACATTAGTGAATCAGGAGAAGAAATCTACTGTCCTTATCCAATCTGACATACATTTAACTCCAGATCTGCAGCAAAGTAATTGACTCTTAACTATCTTTTGAAATGGCATAGCAAGCCACTTGGTTGTATCAAACTGCTGCAGAAGCATGGTGGATGGGCGCCACATGGACTGCAACGGTTCAAGAAGGTGGCTCACCAACACTTTCTCAAGGGCAGCTCTGGATGGGCAATAAATATTGGCCTTGCCAGCGACACACTCATCCCAAGACCGAATTTAAAAAGCTTGTACTCTACCGCTCTTTGTTGTGATGAACTGGAGATCCAACAATATCATTTTTTTTTCTCACAGGATGTGGGCATAACTGATTAGACTGGCATTTATTTCCCATCCCTAATTGCCCTTGAGAAGGTGGTGGTGAGCCACCTTCTTGAACTGCTGCAGTCCGTGTGGTGTATGTACACCCAAAATGCTGTTAGGCAGCGGGAGGTAATGGCGTAGTGGTAATGTCACTGGACCAGCAGTCTAGTAGTCCAGGCTAATGCTCTGGGGATATGGGTTCAAGTCCTGCCATGGCAGCTGGTAGAATTTAATTTCAATTATGAATTTGGAATTAAAAGCTAGCCTTGGTAATAGTGACCTTGAAATAATTGTCATAAAAACTCACCTCGTTCCTTTAGGGAAGGAAATCTGCTGTCCTTACCTGGTCTGGTCTACACATGAGTCCAGATCCACAGCAATGTGATTGACTCTTAAACTGGTATTATAAAATGCATCCAGTTTTATTGTGCGCTCAGTCCAGTGGCATTAATGGCAGATATGATTATTCTTAACGTTCAATTGAAAAGACATTGAGTTTCAGAAGAAACTCTAACCTAAGACTGTTGTGTTGGTAATCTGTAGTGGTCAAAGTCTTTTCAACCACAATGAGATTTTAAATGTTTAGAAAGTTGAGCAAATAAATAGCCTCTATCTTGTTTCAACAGACATGGCGTGTGATAAGATTGTAATTGCAAAGTGAGTCTTGGATGTTGTTCCCTGGAGGGCTGAATTCTCTTTTCAATAGTAACCTTGTCATATTTAATGATCTGATGCAAAACAAAACTGTGCTCCAGCCTTCAGAAGGTTAATATATTATTTCCAATTTATGTAGTTTTTACTATTTTCACATTTCTGAATGTACCTTCTGGCATATTCAAAACTAATTTGATTGTCATGCTTTAGATGAACCGAGCAGTAATCTTTTACCCTGTGGTTGTTTCTTGCTTCTGGACAGTTCCTGCAAGAATTTGTGCATTCTCCCTGAAAGAGGTCACGTTTACCTGTGAGGCAAACTCATTTCCATTGTCTTCTTTGGATATTCAATCCATATATATCTATTTTATATATAACAGTATTGAATAGAAAAACAAGAAAGTCATTTTGAATTTGTGTAAGACATTGCTTAAGCCACTGTTGGAATACTGTGGTGCAGTTCTGGGTGTTGTAATATGCCTTTAAGGGATAGGAGCATGACATCACTAGGAAGGAAGTGTGTCACGCAATTCAGTTTAGTTTCACTTTTGTTTTTGAGCAGAGCACACATACAGCTCTGCTGCTGATGTGCCTTCAAGCTTCTTATCCATGTATATATGTTCCCATATGCCTTGTCTAAATAAATGAACCCACAACATGTTTACCCAATCTTTTATGAGAGATTGAAACCTTTATATCATTATGAAGACACGACATTGGGCAACCTATTAAAGGAAGAATATTACAGCCTCGAAACAGTGAAGGTGCACTAGAATTACCCTAGGAATGAAAGGTTAAAGTTATTAAGAAAGCATTGCCAAATTGACCCTTTTCTTGCTGGAACATTTAATGGAGGTTTTAAAAATTAGGGAAAGCTTTGAGAAGGTAAATAGTGAAAGATGGTTTCCACTGATTGGAAAATTGGTACCAAAAGGGCAGAGAGACAGAATTATTACAGGAAGAATGAAGATGGATATTGGACGGAATTTTGTTATTGGAACCAGGGATGCTTTACCACAGGTGACTATTGACGCAAAGATGATGACATAGTTTAAAAGTGAATTGAATAAGTAACTTGAAAAGTAATAATATAAAAGGATACAGGAAAAGAACAGGGAAATTGGATTCAAGTAGATAGCTCCAGTTGAAACACAAATGCTGGCACAGGTACAATAGGCCTAATGACCTCTGTGCTGTAATTTACTTGATGCTATATTTAGACCTTGACTACAATGCTAGTTTATCCAGCAGCTTTAATTACTTAGCAAAATTCCTGTTGCCAAATGTGTTAGCATTGCATAAATTTAGTTACATTTCCAGAGTAAAGTAATACTAAGTCTTGACAATAAATTCCAGCAAAAGCAGCAATCCATCTGATCCACCCGAAACTTATAGCCTGGTCATTGCACACTGCGGCTAAAAAACAGATGTTGTTCAACTGTTCTACAGAATTTCATAGCTCCCTCAATTGGAATGGTTGATAATTGCACTGGCTGGTGTTTTTTCATATTCATTCCTTGAATGTGAGGGCTGCTGGCAAGGTCAGCACTTGATACCCATCCTTTTTTGCCCTTGAGAAGGGGGTGGTGAGCCGCCTTCTTCTTGAACCGCTGCAGTCCATGTGGTGTAGGTACACCCACAGTGCTGTTAGGGAGGGAGCTGCAGGACTTTGACCCTGTTGCAGCCAAAGGCCACCCTGTCGAGTGGTTCACCCCCACCCCCGCCCCACCACGGTGATGGCCTGGCTGATTTTTGTATTTTTTAATTAAAGATTTTAAAAAGTAGCTGTGAGGGAACCTTCTTGTTGAAGTGGCCTCCCAGTTGCTGATGGTAAGTCCTCACTTTACTCTGCAGTCGCATTCCTGAAAAGCGCAACTTTAAGTGAAACAACTGTAAATGAATTAGATCAGATTTTCCCATTTTCACCAATGTAAAATCTGTAGTTCGGTTCTGTAGGACCCTTCATCAGAAATAAACATTAAGACATTATACCCTGTACGTTATAATACTGTACATTGCTAAACTCCTATATTGGTAAAGTAAAATAAATGTAAAAATATAACTTTCTCCATGCCTCCTGCTTGCCACCGATCCTGCTCGCTGAATCTTCCTCTTGCCAACCCATTGGCTTGTGACCTCTCCTGCTCCCAAGCCAATCCCTCTTGCTGCTGAACCTCTGACTCATGGCCTCCCCTCCTCCCTGACCCGCCGGTCACTGTGGACCCTTCTTCCTGTCAAACTACAGACTCGCAGCTTCTGCCGCTATCTGACCCTCCCTCTCTCTGCCAAACCTTCGGTTTGAGGCCTCTCCTGCTCCCCAAGTGTCCCTTCCACTCGCTGGACCTCCTATTCCCCGCCTCTCCTGCTCACCCCTTCCCTCTCCTGAATGCATGCTGTGAACGGGGGCTCTGGAGAGGAACGGCAAGAGGCTGGAAGAGCAACTTTGACTTGTCGGAGGTAAGCCACAAACCAGAGGGTCGTCAGCAAGAGAGAGGGTCAGGGAGCAGTAGAGGCTGCGCAAAATGGAGCCAGTCAGGTCACGTTGTCCTACATCAGACCCAACATGAAATACCTTTAAAACTAAACTTCCAACGCTAAACACAAACACAGGCCCCATTAACTGACCAACATTAAAGTGCAACAACTTAAAATGGGCAACTGAAAACTGGGACTCACTGCACTTTGCACTGCAGTCAGGTGCTGCTCCAAAGCAGGAAGGCCTCTGATTGGCCCTCCAGCTGCCCGCCACCCTTAACTGGGCTGGGAACCCATGCCAATTAAGTGCTTACCCACGGAAAAATCTTAACTTTAATTGGCTTCCCCAAGAGGCGGATTTCTGACCCGAAATCAAACCCAGTTCCTGTTGCCCGTCTCCGAGGCACAAACTCAGACCCTGGGTTAGGCCGGGCTGGCGGTAAGAATGCTGTGATTGATTTTCGGATCTGCAAAAAAGACTCACTCGGGGTTCCTGCTCTACAAACATAGCTTTTATTAGGGTTGATTGGATAGTATTAAGGCAGGTGGGGACAGGATTGAATTGGTCTCTGATGTCCCTTTTAAAGGCATCAAGGGGTATGGGGAGAGAACAAGAGTATGGTGTTGAGGTAGAGGGTCACCCATGACCATATTGACTGGCGGAGCAGACTCGAAGGGCCGAATGACCTACTCCTGCTTCTATGGGCAGAATCTTTCCCTCATCAGTCGGGCGTGCACCTGACCCGAACAAGAATAAAATATTGCGCGATGATGTTGGGCGAGCGTCCAGGTCATCGCGATCTTTTGCTCGGTGAGCGGGTACTGGAGCGGCACCCGCCATTAATTAACAGGCCACTTAAGGCCATTAACAATGCAATTGTCTGAGATTTTTCATTGCCCCTGCAATTTTCTGCTCACCACATGGGCACTGCCAGTATGAGTAGTGAGGAGATAGTTTGCAGCTGGTTGCTTTTTGGCAGCTTCATCTCTGTTCAGGGCTTCATTCTTAGCAATTCCAGGCCTCATTGCTGTCTGCCAGGCCCCCGGAGGATTCAGGCCGTGTGGACCCTTCCAGGTATCAAACAGCCCTCCCTTACCCTGGGAATGGGATTGTGGTCTCCGCTGGAGACACCTCCCCTGAGGAGGAAGAGAGGGGCAGAAGGGAGAGGAGGCCGGGTGTCCCAATGCAGCTTCCAGAGGAGGGACCTGTGGGAGGAGAGGCGCAGGCACAAGGGGTGCAGGGCCAGCAGCTTGGACGCCTAGTCCAAGGTGGGGGATGCAGAAGATGCCACTATCCTGCTGCCAGGGTTTACAGGTGGCAGTGTTACTACCTTTTTTTTATTATTCACTCACAGGATGTGGGCATCGCTGGGCTAGGCCAGTATTTATTGCCCATCCCTAATTGCCCTTGTTCAGAGGGCATCTTAAGAGTCAACCACATAATTGTGGGTCTGGAGTCACATATAGGCCAGACCCCAGGTAAGGACGGCAGATTTCCTTCCCCAAAGGGACATTAGTGAACCAGGTGGACTCTTACCACAATCGGCAATGGTTTTATCATTAGACTTTTAACTCCAGATTTTTATTGAATTCAAACTCCACCATGCGGTGGTGGGATTCGAACTCGGGTCCCCAGTGCTTTATCCTGGGTCTCAGGATTACCCGTCTAGTGACTATACCACTATGCCACCACCTCCCCTAGCTACCTCAATATATCTGAGGGCTCCGCCTCTCAAGGGAGACTGTCACCTGGGCCTGAGATCAGCTCCGACTGTGTGGGTGGACCCCCCATGCCAGTGGCTCTGAAGGTCACGGTGACCCTCAACTTCTATGCCTCCGGGTCTTTCCAGGGCTCAGTGGGGGATCTGTGTGGAGTCTCCCAATCAGCTTTCAACAGCTGCATCAAGCTGGTGATAGAAGCTCTGTTCAGGCGGGTACTGACCTTTATTCTTTACTGTACGGACGAGGCCAGCCAGGCTGAGCGAGCCAGAGGCTTTGCAGCGATTGCTGGGTTCCCCCGCATCCAGGGTGCAATCGACTGCACACATGGGCATCGAGGTGCCAGTGGATCAGCCGGGTGCCTTCATCAACAGGAAGGGATTCCACTCCATGAACGTGCAGATAGTGTGTGACCACAGGATGCAGATTCTACAAGTCTGTGCAAGGTACCCAGGCAGCTCCCATGACGCCTACATCCTGAGACACTCCCAGGTGCCGGGGCTCTTCAGTGCTCCAGCACAACTGGATGGATGGCTGCTGGGTGACAAGGGCTATCCGTTGAAGAGGTGGCTCATGACGCCTCTCCGCCATCCAAGAACAGAGGCAGAGAAGCGTTACAATATGAGTCATGCCTCTACAAGGGTGGTGGTAGAGAGGACCATAGATCTTCTCAAGATGCGCTTCCGATGCCTGGACCATTCAGGGGGAGCAATACAATACCCCCCAGGGTGGGTGTCACTGATAGTGGTGCAGCTGTGCTCTGCACAATCTGGCACTGGCAAGGGGGGACCCACTGGAGGAAGAGGATCTTGATGCAGCTGCACAGGCCACAGATGATGAATCCAGTAGTGAGTCAGAAGATGAGCACGGTGAGAACACTGTGGGCGTGGAGCCAGACCTCGGTAACCTCCAGGGAGGCAGGGACACCAGGGATACCTTGATCCAACGCTCCTTCAGCTCGGCTGCCAAGGATCTGCTTCCACCTCATACCAGGGCTGCCGCCTCCATCCCGGATCCTGAAAGGACCCTTTCATTTGAACACAAGGAACACTCAGTGCCTGTGCAATAAAGTTCAGAGCCACATAAGTCTAGCATTTCATACTGCCGTACGCTGCACCAATGAAATAAAAAGGTGAAGCGTACTCAGGCCATGATGACAAAACCAGATTTATTTCATTTTGACAAGTACAGACTACTTACATCAACCTCTATGGTCTTAAGTCCCAGAGCAGAATACATTAACTAAACATAAAGGAGCATAAAATCACCCGTGATCTGTCCCTATTGTGCTCATGGTGCCTTTAACGTCTTGGTGCTCCCCCCGTCGCTGGCACCAGTATTGGAGGCAGCTGCTGATCCTGTTGTCTTGTTGCCCTTGATGACTTTGGCGGTCGTCCTCTGGCCCGTGGAGCCTGTACTGGCCCCGCCTGGGAGAGAGCGGCCAGTGCCATGCCTGGCATCTCCCCAGTCGTCACAGCCTCATTAAATGCCACAGTCACTAGCGGAGGGGCGGAGGAGCTGCTGCCATCATCCAGAGCGCCCAGAGAGGAGCTCGTGGAGATAACAGGCAGCTCGTGCGCCAACATAAGGTCACATTGGACTTCCCTGCTCACTATTGATGGACGGGCACCTAGCTGGGATACTGGGTGCCTCATCCATCTCCCACACTGACACTGGCCACCTGAGATGGGTACCTCATGGGTGAGATGGGTGAGGGCTGCAGGTCCGAGCGCAACCCCAGGAACCCCTCATTTTGTCCATGGAGCTGCCTCTCCATGAGAGTCGCCAGTCTCTCAATGGAGGAGACAGTGTGCTCACCCATAATGGTCAACTCAGTGCTCATACTCCCCATGGACTCCTCCATCACGGAGACCATGGCACACAGACCCTCATGGGTCTCCGCCAGATCCTCCCACACATCCCGTTGGACATCCAGCATCTGCCGCCTAATGGACGACTCCAGAGGCTCATCATCAGCCTTCGAATGAGCATCGTCCTGGTCTCCAGCAGTCCTCCGACAGCTGGCGCCTTGGACACTCTCTGCTACAGCTGGCATCTCAAGCGAGTGTGAAGTGCCCTCAGCAATGTGCACCGAGATACTAGCCGCCGCTCTAATGCCCACCGAGGTGCCTGTATCTGCTTCAGAGAATGGGTGTGATGCCCGGTGGTCCTCCGGTGTCAGGGGTGGCCCTTCGGGGTCTGCAGATCGGACACCTGCTGGCGAATCTAAAGGGAGAAGAAGGACACGTCATTAGTTAAATTCATGGCACTGTCACTGCACATATCAGGCACCCTGGTGAGACAATGGAGATCTGCATCATGATGCCATTGTCTTCCAACAATCAATGGGGACTCCAGGCTCCCATCAATGAAGAGACTGCACTAGAATGGTCACACAAGCCGAGAGTCTCACCTCTGTGCACTGTGCTCTTACCTTCGTCTGGCACCCCCACCTCTCTGCAACCAGTTGCACGGGGAGCTTGCCAGCACTCTAGCTCATCCATCATATTTGAACCAGGAGAGCAGCGTCAGGTTGGGCGGGCCTCAGTCTGTATGTGCCCTCTCAGCTTGGTTATGGCTTGTCTTCTCCTGAAAAGACAGAGGAACATTGATTAGTCCACCTTCTACCTGCAGCGCCATTGCAGCCTGGCCAACCCCAGCTGAGGAACACCTCACAGGGCACATCTGAGTCGTGGCCCTCGAGCCTCAAGGCACTCAGTCCAAGCAGCCAGGGCTCACCCCCTTGGCCAGCTCCAGCATCATTGGCAGTTGGCATTCAGACTCTAGCACCCCTGAGGTCCACGGGGGGATGGCCAGACCGTAACACTTCTGCACACTGACCCCCGCCAACACAGTACTCACCCTTCCTGAGCGCAGCAGGCCATTGAAGTGTCCTGGCACTGCACCCATGTGCGCCGCACCACATCATAGCTGCTCACCCAGGATGCCACCTCCTCCCATCTCTGGGGACAAGGGTGTCCCTCCTGGCAGCCGCCTCCTTCAGCAGGATGGCGAGGCACTCAACAGAAAAGCGAGGGGCTGAGTGCTCACCCAACCTGCCCTCCTGCCTGGCGTTTGCTGCCGCACTCGAATGCATCGTCTGAACAGCAGCCAGACGTCCTTCCCTGGCAGCCGCTCTGGGCCTTCTTTGTACCGGGCACCAGGTCGCCATTGGACCCAACGGCTAACAGACCCATGACCCCGCTCAGCCCTTCCTGGTCAGTGATGATCTGTGTTTCACACTGGGCAGGCCTTCATTGGCCGGCCAGCGTGAAATCGCGGCCGGGGCTCTATCACGGACGGCGGTGGGTTTTGCGGCCACTCCCAGGTCAGCCCACCCACTACACCCGCCCGACGAGGGCAAAATTCAGCCCTATGTTTCTAGATTGAATTATCTAACAATCCCATCCAGGTTCGTACAAAAATAATGGCCTCTTGGGTCCAATATAACGGGCTAGTGAAACCCATAGCAGTAAGTCCCGAACTTTCAGGAAAGGTTGGAACGATGTTCTCTTGTTAGCAATTAACGAGGAGAACCTAGAAAAGTGAACAGAAAATGGATTCTTCATCCTTTAGTGCCAGAAATAAAAGTTGGCATTTGATAAATGTGTGTTTCCAGAAAACACAATTGACTCCAGGTAAGTTAACAAAATAGTTTTCATTTCAATTTCTGCAAAGATATTTTTCCAGTCCATTTTCTTTTAAAAATTACAAGCAAATTTTAAGCATCATGGCATTTGTACTCTGACCTATTTGTTAGCCTGAATTCCTTCAATAGCGATGGATTTTCACACCTTGAGGAGGAATGTGTGGTGAATTCCGCTCATTAACAAGCCCGTACTCTCCTGGTTCATTGCAAAATTGAAGGTCCCGACTGCAGCAAAACATTTACGTTATAGAGTAAATATGAATAGAAACAGTGAGAAGGATGTTATTTTGAATTACCGTTGGTTTTGTGGGACTGTTTTGAGGCGCAGAGAAATGTGAAGAGCAGTTTTGCCTTGACAATCCTGATGAGGTCATTCCATTTTTTTCAAACGCTGCCGCCAGGTTTTAGGAATGGTGATGGTGACCCCGCTCTGTCCAGCCACCTCTCTGTATGCCTGTAATGCATTTGGCTTGGCAGCCGTCCGCCATCTGAAAGGAGCGGGGCCTCCTTCCCCGACTTTCTCTGTTCAATAATTACCTCTGCGACAGTATCAAGATATTAAAGTACCCTGTCTACCAAAATTTTTGCTGCATCTGTTTTATTCATTCATGGGATACGGGCGTCGCTGGCTGGACCAGCATTTATTGCCCAACCCTGATTCCCCTTGAGCTGCTGCTCCAGAAACTCAGTTTCCACACACTACCTTTAAGATAAATACATTTAAGAAGCATAAGAAATAGGGGCAGGAGTAGGACATCAAGCCTGCACCACCCATTCAATAAAATCATGGCTGATCTTGTGCCTCAACTCCACCTTCCCGCTCTATCCCCATCTCCTTTATTTCCCATAGCATCCAAAAATCTATCAATCTCTGTCTTCAATATGCCCAACAACTGAATGTCCACAGCTCTCTGAGGTAGGAAATTCCAAAGATCCACAAACTTTTAAGTTAAGAAAGTTCTCCTCATCGCAGTCTTAAATGACAAACCCCAGTTTTTAACTTTTGAGTAGCATCCTCATTTCCAAACGGTAAGGTGGTCATGAGCTCAACAGTCACATTGAACTGAGACCAGGTGATTAGAATGGATTGGGCCTCCAGCTGATCTAAATAGTTGCCGGGGTCTGGGAGAGGGTTCCAGGTGGTGGGTAAAATGGCTTCTGCCTGAATCCTTTCCTCACAAAGGAATGATGTCAGAAATCACATGACTATGGCGAGCCACACCACAGTGTGCAAAGGCACTTCTCCAAACAGAGAGGATGTGATTGGGGAGGCAGAGTGTATGTTTCCAGGCAGGAAGATGTAATTGGGCGGGTGGAGCAGGTGTATTGGGCAGGTGGAGCTGGCGTATTGGGCGGGTGGAGCAGGTGTATTGGGCAGGTGGAGCTGGCGTATTGGGCGGGTGGAGCTGGCGTATTGGGCGGGTGGAGCTGGCGTATTGGGCGGGTGGAGCTGGCGTATTGGGCGGGTGGAGCTGGCGTATTGGGCGGGTGGAGCTGGCGTATTGGGCGGGTGGAGCTGGCGTATTGGGCGGGTGGAGCTGGCGTATTGGGCGGGTGGAGCTGGCGTATTGGGCGGGTGGAGCTGGCGTATTGGGCGGGTGGAGCTGGCGTATTGGGCGGGTGGAGCTGGCGTATTGGGCGGGTGGAGCTGGCGTATTGGGCGGGTGGAGCTGGCGTATTGGGCGGGTGGAGCTGGCGTATTGGGCGGGTGGGGCTGGCGTATTGGGCGGGTGGAGCTGGCGTATTGGGCGGGTGGAGCTGGCGTATTGGGCGGGTGGAGCTGGCGTATTGGGCGGGTGGAGCTGGTGTATTGGGCGGGTGGAGCTGGCGTATTGGGCGGGTGGAGTGGGATGACCTACCCTATTGCCTGATGTATGCCACACATGAACGTCAACCTAACTAACTCCTCCTTGGGTTCTAGCAGCAAAGCTAGCCATGGAACATACACTGAGGAGTTACATAACATTCCATGAGGCAAGGGACGATGGGAGCTACCCCAAGTACGATGAGTGGGTTTCCTTGGTTTTGATCTTCACAGAACTATTGTAGACTTCCACATTGCTTTCATGATGAAACCTGCATCATAATAATCGATAACAAGAAGCATTACTGTGACAAATTCAATTTTACCCTGTTTGAATAGTGAACACCTTCTTTAGAGAGACTTAGAAAGCAAAATGGAAATAAACAATGTATGTAACCTCATTAAGCTTCATTCACAATCTTTAGCCACAGTGAAGGACAAAGAAAAAATAACGTGACCTAATAAGATTTGGCATGTGCATTCTTTGTATCTTTTATCTGCTCCATTGAGACAAAAATCACTGTTGACTGAAGGGCACAGAAGTCAAGTTTTGAGCACAGAAATTAAAATTGCATTTAACTTCATTTTTTCATCCACTCTATTCATTTAATATTTCCATTGTAGCAGTGACAGAGGGCTCTATTACTTCAGAATTCCACTTTGCAGCCTAAAGGAACATCAATTCTACAAAAGTAAACACTGAAGATGTAGAATGAGAATAGTTTATGTACTGCATGTAAAATTTACTGCCTTTTTGTATGAAGCAGCAAAAGTGACTACCTGCTGTTCTTGGTGAATTATGGTGCTCCAGTCTCTGGGTTTTGTTAAAAAGCCTAACTAAGTTCACTTTGTTTTTTTGAGGGAGGATTTGCAAGATGATCTGAACCCCACAATGATTTGGGTATGCCCAATTATTCACTGAAAGGTATACATGTACATGGGGTGGATATTCACAATTGATGGGAATTTTCAGCGTAGTTGTAATGTCAAGGTGGGAAGTTGTCTATTCCAGGGACTGCAGCGGCTCAAGAAGGCAGCTCACCACCACCTTCTGATGGGCAATAAATGCTGGCCCAGCCAGTGAAGCCCACATCCCGTAAATGAATAAAAAAAAAGGTCATGTTAAAAATTTCCAGTTCAACAACAAATCTGTGCATTTACATTGCGCCTTTAAAATAGTAAAGCATTCAAAGGTGCTTCACTGGAGCATTATTAGACAAGATTTGACACTGTGCAACTTAAGGAAATATTCGGACAGATGATCAAAAGCTTGGACAAAGAGGTAGGTTTTAAGGGACATCAGTGGAGGAGAACAAGGTGGACAGGTTTAGGAAGGCAATTCCAGTTCTTGAGGCTTAGATAGATGAAGTCCTTCCCTCAGCTGTGCTTGAGATGTGAAACAGATTTATCAAATTAAGACAGATGCCTGATGTGAATCTCCAACGGATTTCGATTGTGAATTAAAATATAGAACAAGCATTAGACAGATAATTTAATTAAGACCTCCTGTTGTTGACTGACAGGAAGAGCCTCCACTATAAATCTAGAGTAGAGTACGGGGATATCTGTACGTTCCTATGTCGGTTCATTTTTGTGAGTAAAACTGAAAGTCTAAAGGAGATTTGGAGCCAGTGCCATTGAATCGGATATGCTCTCACCTGATGGTTCAGTCCCGTTGTGTCTGTGTGTGCGTGTGTAAGAGTCTGCATGTAATATATATTTTATTTTTTAACGAGGAAAATACTAAATCAGAACACTTATATATTCTATCTTTTCCTTTATTATTTCATGGGGTGAGAGTGTCACTGGCAAGGTCAGCATTTGTTGCCCTTAAACAGAGGGCAGTTAAGAGTCAACCACATTACTGTGGGCCTGGAGTCACATGGAGACTAGGCAAGGATGATAAATTTCCTTCCCTAAAGGGCATTAGTGAGCCAGATGGATTTTCACAACAATCAATGATAGTTTTATGGTCACCATTACTAAGCCTAGCTTTATATTCCAGATTTATTGATTGAATTGAAATTCCATCAGCTGCCAAGGTGGGATTCAAAGCCATGTCCCAAGAGCAATTAGCGTGGGCCTCTAGATTACTAGTCCTGTGACATTACCACTACACCACTGTCTTCCTGGCAGTGGTGTAGTGTAATGCATCTCAAGACAGGCATGTGAAGGAATAAACAGAGAGAACCTACTGCATGTGGTGGGGAGATCTAGAACAAACCTTAAAATCAGAGCTTGGCCATTCAAGAACAATGACAGGATGCATTTAGGATGCAGGTAGTCGTAGGTTTGGGGGTGTTGTTGGGGGGTAGTTATGGGTCGGGAGGGTAGTCGGGAGGCAGCGGGGTAGTCAATCTGGGAGCGCAGTGGGGGACCTGGGGAGTGGTGGAGGGGGTAAGTACTATAGTTATCCAGGAGTTCAAAGTGGTCTTAATTCTTCAAACCTTTTCTGGGTAACAATTCTGCTAAGTGAGTCGGAACCTTCCAAAGTCTCTGATTGAAATCGGAGTACAGTGTCAGATGGTTCCCAGTTTAGGGTAATTGCCCATCAGAAGTTTGAACTTCCCAGGTAATTCCTGTGCAGTTCTTGCATAAGACTTCTGGGAGGGGTCCCCCAGCACATCAGCTGGGATACCTCCTGGGTACAACCCTCCGGAGATCTGAAGTGTTGGGCCAATATATAGGAAATGGTTAATATATCCAACCAGCACTCATGACAATAAACATACACAAATGAACCAAGTACTTCATGATGTACAAGACTCTTTGTTTATGTTCCATCCTGGTCACACTGACATCAACCCATCGCCGTGGTGCAACAGGGCTGATGGTTTTGGCAGCCAATGAAGTGAAAAATGGCCCCTGATAGCCTTAGTGCTTGCATTTTTAACATGCAGGATGATCGTAGCTGTCAAGTGGTTAAAGGAGGTGATTTCAGTAAAATCCTATTGATTCAGGCCAGCAGCTGCCATGGAGAGTTCATGCCTCAGCAGCTGCAGGTGCTGGGGACGTACAAAACATTCTGCACCGATGAAGCAGCATCTGCTGCTCTGGGACTAAATCAGAACTGACTGAAATCGGGCAGAAAAACGGTCTAAAGAAAATTGAGGCACAGATGCTAAATAGTTTTTGTGTTCATTTTTAGACTTGTCTCTGCTCTTTATTCCTTTCCTGGATACCACACACACTAGGTACTCTGTAGCAAACCAATGGAGGAGTTGAAAATATTTGAAGTTAGAAAGGTCACAGGAATACAGTACCGCATAGCAGGGTTCCACAGATAGCAATGAGATAAATAATCAGTTTAGTGGCACGGTAGAGGGATGAATGTTCGTCAGGATAATTGGAGAACTCATGGCCTTTGAAGCTTCTGCATCCACCTAAATAAGCAGAGAAGATCTAATCCAAAAGATTGCATCTCCATCAATGTGATGCTGTATCAGCATTGCATTTTTTTTAATGTACTCGTTCACATTTATTCATGTGTGTGTAGGCGGTGGGAGGGAGTGAATGTTTAAAATGGTGGATGAGGTGCCAATCAAATGGGCTGTTTTGTCCTGGATGATGTCAAGCTTCTTGGATGTGGTTGGAGCTGCACTCATTCAGACAAGTGGAGAGTATTCCATCACACTCCTGACTTATGCCTTGTAGATGGCAGACAGACTTTGTGGAGTTAGGAGGTGTGTTATTCTGTGCAGAATTCCCAGCCTCTGATCTGCTCTTGTAGCCACAGTGTTTAAAAGGCTAGTCCAGTTCAGTTTCTGGTCAATGTAACTCCTGGGATGTTTCTAGTGGGGGGTTCAGCAATGGCCATTTCATTGAATGTCAAGGGGAGGTGGTTAGAAGATACTCTCTAGTTGGAGATGGTCAGTGCCCGGCATTTGTGTGGAGTGAATGTTACTTGCCACTTTTCAGCCCAAGCCTGAATGTTGTCCTGGAAGTGCCAGCATCAGATAATGGGTTTAAGGCCAATCCACAATGTTAACACAAGGCCTCTTGACTTAGGAAAGAAGAATGTTGTCACTGAACCAAACTGACACACTCTAGTTTTCATTTCTATCTATTCAGTCTATGATAGATTGAACTTGAGAGGGACTGCCCACTGTGTAAACAATACTAGCATTGCTTACTGTCTTTGTCAACATGATGTAATAATGAAGATTGCTAAAGCATCATCAGCTCTGTCATTGTATTGAAAGCTGTGCCCAGCTCCTCTGTACTGTTTCCTTCCCTCTGGAATAGTTTCCCTCTAATGCTGGCTAGACTGAGAAAAAGCCTCTTTGTACAAAGAGGTCATATTCATTTCTGTAACACTAAAGGTTGAACTACTTCATTTTATAGACAATTTCAGTTTCTTCAAACCAACAATGAACAAGGAATATGTAGCACATAGATGCAGCTGTGCGCAGGTAAGTACTGTTAATCAAATTCTCCTCTGGTGCCAGTAATGTTTGGTGGAGGTCATGGGTTATGAATAAAGCCCATTCCCATTGGGTTTTTGGCAGTTACACACAGCTATTTGCACAAGTGCCTTTTGTGCACATGGGCTCCAGTCAATCTGCCAAATCACTGAGTACTGCATTAATTTCTTCATTCAGTAGACAAGACTAAATTGAGAGGGTAGAAATTTAAAAACATGTGGGACACTAAGCCATCTGGATCACATACATTAAGCACTGGAAAGCCCTTTCCTGTCAGTTTAAGAGGAATAAGGCATTCACTTTTAATTGCCTCATCCTCAAACCATAAAGCGATAAAAAATTCAATTTTTGTGAAAGATCTGAATATTTTGTCGATGGTTGTAGGTGGAAAGAACCGGCCTCGTCATTTGCGTGATATGAAGTCGGGCTTTTTGTTCTGTTATATGCTTGGGTATTTCAGATGTTCCATTAACCGTGATACAGCGGCTGGAGCATTTAGTTTCAGAACTCCTGGAGTATTCTGGTGAATATATGGGGCAATTGTACACCCCCAACCTGCAGCTTTCAGAGCATTAAATTAATGACCAAACTTTTATGGGCTGACAGTGTGGAATTTCCCATTATGTGTTCTCAGTGTGGACCTGCAAATAGCAGCTGACCTGTCTAAACTGCAAACAAAGCGCTTCCCACTTAAGTTTCTGCAATGGTTTCTTTCTGATCAATATGGGTTTTTTAAAAGCAGTAACTGTTTACATTCTTGTTAAAATTATTTCATATCGGAATCCAGCTAAACAATAAGCCTTGCATTTGATTTAATGGCGCCAACTAATGGGGAAATGTATTGGATGCATTATATACCTACTGAAGTGTAACAGTACCTAATGCCAATGGTGAACTTGTGTGAACACATGTCCTGGTGCCGCTGATTGAAGTTGCAGATAAGGTCATTGTCAGTGCCTCTTTTGGTAAAATTGTTACCCAGTATTAGGCCAAGGGAAGATCTTGATTCTAAAACCTGGATGGAGCTGAATAAATGGATCTGATCCAACCAGGCAGAAATGATGCTATAACTGGCCTTAGTGTCACTGGGCTTTAGTTAAGTGGGGCAGTGGGGAGGCAAACAGCCAGGAACAGCAATCCTGATTGTTATCTTATGTGAATGTTCACTGGGGACTTGTTTGAACTTAGATTGAGGGCCGTCCACAGTTAAGTAACTCTTTATTTGGGTTCACACATGAAAATTGGTTTTGGGAGCAAGGGACTGGAGGAAATACACTGTTTATATCGAGAAAGAAGCTCTGTTTACATCCAATGTTATCACATATCTCAGAAGCAACAACAGCTTGTATATATAGCACCTGTAACATGGAGGGATAGACTCGCTGACCGACAGTGGCTCCCCATTAAGCAATGCCTTGATTTTAAAATTACATCTTTGTTTTCAAATCCCTCCATGGCTTAGACCCTCCTTATCTCTCCGATCTCCTCCAGCCTACAAGTCTCTGAGATATCTGCACTCCACCAGCTTTGGTCTCTTTAGAATCCCCAATTTTAACCCTACCACCAACTGGCCGCCATATTATTTGCTAAGGCTGTCAGCTCTGGAATTCCCTCCTTTCCACTCTCTATGTTGCTCTCTTCCCTTGAGATGTGCTTTAAAAACTACTTCTTTGATTAGGTTTTCGGTCACCTATCCTAATATCTCCTTAGGTGGCTCGGTGTCAAATTTTACATTCCTGTGAGCACCTTGGAACATTTTACTACTTTGAAAGCGCCATATAAATGAAGTTGCTGTTGTTGATCAAAACCTGATCTGCCCAGTGGAAACCAGGTGGTAAAATCTGCTGGAAAGTTTACCTGCTGACAACCCGCTCCTGTTCCCACTGCCGTCTATTGACCTCATTGGGCCTCAAATGCAAGGAGAGATAAGGAGGGTCTAAGCCATGGAGGGATTTGAAAACAAAGATGTAATTTTAAAATCAAGGCATTGCTTAATGGGGATAGACTCACTGTCGGTCAGCGAGTCTATCCTTCCATGTTACAGATGCTATATATATACAAGCTGTTGTTGCTTCTGAGAAATGTGATAACATTGGATGTAAACAGAGCTTCTTTCTTGATATAGACAGTGTATTTCCTCCAGTCTCTTGCTCCCTAAACCAATTTTCATGTGTGAGCCCAAATAAAGAGTTATTCAAGCGATTGCAGATCAGACTCCGAAACTAATATCCACCCCCCACCCCCCAATTCATGCTGCTGAGGTTAGGGGAGTTTCGCACTCACCTCATGCTCCGCCACCCCCACAACACTCACAATTCCTGCTCCAGGTTAAAATCAGGCCTTCTCTCTGCAGGTTCATCATGACCCATGTCTATTGGGGTGGGTTTAGTTTTGGATGAAGGCACAGGAGTTCTGGCTTCAAAGATCTGGGCTGCAGTACCAGGTTTTTCATGCTCATAAATGGATGACTCCTTTCACTTGAAGGACGGGAGTGGCATATTCCATCAGGGAATTTCCCTTATCTGAGATGTGGTTCTTCAAATAACTCATGGCATTCTTAGAAAAGGGAAGGCTCAGCTACCATTGACATCGGCAGCAAGCCTTTATGTCAACATGCTAAATGCTGAGCAAACATTTTAAATCTGCTTCTGGAAGAGTGTCATTTGCTGTATATGAGTTTTATAAGCTTTGCACAGTTAGCATGGCAATTATAATTAATCACTCTCCCTTCCTTCTGTCTTTCTTCAGGTTCCACAGGCCAAAACAGTAGTGTTTTAGCATCCCTGCAGCTGCAAGGAAGAGCCATGCAGCCAGCTCTCGATATGAAACACTTACTACCCTTTCGACTAAACACCCCCTCCCCCGTTGGATTATTTCCCAACTTCAACACAGTAAGTCCTCTTCTAGCCTGTACTTTAAGGAATGTAAATTGCACAGAGAGAAAAATAGTACTTATTTTCTTATTAAACCGGTATCTGAATTGCACAGTGGTCTATGAATAAATATCGGGGTGACGACACCGTCGACCCACAGATTTGAGGGGTGACGCCGGGAACCCTGAAGCAAGGTTTCCTGTCGGACACAAACTGTTGTTTTCATCAGTTCAAACTTCAACGTGATTTCATAGACCCCAGCTGATGTTGGCTGAATTTGGTGGCTGGTGTCTTGCTTGAAATGTTTCCAGAGGATCAATTTGCCTCAACATAAAGCACTAAAATATGAGCAATAAAAACTCTACCCAAGACAGCCGAGGTTGGAAAATCAATCTCAGCTCTGGGACGTGATTTTGACTTTTCTCTGGTGGGATGAATGTCTGTTCCCTTCGTCGGCTGCAAGGGGCCTACAAAGTACAATTTTGGATTTATCTTTTTTCTTTTTCATCTTTTTTAATATCACTCCAGTTCCTTTAGGGTGATTGATGGGGCAACATTGGCCACAGCTTTGCTCTGAATTGGCAGCTTCACTTGGAGATGCCATAAGGATGGGTTGGTGTCTGAAATGGGTAACTTTACATTGATGATGTTGGAAAGCTGTCCCAAAACTGAGATTAATAAAAGTCGTTGCAGGTGAGTAGCAGCAGTCTACAACCAGCCTGTACTATAGTTGTTCTGGAAGTACTTGGGTCTAGACTTTTAGTCCCTGCAGGGGCCAGGAATGGAAGCGGGTGGGTGCTGAAAATAGCGCCCCTGGTCGATGTGCCAACTCGCCAGCTCCACCCACCCCCGAGCTATTTTCAAGAAGGCGTCATGGGGCAGCTGAGCTACCTGCCACACGGGGTGGGTAGCCAATCAGGCTCATTTGGGGTTGCCAGCCCTCCAGGAGTAGCATTAAGTCTCCAGGAATTGAAGAAAAATCTCCAGGACACTGCTGTATGCAACCCTGGGGAAAAATCATAGGGATATTAAACAAGTTTTATTTTGTCATTTTCTTTACCGGGTATAAAAATATTGAAAATGGAAAAAAGGCTGCTTGGCCGACAGTCAAGCATCATCCAGTTGGGTGATGAGTCTTTTTGCTTTCCAATTGGAGAAGGAAGGCATTACGTCACAAGATTGTTGATTGGCCGACTAATGGCTGGAGCATGGGGGCAAGTCATGTGATGAATCCTCCAGGAATACATTTAATCACAGTTGGCATTCCTCAGTTAATTAAGGGCCACGTAACACCAATTAAAGGCTGGCTGCATTTTTCCAGGCTACCTGCAGGTTCCTGGGGGCAGTCGGGGCCAAGTTATGTGCCTGGAGGTGGCCTTCTGGTGGCAGGCTGAGTGGGCCAGTACTCCAGGCAGGCTGAGGGCCCTCCCTGCCAGCCTTGATTCAGCAGCAACTGCAGGCCACCCTCTGGAGGGGCTCCTTCTTCATAGTGCTGACCCAGCTGCAAAAAGACAGTTTTTATTTAAACTTTAAAGAAGTTAGAGAGAGGGTACCTCCATTTCGAAGCATCATCTCCCTTACCATTACATTCTGCTGCTGCTTTCACAGTAGAAGGCCTCTGATTGGTTGTGCAACTTCAAGCGCTCACCTGACACCCTTAGTGACTTTGCCTTTGGCCCATCAATTACTGCCCCAGAGAAAAGCACAAGTGAATGGCCGTGTCATTGTACAGGTTTCTGAACCCACTGAAATGGGTCTTGAGCCTAGAACCATGTGACTCAGAGGTGAGAATGCTACTCACTGAGCCACAGCTGACAATGTCATACACTTGTTAAATAGTCATTCTGGATAACATTCTGGAGCAAAATACTATCCCTAATTCTGCTCCTTCCTTAGCCTAGAGTGCTGAGGCCAATTATAACACTATTACCTCTGGAGTGATGAGATCACCTAACTCAGCAAGATTTGGAATGAAACTTGGCATATTCCCGCTCTGTACAACTCAGCTCCTCATTAGCTAGTGTCTTTACCAATTGTCACGACCAATCTCCAGACAAGATCCCCAATTTGTTATGACCGGGACTGGACCCCCAGTTTTGTTATGATCTGAGTGAGGAGGAATGGGCTCCCCTTCTTTATTCAACCCCCTCGGTTCGGTGCAATAAGGCTATTTTTAAAAAACCTTTCCCCGTGCATACCTTTTCCTAGTCCAAATGTATTCACTTTTATTAAGGAGCCAAAATGTAAGCTTATTAGTTACTGAAACTCAAGAAAATGATTTTAAAAAATGCAACACACATAACACACAGATCAGAAATGAGAAGTTAAGAGTCTAAATAAAAGTTTTTAAAATATACACAAACCAATCCGTTGCTTGTCCGTAAGGCGTAGATGACAGTACATTGCAGCCGTTAAGTTGGATGATTCTGGTAGAGCTGACCTTGGCAGGTTCACAGTTACCCGTAGGCACATGGTTCTGCAGTGTAGCTGAAGAGGGTGTCCTATTTCCTTTTTGATTGTGGCTTCTGCTGAGACTTCCCTCCAGCAGCAGAGAGAGAGACTTTGCCTGCAAACTGCAGGGGTGACTGGTTGGTGTTTTCTCTTGTTTTTGTGTCACTCACACACCACGCCAGCGCACCAGCACACACTGCACTGTTTTGTAGCTAGCTTTTTAACCCATTTGTCCCTGTGTATTCCCAGGGGTGGCGGGGGGAGCTGGGGGGAGGTGGAAATGGGCATGTCTGCACCCAGGGTCCATTTTTTTGCATCTCAGACCATTTTACACATTCTGAGATATAAATCAACAGGAAATGGATTTTTGGGTGACTGCCGAAATGTTTAAATCAGTCTTTTGTCTCCGCAACCACAGGAGATTAAAGTTCAGTCTTTTGCATCTCTCGTATCTCCCTTTCGAGTGTCTCTGTTGAGGAAGGGCCATGACACCTTTTCAGGTGCAACATTTCACATTCTCTCAGGACAGGCCTGTCAGCATAATCCACATAGGAATTTTCCAGAAAGTGGTCACTTTACATTATCAGCCATCGTTTGCTCAGTGTCTTTGCTTGTATTTCTTTTTTAAAAAACACAGGTCTTCCTTAAAAGGTTTGGTATGCACGTAAGTAATTCGTGGCTGTAATCTGCTTTTCATGGCACAATCAAGACAACTCGCAGGGATTTTATTTTTTACCATTGGCTTTATTGCACCCATAACTTGTATTCTGTAACGTATTGGTGAAAAATTTGCTTTTCTTTGACTGTCTTGTGTTGGGTGCACTCAATCCTTCTTGGTTAGTCTGATAGATGTGCAGTTAGCTTCCAAGAAGACACACACTGAATAGTTTGAAAACTACTGCCCCTACCTTGATGGGTATAAAAGTCACTAAAAAAGAATCACTTCCTTTCTCTCGGGTTGTAAATCAATAAAGGTTTTAATTGCCAAGGTAACCTGTTTTATTCCATTGGAGTAAGATTTTGATGAGCGAATAATTGTGCCATTGATTCTCTAAAGTGCAGCCAGCAATTTACATATATTCCTAATTGATAAATGATCGTGAAGCCATCTTCCTGAGTGCCCAGTGCATTTGCCTGGAGGTTTTGTGGGCATGTCAGAATCTTAGTGATAGACGCCCACACAGTTTATGGGAATATGGTGGATGTATAGCCATCTTCCTAGTAGCCTGGTTGACATGTATGCTTCAAGCCATCTCATTTCCTAGTAATTAGATTAATAAATACTCCAACTGATATCCCAGAAGGAAAATCAGGTAAAACTTGGGAAATGACTGGTACTGGTCCAAACTGTAGTTGCATTTTGAGTTATACAAGACCAGTTCAGACCAGTACCAGTCATTTCCTAAGTTTTACTGATTTTTCCTTCTGGGAGGGAGTTATATCCATTTTTCCCAGTGAGCCTGTGAATCATGGTGATCCAGATGTGGAAATGTATCCTCATGCCTAGTGATATGGAGGACTGTGAGTCTTCATTCCTGAATCGGAAGGAGATGCATCCAATACCAGCGGTCTTAATGGAGATATGGTTGTTCTCTCCAGCAAATTGGATGCGGTTGACATTTATGTGAATCCTTGGTAGACATAGATACTTGCTGTAATGCAATGTAAATGAGCTGAAGGTTATTCTGTATGACATTGATGCACGACTGTGCAAGACACTGGATGAACATTTAACCAGAAGCTAGATTCAGAAACACATCTGCCATTAACTTTTTCATTACCAACAATTCTCATTTTGTCTGTGACCTTGTTCTGAAATACATTTGTAGCTCTTGTTCATTGCCATGTTAAATGTGTTTCTTTTCCTGACAGTTGTAGTTTGATTAGTAATAGTACATAGAATTGTGTACCATAGGTATCGAATATTGAGACTGTATTTTTAATTGAGAGTACCACAAGTAAGATAAAGGACATACTGCAATTGGGTATCTAATGACAGCATAGTCGCTTATGTATAACACCATTTGATGTCCCAGTGCCACAACTTAGTCCCAGGGGCATTGAAAATGGTGGGCCCCATTATTGACAGGGGCAGATTTTCAGACGGGAAACTTGGATGTTTGGGTTTCTCCGCATGCTGTAAAATTCCGATTCCACAGTGTGCGTATTTATTTTTTGACAGGATCTCCGCCCAGAAGTCTATCTGATTGACAGGCTTGGCTCCCAGTCAGGTGCAGGCCATAACCCCAGGTATGGAGTCTGCAACTGGGACTGCTGGGGTAGAAGGTGGGGCGTCTGTGAGTCCAATCCTGGGGAGGGAGGGGATCAAATACCTGATCAGGGGTTGTAGTTGGGGGTGGGGGGTGCGTCTAATCCCAGGGAAGCACATAAGCTTCAAGTAGGCAGGAGAACAATCCTGCTCTCACTGACCCAAAAACAATGCTATGAAGGCATTTACCTTTAGTCTGAAGCTGTCCTCATTTCCCTTGAGCTGCCGGGTTTCCTGAGACCTGAGAAACTGGGTTGGCCAGGGTGAAACCTGTAAAGGAAGTTAAATATCAAAGCTCCAAGAGAGACTCCAGTGTGCAGAGTGGGGCTGTAAAGAGAGAGATTCAGTGAGCAGAGCGGGGCTTAAATTTAAGGAAACAGCCTTTTAATTAAAAACAAACAAAAAGTATGACAAGGGAGCTCAGTGCCGTGTGTTGTATGGCCTGCAGCATATGGGAATTCTCAGACACTCCTTGCAGTCCGGATGACCCCACGTGCAGGAAGTGCCACTGGCTTGACCAGCTTGAGCATCAGCTGGAGACACAGCGGAGCATCCGCGAGACTGAGGGTTACGTGGATAGCACGTTTTTAGATGTGGTCACGCCACAGCTTAATGAAATGCAGTCAGAGAGGGAATGGGTGACCACCAGTCAGAAGAAGGGAGGCAGGCAAGTAGTCAGGAAAGCCTCAGAGTGCATCTCAGTCAAGAGCCATTTTTCTGTGTTGGAAAACAGTGAGGGTGAAAGTTCCTCTGGAGAGTGCAGCCAGAGCCAAGTTCACGGCACTGTGGGTGACTCAGCTGCACAATGGGGGAGGAGTAAGAATGTAAGAACAATAGCGGTACGAGACTCAATAGGGAGGGGTGCAGGAGCTTCTGTGGCCGTAGATGTGACTCCAGGCTGGTGTGTTGCCTCCCTGATGCCAGGGTCAAGGATGCCACAGAACGGCTGCAGGGCATTCTGAAGGGGGAGGGCCAACAGTCAGAGGTCGTGGTTCACATTGTTACCAACGATATAGGTAGAAAGAGGGGTGAGGTCCTGCAAGAAGAATTTAGGGAGCTAGGTAGCAGATTAAGAAACAGGACCTCAAAGGTTGTAATCTCTGGATTACTTCCTGTGCCATGTGCTAGTGAGTAAACGAATAGGAGAATAGAGAGGATGAATGAGTGGCTGAAGAGATGGTGCAGGAGGGAGGGCTTTAGTTTCCTGGATCACTGGGTCTCTTTCTGGCGAAGATGGGGCCTGTACAAGTCAGATGGGTTACACCTGAACCAGAACGGGACCAACATCCTTGCAGGGAGGTTTGCTAGTAATGTTGGGAGGGGGTTTAAACTAATTTGGCAGGGGGATGGGATGCAGCGTGGAGGTACAGTAAGTGGATGACGCACAGCCAAATGTGGAAAGGAAATAATTCAATCTGGAAGGCAGAGCAAATATAGACCGGTTAAGGCACAAGGGAATAATACAAGGCTGGATTGCATTTATTTTAACACAAGGACTCTTACAAGTGAGGCAGATGAATTGAGGGTGTTGATGAACACATGGGAATATGATATTGTTGCTATCACAGAGACATGGTTGAGGGAAGGGCAGGACTGGCAGCTCAATATTCCAGGCTGTAGAATCTTCAGGCATGACGGGGGGGTGTAAAAGAGGAGTTGGAATTGCACTATTGATCAAGGAGTCAATTACTACAGTAAGGAGGGATGGTATCTTAGAAGGTTCCCCAAATGAGGCCATACGGATAGAACTTAAAAACAAAAAGGAGGCAATCACTTTGCTGAGAGCGTACTATAGGCCTCCAAACAGACAGGGAGAGACAGAGGAGCAGGTATCTAGGCCAATCGCAGAGAAATGTAAAAATAATAGGGTAATCGTAGTAGGGGATTTCAACTTCCCAATATTAACGGGGGTAGTCTTAGTGTGAAAGGCTTAGAGGGGACGGAATTCTTAAAGTGCATCCAGGAGAGCTTTTTGAGCCAGCACATAGAAAGTCCTACAAGAGAAAGGGCGATACTGGACCTAATCTTAGGGAATGAAGCCAGGCAAGTGGTAGAAGTGTCAGTGGGGGAGCATTTTGGGGATAGTGACCGTAACTCTAAGATTTAAGGTAGTTATGGAAAGGAACAAAGATGGACCAGAAATAAAGGCCCTGAATTGGGGGAAGGCTGATTTCAATATGATAAGACAGGACCTGACCAAAGTGGACTGGGAGCAGCTACTTGTAGGAAAGTCTACATCAGACCAGTGGGAGTCATTCAAAAAGGAAATAGAGAGAGATCAGGGTCAACAAGTCCAGGGAACCCTGGATGTCAAGGGATATAGAGGATTGGATAAGGAAATAAAAGGAGGTTTATGGCAGACGCAGAGGGCTGAAAACAGTGGAAGCTCTAGAGGAGTATAGAAAGTGTAGGGGGGTACTTAAAAAAGCAATTAGGAGAGCGAAGAGGGGGCATGAAAAACACCAGCAGGCAAGATAAAGGAAAATCCCAAGGCATTTTATAAATATATTAAAGGCAAGAGCATAACCAGGGAAAGAGTAGGGCCCATTGGGGACCAAAGTGGCAATCTGTGCGTGGAGCCGGAGGACATAGGTTTTGAATGATTATTTCTCATCTGTGTTCACTATGGAAAAGGATGATGTAGGTGTAGAAATCAGGGAGGGGGACTGTGATATACTTGAACAAATTAGCATTGAAAGAGAGGAGGTATTAGCGGGCTTAAAAGTGGATAAATCCCCAGGCTTAGGTGCGATGTATCCCAGGCTGCTATATGAGGCAAGGGAGGAGATTGCAGGAGCTATGACACTAATTTTTAAATCTTCTCTGGCCACAAGAGAGGTGCCAGAGGACTGGAGGGCAGTGAATATGGTACCATAATTCAAGAAGGGTAGTAGGGATAAACCCAGGTAATTACAGGCCAGTGGTAGGGAAACTATTGGAAAAAATTCTGAGGGACAGGGTTAATCTCCACTTGGAGAGGCAGGGATTAATCAGGGATAGTCACCATGGCTTTGACAGGAGGAGATCATGTCTAACAAAGTTGATTGAATTTTTTGAGGAGGTGGCTGGTTGTGGTGATGAGGGTAATGCAGTTGATGTAGTCTACATGGACTTCAGTAAGGATTTTGACAAGGTCCCTCATGGGAGAATGGTCAAGAAGGTAAGAGCCCATGGGATCCAGGGCAATTTGGCAAATTGGATCCAAAATTGGCTTAGTGGCAGGATGCTGAGGGTGATGGTCGAAGGTTGTTTTTGTGTTTGGAAGCCTGTGACTAGTGGTGTACCACAGGGATTGGTGCTGGGACCCTTGTTGTTTGTAGTGTACATTAATGATTTAAGCATGAATATAGGAGGTATGATCAGTAAGCTCACAGATGACACGAAAATTGGTGGTGTCATAATAGTGAGGAGGAAAGCCTTAGATTACAGGATGATATAGATGGGCTGGTAAGATGGGCAGAGCAGCGGCAAATATAATTTAATCCTGAGAAGTGTGAGGTGATGCATTTTGGGAGGACTAACACGGCAAGGGAATACACAATGAATGGTAGGACCCTAGGAAGTACAGAGGATCAGAGGGACCTTGGTGTGCGTGTCCGTGGATCCCTGAAGACAGCAGCACAGGTACATAAGGTGGTTAAGAAGGCATATGGGATGCTTGCCTTTTTTAGCTGAGGCATAGAATATGAGATCATGGAGGTCATGTTGGATTACTTCTCATCTGTGTTCACTATGGAGAAAGACAATGTAGGTGTAAAAATCAGGGAGGCGGACTGTGATATACTTGTTTTCCTTAGAGGTGAGTTACTTGTTGCACGATGCCTAGCCTCTGACCTGCTCTTGTAGCCACAGTATTTATATGGCTAGTCCAGTTCAGTTTCTGGTCAATGGTAACCCCCCAGGATGTTGATAGTGGGGGATTCAGTGAAGGTAATGCCATTGAACATCAAGGGGCGATGGTTGGATTCTCTCTTGTTGGAGATGGTCATTGCCTGACACTTGTGTGGTGCGAATGTTACTTGCCACTTGTCAGCCCAAGCCTGGATATTGCCCAGGTCTTGCTGCATTTGGACATGGACTGCTTCAGTATCTGAGGAGTCATGAATGGTACTGAACATTGTGCAATCATCAGCGAACATCCCCACTTCTGACCTTATGATGGAAGGAAGATCATTGATGAAGCAGCTGGAGATGGTTGGGCCTAGGACACTACCCTGAGGAACTCCTGCAGTGATGTCCTAGAGCTGAAATGACTGACCTCCAACAACCATGACCATCTTCCTTTGTGCTAGGTATGACTCTAACCAGCGGAGAGTTTTCCCCCTGATTTCCATTGACTCCAGTTTTCCTAGGGCTCCTTGATGCCACAATCAGTCAAATGCTGCCTTGATGTCAAGGGCAGTCACTCTCACCTCACCTCGGGAGTTTAGCTCTTCTGTCCATGTTTGAACCAAGGCTGTAATGAGGCCAGGAGTTGAGTGGCCCTGGCGGAACCCAAACTGGGCATCAGTGAGCATATAACCAATTGTGCTTCCTTAATGGAGAGAGATGTCTCTGGTCCTTTGTGGACTACAGCTAATTGCCATTTATTCTGCAGATTTATAAGGGAATTGAATGACTAACTAGCCAATAATGAAAAACATAGGCATGTGTACCATGCAAATAATTGGTTTGCCAAGTGACAAAAAAACAAATTAGTAGAATAGTGATTGGAATAGTAATAGTCCCAATAAAGCTTTGAGTTCATTATTGTCACTATATCACCTTGACAGGTTATATCAATGTTGAGGCTTAATATTTATGCTGAACATGCTTGCATGGTTGATTCTAACTAACTAAAGGCTAATTAAAAATGTATTTCAAGCATCTGAGAAATTATATTGGGGCTTTATAAACCTTTGGCCACTCACCATGTCGCTGTTGCCCCACCAGTGATATAGTTTTTATTATGAATAAAAATATTATTTAAAATAAAAATTAGGGAGAGTGAGCTTTCTCTTATTCCCCCCACAAGGTAGCTTGAGGCTGTGCTGATTTTCATTTCTTTTGCTAACAGCTACAAGGGCCCAAAGGCTATCAGAATGGCAGTGTGTCAAGCATTGCACAGCCTCTGCAATGTCCCATTTCCCAGGTAAGGTACACATTTTTTCCATTGTGGGGAAGGGCAATGTGAGTGAGCCCCCAAGCAAGTGCACAACCCATTGAGCTACTGGGTACTGTGTAGCAATTAGGTTCCTGAAAATAAGGCAAGGGACTGTGGTTTCAAACCCATAAAATTTGAATTGTTTCATATACTGTGAAAAATATCGCCAGATGATCAGAAAAAAATATAAGCAAACATTTTTAGAAATTCCCTTAAAGAATCTTTCTCTATCACACGAGTCCCTAAACTGTTGCCCCCGCCCCCGTCTATTCAGGCCTAAACAATGCCGAGGCACTGATCAAAGAGGGGTAGGAAAGAAAGAAAGGAAAGGAATTGCGTTTATATAGTGCCTTTCATGAAGTCAGTGTGGTTAAAAGTGCTTTACAGCCAATGCAGTACTTTTGAAATGTAATCTCTGTTGTAATGTAGGAAATGCGGCAGTCAATTTGTGCATAGCAAGCTCCCACAAGTAGTATCATGATAATGACCAGATACTATATTATTGTGACGTTGGTTGAGAGAAAATATTAGCTAGTATAAGGAGGAGAGCTCTCTTTTTTGTTCTATAAAATGATGCCACAGGCTCCTTTACATCCACCTGAGACAGCAAAGGTAGGCTTTGATCTCACATACTTAACCCACATCTTTCAGAATCAAGGGCACTGAGCCACAGCAAGAGTTGTTCAGAGTAACATTCTTGCCCCAACCAACATAATCAAACAACAGATTATCTGGTTATTCAGCTCAATCATTGTTGGTGGGATTTTGGAAACCTCACTCTTCCCCTGGTCTAATAATGAACCAGAATCCAATAAAATCGTTATTAGGGCCAAGTAACACATTGAGGTTGTAATTATTTTACATAAAACTATTAACAAAGCAAAGCAGGGCCTTTTGAGCTATATTTGAGGTCATTTTCACAAGAAAAATGAGGTAACCAGCTATAAGCAAGGGCCTGTATCATTAATAAGTATTAATAGTGTAAACATGCTGTTTTGACCCTGCTCCAAACCTATATTTCCCCCCAGCTTCTATCCAGGTGCAATCAGTTTATATCTCACTGGCCTGAATGTCTCTGGAATTTCTTCACTCTTGGTATCAATTCCTGATCTCAGTCCCAGGGATGCCTCATGTTCCTGACCTCAGCTCCTGGGACAATTCGGTTCCTGGCTTTCGCCCGCCTCCAGTTCTAACTCAAAGGATGGTTTGCTTCTGGCCTTAGTTGCAGGGACACTTCTTAGAGCTGAGGAAAGGAGCTGAATACCTCTGCTCTTAGCTGGACCTCACCTGGTCCTCTAATGCTGGCCTTCACCCCAGAAACGCCTTTGTTTCTGGTCTTGCTTAGCCTTAGGAATTATTTTCCCTTTGGTCCCAGCTTCAGGAATGTGTTCTCAGTCTCATCTCCAGGAACCTTTCCAGCCTTTTCCACTTCCAGAAACTGACACTGCTCTTTAACTCTTGCAACTTGGGTCTCAAGTCCCTCTTCAGCTCCCAGTGCATCCAACTCTCTAGCTCCATGTTACATTTCCCAATGACTTTTCCCACTCCCCACGCATGCTTTTCCACTCCCCACCCCGCCCAATCCAAAACAGCAGGTAAAATATTCTATAAACACTTGCTAAAAGGAAAGTCAAAAGTATGAGTTGAATAACTTTTTAATTTTTACTTTCTTCCTCCCTGTGAGAAAACAGCTCACTTCAGTGTGACATCTCTCTATAGCGGAGATAACAATCTTTCTGCGTGGGAACTGTAAGCCTAAAACTCTAGTCTTCATGGAGTTGGACATTACCACACCAATCTGTTATGCCAATAAACAGACCCATTTATTCATTTACATTGAGATACCTTATGACAATTGGTTTTAATGCACTGGCACAATATTTTTCATGTTTCTGTCATAAAACCATTGGTGATTTGTTGTAACTTTTTTTTCAATATTACTAAGTGCAACAATTTGATAATTTGACAAACTCAGACCGAACCAATTTATTGCATTTAAGTGAGAATGTATTTAGCAGTATTTGTTAACTAGAAAATATAATTACGTAGAATGAGTGAAGGAACTAATCAGATGGATTGGAAATGATCCTTTTCTAGTCCTGTACATTCTTATGTTTCGGTGTAAGGAATGTTGCCAAATCAACAGGGAAGACATTGCTACTCTGCCGTTGGCATGTGTTAGAAGGGTTTACAGGCAGGTACTAAATCAGTTTGAACACACCTTCTGTGGCCGTCAAGTCCTGGAGTGGGACTCAAATGCGGAACTTCTGGCTCAGACGCAGGGGATTTTTTATTCATTCACAGGATGTGGGCTTCGCTGGCTGGGCCAGCATTTATTGCCCATCCCTAGTTGCCCTTGAGAAGGTGGTGGTGAGCTGCCTTCTTGAATCGCTGCAGTCCATATGGTGTAGGTACACCCACAGTGCTGTTAGGGAGGGAGTTCCAAGATTTTGACCCAGCGACAGTGAAGGAACGGCGATATATTTCCAAGTCAGGATGATGAGTGGCTTGGAGGGAAACTTTCAGATGGTGGTGTTCCCATCTACCTGTTGTCTTTGTCCTTCTAGACGGTAGTGGCCGAGGGTTTGGAAGGTGCTGTCAAAGGAGCCTTGGTAAATTCCTGCAGTGCATCTTGTAGATGGTACACGCTGGTGCTACTGTGCAGTGGTGGAGGCAGTGAATGTTTGTGGATGTGATGCCAATGAAATGGGTTACTTTGCCCTGGTGCTACCCGTTGCACCACAAGATAGCTTAGTCAAAGTCTCTCTGGAAAAAAAATCACATCAGTTAAACCCAGAACATTTTGTGCTGTACATGATTCTACGTTTACAGGAGTCATGCTGAAATTTAGTTCCCATCCTGAAACCTTTTTCAAGTAATCTTTCCCACTGTTTTCTTTTCCTAGATTTTTTCCTCTTGTAACTAAATGGAACAAGGACCTGCCTTCCCTGTACCAATGTCAATGCCAATACCAATACTCAAGTACTCAATTCTAAATAGTGTCAGATGATAGAAATCTTCTAATCCGCATTGATTTGCTGCTAGTTAATCCCCTCCATTTCAGACCTTGCACACTCTAATTGCTGCTAAAGTGTGCATAGTAGTGGGTTTTATAACATTATTAATCTCAGCTCCTCAACCAACTGGCTTTGCAGAAACACTTAGCCCATTTTTGCAAATAATTACATAAGCGCCATTCCCTCCCTTCCCTTGCAGCAGCCTCTCTCCGACCAAAATCCTACTCCGGCTGATCAGCCACCTCATAATCCTCACTGAACCTGGCGAGAATCAGCCTTGCATTATTTAAATGGGGGCTGGAAGTTAAAATTGTCTGCGCTTCACGCCAACACCGCTAAGGATGCCTTTCGCTTGCCTTAGCCCCCAGACACCACATTCCCAGGCTAAAATTGGGACTCGTGATTTTTTTCATGTAGCATCAGTCTTAGATTAAAGGGGTGTTGACAGCAGAAAGTTATTGAGAAACCATCAGTGTGCAACATGCATCAATGAAAAGGTCTGTGCCTCCCATCTTATTAGTTTCTAATCCATTAGAGTGTCTGTTGTAGCCCAGTCAGTATTACTCTTTTCTGAGTCACAAGGTTCTGGGAACAAGTCCTACTGCAGGATTTGAGCGCAAAAGCCAAGGCTGGCACTCCAGCGCGGCATTAAGGGAGTGCTGCACTGTTCAGGTGACATGTTAAACCGAGGCTTCATCTGTTTGCTTGGGTTGATGTAAAATATCCTATAGGATTATTTAGAAGAATAGTCAACATGACAGATGACCCAGGCATTATCCATCGCATGGCTGTGGGAGTTTGCTGTGTGCAAGTGACTGCCATATTTCCTACACTACAACAAGAGCTGCAATTCAAAATTGCATCATTGACTGTAAAATGCTATGACATGTCTTGTGGTTGTGCAAAGCATGACATAAAGGCAAGTCTTTCTTTTTTTAAACTAACCTAACTGAGCCTTCGGACTGAGAAGGTGGGGTGTCGTAGGAAACAAACTGTATATATCAGTGCCGGTAGTACAGCTCACAGTGAACATATAGCTTAAATAAATAAGAAAACTGAGTTCTATAGGCATCATAAAGAAGCCCAGTATTAGACGAGCTTTAGAGCTGGATGGAAACATCAAAAGAAATCTGCCAAGAGCCTGACTTGCTCTTTGTGAAAGAAGCAGATTAACCCCAAGGCTTGACTCTGAACTGCATCTACTATCATCGTTTCATCATAATTAGTTTTCCCAGTCATTAACTCTGAGCATTGGAGCTGCAAACTCATTCTGAAAATTGCCCTTCCTCTGGTATTTAGCTTCATCACTGATAACACAGTGGAGCTTGTCTCAAGGACCACCTGCACACACAGGTATATAGTTACCAGAGAATGAGGTCCACACAATGAATTATTGACTCCGACTCAAATCTGTAGTAAGAAGCTGTGGAAGGCGTGTTGCCTTTTTGGTGCTTGCTTTTATTTTTCAGTGAATTGAGGTGCTTCATGCCACCAACAGTTTATTCTTGTTTCAACATGTTTTCAATGCCCTTCTGCATATTTCAGGTATCAAAATTTTACACACTCCTTACATGGAGCGGGAGATTCTAATAAACATTTGATACTCTGTTGTGCAGGCAAGTCAAAACAAAAGCCTGTCCTGTTGAATGAACATTCATAAAGTTTTTTTAAATTGAAATATAAACTCTGATTAATAGTATGGAGCCATATGTTTGTGATGTTATGTGTGGCCCTTGAGTGGAGCCCATACACCAGCTAAATACTTAGTGCAGACTTCTCAAGGAACATTAGTAGAGGTTTCAGTCTTTGCGCACTGCAGCATGGTATACCACAAAATCCTGCATAAATCCCACAGTAAATAAAAGTATATCACTATCTCTGCACGCCACTGAATAATGTTTGTATTTGATTGTTATGTTAATTTGCGCACTTAAACCTGCCAGTAAAGACTACCATATATCAGTCCTGTGGGTTACATGGACAAGTGTTGATGCAAATAACAATATGGGTAGATTTCCACTTTTTACTAATTGTTACTGTTGGGTTTTATGGCTCACCGATATGCAGAGATGACACACTAGTTTCTGTGTCTGAAGAGGAACTTTATTTCCAATGTTTCTAAAAGTAGCCACAAGCTTACAGCTTCCTTTTAGTTTCTCTTTCTCAGTCACCATGCTGAGCCTTGACCAACAGCATTCAGCACAAAGAGTCAACAGACACACATAATCAAACTCCGAACAGTTGAACAGTTGACTACTACAGTAACTTAATTGTAAATACCAGCATCGTGAACATGTTTGCAACTCAACTTCTAAGGAGATGAATGGTTTTCTCAATTGGTATTCTTAATGAATTTATTGGCCCTCCAACAGCTTCGCCCCCTCCAGTCTCCTCCCACCCCACAACCCTTCAAAATATCTGTGCTCCTCTAATTTTGGCTTTGAGAACATCCCCGATTTTAATCACTCCACCACAGGTGCCCACACCTTCAGTTGTGTGGGCCCTAAGCTCTGGAATACCCTCCCTACACCTCTCTGCCTCATTTTCCTCCTTTAAAATGCTCCTTAAAGCCTACCTCTTTGACCAAGCTTTTGGTCATCTGCCCTAAATCTCCTTCTGTGGCTCTGTGTCATATTTTGTTTTATAATGTTCCTATGAAGTGCCTTGGGGTGTTTTATTATGTTAAAGACACTATAAAAATACAAGTTATTATTTTCTTTCAGTCTGATTTGGATGGTTACAATATTGCAATGATAATGTCAAAATGGCTATATTTTACTGAAGTCTGAGAGTTTTCGTAATCTCACCCCAAATGTTGGAAATTCTGAACGCTTGAGAAATATGAAGTAACACAGTAAGTGTGAGCTGATTTGCTAAGCATTGTCAAGAGGAGAGCATGAATGGTAACTCTGAAGAAAGAGAGTTGAAGCAAGCGGTATGAATGGGTTACAATTCTATATGCTCCTTATCAGAGAGAAGGGTGCGAAAGCAGATTGCTGGAGTAGATCTGTGAAAAAGAATCATCTCTGAGCCAAGTTGAATTTTTCCCTATTAAGAATTCTGAGCTCATAACTATTCGAGACAGGGGTTGCTTTGATAAAAAATGTTCTCAAGTTTTGTTTATTAACCACTGACTCACATGACTTGATTTCATGAGGGACTGAAGATGTGTTGTCCAGATTAAAAAATGTCCTTTCACTTCCCATTTGCCACTGACAGAATTCACTTTGCTTTAGCTGTCCCTGCTTTTCATTTCAATGCTGCAATGCTACATAAGCTTATGTGTGAGATTATTTTTCAGACCTGTGCTCTTGCTTGAATGAGTTGTGCCTGAATAATCACGTCTGAATTTATAGACCAAGACACCTAGAATCACAACAAAATACGTCACAGATGATGGTGCTATTCTCCGGAACCTTCCACAATTAACATTTAAAATTACTTTAAACTCAGTTCGGTGGCACATTCGCACAGCACAATATTTAATAAATCTTTTACAGCTACAGTAAGTCTTCAAATACTGCTGGTCTTTATGACACTGTCTCAATCAGAATGCTGTAACTTGTTGGACCATAATTGTCCCTTTGATCTTCTGATTTCATACTTCTGACATCTGAAGATGAAAGGCATAGCCACTAGAAGTGTTAAACTCAGACAGTGCTTCAAAGCCCTTTATATAGATTTTCTGTTCTATAATACACATGTAGGGTTGTCTATAACAAGATAGTTTTGATCTTTCTTATTTGAAGCATGTGTCATCTTTCCCTCTTGCTTCTGTAATGCTGTTGATGCTGTCTTTTTCTATATTAGCTGATTCTTCACATATCATCTTTAATAGACACTGGCACCAAAGCAGGGAACATGTAACCATACAGCACACCAGCTAGCCAAATGTAGAAATAAAAGCAGAAAGTACTGGAAATACTCAGCAGGTCCGGCAGCATCTGTGAAGAGAGAAACATGTGTTAGCGTTTCAGGTCGATGACCTTTCACCAGGTGGAAGGTGATAGACCTGAAATGATGGGTGGGATTTTCCTATCCCCTCCCGCCAGCGGGATCTTCCTGTCCCTCCTGAGTCAGCGGAGATTTGAATGACTCGCCAGGTCTGCCTTTGGGGGCCGGAAACTTCTGACCGATAACTCAGCTTCTCTCCCCATGAATGGTGCCGGACCCATTGAGCATTTCCAGCATTTTCTGTTTTTAATTTCAGATTTCCAGCACCTGCACTATTCAGCTTTTGTATTTGAGCAGGTAGTGAGATTCGAAAAAAGAGAATGACGAGTTGGGTAGTTTGGGTTGTTATATCCAAAAAAACAGGGAGAATGAGACAATCGGGAAACAACTTACAAAGAGACATAGGACAGAGCTGGAATGGGTAGCAAAATCTAGGAAACACACAGGAGAGAATTTTTCCAATGGGGATCCGGGCAGGGCAGGGCGGGAGCGGGCGCGGAGCTGATCGCTGCCTGTGATTGGCTGTGCGCCGCCATTTTATGCGGGCGGGCCAATTAAGGCCGGCCCGGCGTAACACGCGGCCAGTGGGGCTCAGCGCTATCTGTGCAGGCGGGGGGGAGGAGGGAGAGTTGAGGCCTGCGCTCGTTTGTGCATGCATGCGAAAGAGCGCAGCAATTTCCCTGAGGCACAGAGCTGCCTCAGGGAGATCGAGTGGATTAGAAAACTTTTTAATAAATGAAGTAAAAATTTATTTAAACGTGTACCCTCAGGTGACAGTGTCACATGAGCTGGGACATGTTTGTGAAGTTGGGAAAAATTTATTTATTTTATGAAAGCTTCAGGAAACCTCATCCTGCCCGTGGATGAGGTTTCCTGAAAAACGCGAAGGCCGCTTGGGCCCTTTGCCTGCCCGACAACCTTAAGGTTGGATGGGCAGCTTTCTTAACAAGTTTAATTACTTTTTTATGGCCTCAATAGGCCATTGACAGTTCGGCAGGTGTGCAGCCGCCTCTGGTGCACACCCGCCGAGCAAAATATCGAAATGATGCGCGATGACATTGGGACACACGCCTGGTGTCATTTTACGCATTGGCGTGTCCGGCCCACCCCCACACACCGACAGCAAAATTCTGCCCGTAGAAATAGGGCAGGCCAAGGATATATAGTTTTTGATTGATCAGTGTTAAAAACTGCTAAATATTTGGTTATTTAAATGATGCTTTGATAACCTTCTGTATAGTTTTCTGATTATTGTAAACTTGCAATACTCTTTTGTAGCGTTATCAGACTTTTATCGGGACAGCTAAAATCCGTTAAGTGGTCGCTGGACCCCTGATAGGAAACCAGACAATACTTAGTCACCACAAGAAACTCAAGTCAATAAATTCATGCCCAGATGAAAAGCGTAGGTACTGGTTCCCTCCCTGCTGAAGATTCTGCCCCCAGGGGAAAGCAGACTGGTTTCACAGTAAATGGAACAGGTTTCTGTGTCTAATGAATGATGGGGCCCCTTGACAGATTTCTCATTGAAACCAGCCCCAGTTAAACCAATGGTGGAGTGATTAAAATCAGGGATGTTCTCCAGATGAGAGCTGGAACCTACATAAAACCAGCTTAAATTCGGTGACTTTTTTTTTGTTTTGAAACAGTCCTGGAAACCGAACACTTGGAGAATATGCTGACTAGGGCTAATTGGAATTGGTGCTCTTTAAATATTTCCTTATTTTGTGACTTGGGTCACCCATCGATATTTTAGAAGAGAAACTTGTACATAAATTGAACTGCTTTGGAGCGATTTGTGTTGGCAAACACACAACTATTTATTGTACACCCATCCCACCAACAGTAATAAAAAGGATGATCAGTTAATCATTGATTAATCATTGTATTGATTGACTGCGGTTGCCAACTCTGCTTGGAGGTATTCCTGGAGGCTGGATCACATGATGCATGATCACGTGACGCATGCCTACAGTTTCTAAATGACTGCAATTATCTTATTGGGTCTCCTAGACCTTTCATCAGCACCGAAATGTTAATTTGGATTCTCTCTTTGTAGCTGCGGCCTTACCTGCTGAGTATTTCCAGTATTTTCTGATCTTACTCCTAGGGGTGAATTTTACAGTCCCCCTACCAGCATATTTGAAGGTGGAGGGGGGGTGGGGGCGCATAAAATTCCCTGGATGGCCCCTCCCACCAGCCCCTACCCGTCCACAATTTTACAGTGGGACGAGCGAGGTCTAGGCCGGCCCACCTGCCCTGGCCCCAATTGAGACCCTTAAGTGGCTAATTAATGACCACTTCAGGGCCAATTCCTGTCCAACCTCAATTTCCAGGCTGGCAGGAGGAGTTCCGAGGCAGTGGGGGGGGTGGAATCTCGGAAAATCACCCTGCTCAGGCGTTGGGCAGGAGGAGGGGACAGCTCCATCAATGGCCTTTCAATATGGGGTGCCCCCGACACCCCCAACACCCCCCCCAGCTCCCCGTGGTAGAATCACAGAATTGTTACAATGCAGAAGGAGGCCATTCAGCCCATCGTGTCTGTACCAGCTCTCCGAATGAGCATTTCACCTAGTGCCATTCTCCTGCCTTCTCCCTGTAACTCTGCAGATTGTTTCTTTTCAAATAATCATCCAGCTCCCTCTTGAATGCCTCGATTGAACCTGCCTCTACCACACTCTCAGGCAGAGCAGTTCAGACCCGAACCCACTCGCTGTGTGAAAAAGCTTTTGCTCATATTGCTTTAGCTTCTTTTGCCAATTACTTAATATCTGTGCCCTCTCATTCTCGATCCTTTCAAGAGTGTCCAGACCCCTCATGATTTTGAATACTTCTATCAGATCCTTTCTCAGCCTTTTTTCCTAGGAAGAAAGTCCCAACTTTTCCAATCTGTTTTCATAACTGAAGTTTCTCATCCCTGAAACCATTCTCTTAACTTTCTTCAGCACTCTCTCCAGTGCTATCCTAGAATGCAGCACCCAGAACTGCGTACTCCAGCTGAGGTCTAACTAGTGTCTTATACAAGTTCAGCATAACTTCTTGCTCTCATACTCTATGCCCCTATTAATAAAGCCTGGGATACTGTATATGCTTCATTAACTGCTCTCTCAACTTGTCCTGCCACTTTTAATTACTTATACACACCAGGTCCCTCTGCTCCTGCACACTCTTTAGAGTAGTACCCTTTAGTTTACACTGTCTTTCTATGTTCTTCCTACCAAAATGCATCATCTCACATTTCTCCGCATTGTATTTCATCTGCCACCTATTTACCCATTCCACCAATTTGTCTGTGTCCTTTTGAAGTTCTACACTGTCCTCCTCACAATTTACAATGCTTCCAAGTTTTATATCATCCACAATTTTGACGCTGTTCCCTGTACACCAAGGCCTAGATCATTTAAATATATCAGGAAAAGCAAGGGTCCCAATGTAGTCTGCTCCCCCCAACCTCCGCCACCCTTTGGGTGCTCCCTCTTCCCCTGATCTCTCCATCAACACCCCAAGCACCCCTCTGCCTATCCCACCAGGCCTCATCTCCCCTCCCCACCTTGTGACCCCCCCCACACTTACCTGTTCCTGGAGGCCAGAATTTTTCCCACATCGGGTGGGCTCGGCGGGAGTGGGTGGGGGCGATCGTGGAGCCGACTGCTGCCCGTGATCGGCTCTGCGCCGCTATTTTACGTGGGCGAGCCAATTAAGGCCCACCCAGCATAAGATATGAGTGGTGGTTGCTACCTGTGCGGGTGGGGGGAGGAGGGAGAGTCGGGGCCAGCGCTCTTTCGTGCATGCACGCGAAAGTGCTCTTCAATCTCCCTAAGGCACGGAGATTGAAGCGCTTTTCAAATAAATAAATGGATTGAAAACTTAATTAAACAGGTCCCCTCACGTGGCTGTGACACGTGAGATGGGACATGTTTTTATATTTCAGAAAAGTTTCGATTTAGTTTATAAAAGCTTTAGGAAACCTCATCCCTCATTCCTAAAAAACATGAAGGCCACTTGGCCTTTTCACCTGCCTGCCAACCTTAAGGTCAAACGGGCAGCGTAAATAATGACATTAATTCATTCGTTAATGGCCTTAATAGGCCTCTCAGTTATCGGCGGACGTGCAGCTGACTCCGGCGCGCGCCTACTGAACGAAACATCGCGATGATGTCGGGACGCACGCCCGACGTCATCAGGTGTAATTTTACGTGCCAGCAGGTCAGGCCCACCCTCACACACTGACGGAAAAATCCAGGCCCAGGATTTAGACTCTGGGAACTGCTTGTGGTCCCAGTATTGGCCACTACAGCTTCTTGCACTGCAGGACTACTGAACTGTCATCCAATCAGTTTGGCCAGTAGCTCTCTGTGGGGAGAGGGGGGTGGGGGTGGGGAGCGGTTGTGGGGGGCGGGACATCCAGCCAAGTGAGGGGCGGAAGTCCCGCCTACAGCCAATTAACGCTCCTTGGAGCATTAAATGGCTTCAGGGCAACCAGTATGTTTCCCCACCGACTCTTCTGGCAGCTGAGCAGGACACCCCACCATCCAAAAAATCCTGGCCCTAATATGTTTCTTTGGCTCGCAGTCCATTTTTGTTGACGACACATCTGTGATGCACAAAGGAACATATTTCTATGTTAAAGGTACTATATAAATGCACATTGTTATTGTTGTTATAAACTGAGAGAACGAGTTTTATGGGGTGTTAATGAAGTTTCATCATTGACAATAATTCAAACACCAGAATTCAAACCATGATCAAACCCCAGGCTCAACCTCATCCTAGCTCATGATTTTAGCCGAGAGAAATGGCTGCAAATCCTTTTCAACAAATCTGCTGTTTGCTCACTGCATTCCCTTTCCTCTGCCTGACTCTTTTCCCTTACACATATTAACAATTAAACCTTTTTTTTAGCGTGTGCCGCACCTACTCGTAAGTAAGACGGCACAAAAGAAACCTGTGGACCTGCGGGCAGAGAGCAGATCAAATTGGAAGTTCCAATCCCCACATTGAGGACAGTTATATTTGACCCAGATAGTCAGCGTGAAGTTTCCTATGGGTTTAACCCAGAAAGCTTTAAGTGTTTATATCAATTAATGTGTGCTGAAAGAAACTGTGTTAATTGGTATCTTGAGTGTCAAACCTAGCAAGAGACAGAAAATAATAATCACATTATCTAAAAATATTGTTGGAGACCCCGCACTCATTGGCTCTTTTTCAGAGTTACCTGGACAGTTTTGAAAATCATCATTTAGTTTTAATTCTAAATGGTTTAGCTTTGTCCAGTAGAGAGTTAATTTTTAAGTGATGATTGCAAATCCCATTCTTGTGAGAGCAAAATTAAGCGTCAGGGATGTGAACTGAATTAGATTTCCCAACCCACCAGGATTTAGAAAGATTTAGGTAGATCTTCTTTGTCTCATTCGCACCCAGTTTGAATTAGGAAGTTCTCTATACATTTGATGTAAATCAGAAGCAAAATTGTCTGAACGATTTTCATTGAAAATGTATTTATGGGGAAAACATGGTATTTGAAGAGGGTTCTTGTAGATTTGGCGCAGCAATAACATGTGCACTGTCACAATGTTTTCAAATTAACCAGACAGTTACAAACAGGCAGCCTCAAGGTTGGCATCTACTGAGCATGGCAGCGTGAAGTAGAAATGGCTGCAGCAATTGTGTCCTCAAGCAGAAGGACTGTCTGCTTCAGTGAGCAGCCTTTGGAGTTCCTTGTGGTGGAAGTAACAAGGAGCAAGGCCAAACCTCTTAGAAATGGCACAGAGCATCAAAACCACCGTAGCAGAGTCACTAGGTTTATTGATTTCATTGGTACCGATCAGCTTTAACAACCAATGTGCTAGAAGGTTGTGCAGTCACTTTTCAACTGCTACTAAAAGCAGACTGTAACCATCAGTACTTCACCAAGGTGTTGTATAACTGAATATTGTCTTTTCCATACACAACTCATGTTTAGAAGACAAGATTTCACCGTTCAAGCTGACACATGTCCTTGTGACAACACAGCTGCTGATTTTTTATATATATATATACATATATGAGATAATATATAGATATATATGAAATAGATATATATTATATAGATATAACTTAAATAATATAGATATATGTTATATTTTTTTTAAAATATGTAAGTGGAGATCACTTGCTCCTCGGTAAAGAAGGAAGAAGATGCGCTGAGGGGGGAAAAAGTAAAGTCTTAAATTTACATAGCCCCCTTCATGATCACAGTGCATCCCTAAGCGCTTTACGGCCAATAAAGTACTGTTTAAAGTGTAGTTGCTGTTGTAATGTAGGAAATGCAGCAGCCAATTTACACGCAGCAAGCTCCCACAAACAGCTATGTGATTATGGCCAGATAACCTGTTTTAGCAATGCTGATTGACGGATAAATATTGGCCAAGATGCCAGGGATAACTCCCCCGCTCTTCCTCAATATGGTGCCGTGGGATCTTTTATGGTCCGCCTGAGAGAGCAGATGGGCCCTGGTTTAACATCACATCCAAAAGCCGGCACTTCTAACAGTGCAGCACTCGCACAGTGCTGCTCTGGAGCACCAGCCTAGATATTTGCGCTTAAATCTCTGGAGTGGGACCTGAACCCACAACCTTCAGACTCGAGACTGAGTGCGCTACCCACTGAGTCATCGCTGGGCTTGTCAAAAGGAAAGGCATAAAGAAGTGGCCAATGTTCAATGGGACACATCTTCATGAAAAATGTGTTTTCAGAGAGTTTTTTTTTACGTATGAGAGAAAAAGCCGACAATCGGTTTATCGTAACAAAGTTGCGTGTTCCAATGAAAATTGTGTCACCAAAGCAAGTCTGTTAACTGCAGTGCAGTCCTGCCAAATAAATAGTGAGATAGAGCTGGAAATTGGCAAGAGAGTGGAAATTGTTGGCTGCCTCTTTACAAATCTTCAATTTGAAATAACAGCCCCACAACTACTATTGCCCAGTGGTTTCTCCAGAAAATAATGCAAAAAGCATTGCAGTGTCACTGCAGAGGTATTTAAAATGTGTTTCAATGCTCCTGTCTGTTTGCTGCCCATTGTTCATGTGGTCTCAGCAAATATGTGCCATGCACTTAAGTTTGGAGAGCCTCAGGAGTGTAGACCTCAGCCTCAATTCCAGTCCCTAATGCTCCAGGAACCGGGACAGGTAAGGTGTGAAGGGTAGTCTGTGTGTTTACGTATAAATGGAGGATGTTCACCTATACGTTTTATAGGAAAGAGGGATTTCTTTAACTACACAATCATTTTTAAAATCCAAAGCAGTCTAACACGTTTGCTGTTCTAACATGCTGAGTGAAGGATGGATATTTATTCACGGGGAGAGACGGAAGATTGGCAGGTGTGTTGCCTCAAGCTATCCTTGTGCACCTTTCAAGCTGCCAGCTCAAGAGCTATGTAGCAGAAGCTTGGGAAAAAGTCATTACCCTACTCAATCATTTGGGTTTTGTTTGCAGCAGAGAGTATCAAGAATAAAAGGAAGAAAACTTTTAAAACTATGTCTAAGAAGAAAAACAAGGAATGCCAGGAAGCTGAAGCAAAAGGAGGAAGCGCTGCAAGCGAGGGCAGAAAAAAAAATCAACGTTGGTCCCAAGCCTTACCTTGTACCAATACATAACGCTCTTAACTCTTAAGTGACGGGTGCTAAGACTGGTCAGAAGGATTAACATGTTGCTGTGTTACAGTCATGCATTGATTAAGGTTTAAGGTATGTAACATAAAGTACAAAAAGTTAATCCCTCTGATTAACGAGGGAAAAGAAGGAATGTTGGTCTGCAATGTGCCAACTAGACTTTGTTTAATGTGTGAAATAGGAAGAAAATGGATAATATATTGAGCAGACTGAATTGTCTGAAGGTCCAGTGGTTGTACCAGGAAGTGTAGAGCTTTGTGGAGCCTCCACCCTGGGTGGCCTGAAACTCTGCTCCCTGTATTTTGGGTCGCTAACCTCTCAAACAGGAACAGAATGCAAACTAACCAAACCAAGAGGAAATTGAATAGGCACTTGAGGGAAGTAAGCTCAAAGGGCTATGGGAATAGAGCAGCCGGGGAATGGGAGTGGTTGGATTGCTCTACAAAGAGTGAGCATGGACTCAATAGGTTGAATGGCCTCCTTCTGTATATAACATATGCATATATACTTTCTCAAGTCTGTTACCATGGAGATCATAACAACAAACTTTGCAACTTTATATAACATTCCTAGGTACAATCAAAAACTTCTTTTCACTATGTTTGCTGATCTAACTGGTTGTTGTAGCATGTCTAGTCCAGTGTCCCCAGACTCAAAAAGATGGTTGGGATGTTTGTTCCTGGAGTGTTTATATAAAGCTGTTGGTTGAAGAGCACAGGATTGGTTTTGGTTGTGCTGGTTCCCATAATGAAACAGTCTAATGCAAGTCTCTTTCAAGACTCAGATATGAAATGTGGCCACTTGGGTGGGGTGTCAGGGCTGTTGGAACCATCCTGCAGCTTTGCATGAGTGCCTTCAGCAGAGATGGACAAGGAAAAACATGTAAGCAAAAATTGGAGAAGAGAAAAAGAAATATCATTTTTAACCTGGCAATATGAACCAAGGAATTTAATATCATTATGTTACAAAGGAAAATTAGGAGGTGAATTTTGTACACATTAAATTGAAGAATATTGCTGTAGCGTTTTAGAATTATTTATCCAATTTTATCAGTTATGTTAACATCAAAGTACTCACAGGACAGTACAGCCAACTGCAAAGTAAAACTCCTTTTGTTGTCACAGCAGCGCACCACAATTTCAACAAAGTACTTTTTGCTGTATTGTACCAGTGTGAAGTGTTCTGCTTTGTACTTCTCGCATCATCTGTCCTGCATGAGTGCCAGTTAGAGCCAAGTTAGAGTCATGTTTTGCACTGCAGGCTCATGTGCAGTAGGAAAAGGGTTGAAATACACAACAACTTACATTCATATAGCGCCTTTAATGTCATAAAACATCCCAAAATACTTCACAGGAGCATTAACATCAAAATGTAATTATCTAGTCTAAAACAATACCTGCAGCAGACATGGGGCTGCATCTTACCTATGTCGGGCTGGGCGGGAGCAGGCGGGGACGGGCATGGAGCCCATCGCTGCCCGTGATCGGCTTTGTGCTGCCATTTTACGTGGGCAGCCAATTAAGGCCCGCCCAGCATAATACGTGGCCAGTACCTGTGCGGGCAGGTGGGGGGAGGAGGGAGAGTTGGGGCCTGCACTATTTCGCGCGTGCGCGTGTAAAAGCGCAGCAATCTCCCTGAGGCACACAGCTGCCTCGAGGAGATTAAGTTGGTAATGAAAATTTTGAATCTAAAAAAATGATGTAAACATGTCCCCTCATGTACAGTGAAACATGAGCTGGGGCATGTTTGTGCATTTCGCATAATTTATTTAATTATTTTATTAAACCTTCAGGCAACCTCATCCTGCCCTTGGATGAGGTTTCCTGAAAAATGCGAAGGCCGCTTGGGTTCTTTGCCTGCCCGACAACCTTAGATTGGACGGGCAGCGCTGTTAATGAGCTAATGGCCTTAATAGGCCTTTGGCAGTTCGGCGAGTGCGCAGCCACCTCCAGCGCACGACGCCGAACGCAATATCGAAATGACATCGGGACGCACGCCCAATGTCATCTTGCGTCATTTGACGCATCAGCATGTCGAGCCCGCCCCCACATGTCGATGGCAACATTCTGGCCATGGGCTAATAGAATTTCTCTGGAAAATACAGCCAGCAGAGTATTTTAAGAATTTTTACCAAGCAGGAAAAAGATTCAAGACTGTGCTCTACTGAAGCAGGAAGTATTGTGCCCGGATTTGCAAAGTAACCATCCTGAGGAGCAGAATCTACTGCACACCAAGATCTTTTGGGAATAAAACTGCCCCATACAACTACAGCCAGGAAGATAACTGGACAAAACGGCCACAATGTGGAATCACTGCATCGAGACCAGCCAAAGGACAGCTAACCGTATACTCTTTTTTATCTTCACCAGGAACTGTAAAAAAAATCCTTAAGCTATCCTCTGATTCTGCCATCTGTACTGGAATGTGTGGGGGTCCAGGCAAGAGTGTGTAATGTATGAAAGGTGGTTGTGATTTAGCTGATTTTTTTAAATTCGGGAAATAGTTTCTATAAACTTATCTTTTTCTTTGTTCAACCTAGATAAAGCTGTCTGACTAATTCATTACAATCTGAAAGTGTAAATAGTGGGACTCCTGCAGTATTGGCAAAGCTAAATTCACACAAAAAAAGCCCTGTTATGGTCAGACCTGGAGAGGGAAAATAGGGGAGTCATTTTTACCCCTCATCATGTGGTCATAACACATGTCGCTCAGAAGCTTCGGTAAATCATGCAGGCACTCTTCACACATTCGAAGAATCCTCAATATCAACACCAAAGTCAGGGTGAATTGCTGATTTGCTAAAAAGATCCCTAACATTTGTTTTCAATTATTTATATGATGCTACAGACCTAGTGGTAAAGAGACAAGAGTGCTGAAATGGTCTTGGTTGAGAGATTAAGATATTTAAAGGTGATAATGTTTGTCCCCAATGTTTCAGAGGGAAGGGAGATGTCACTGGTTCACATCATCAGTATCTGAGGATTTGTATGTCCCCATTTCGTGCATGTAGTGAGATAGATGTTCTTGATGATATGTGCTTGGATGTAATGAATTACCTGGATGCAGAGCAAGGAGGAAAGTAAGGTGGGAAGGATTGCATTAGCGCAACCAAGCCTGTCCAATTTAGCATCTAATAATTCAACTTTTTAATTAGTGAACTGACTTTGCAAGGCATGTGCCATATTTGCACTGTTGTCCTGCAATCCACCCCATCAACTGGCCCAGGTTTTAAGCATCATTTCATTTTTCAGTTTCTTTTTAATCTGCATGGTGCAGTCTGATAATCATAGCTTTTTTTTAACCTCCTGTTAATTGATCTTATTCAATCTCCACAGTAAATCAATCCACAGGGTGTGCTTATCCAGGTTTAGCTCACTTACAGCAGCAGCAAAACTGCTTTATTTTCACTGAGCTAGATCTGATCAAAATAAACTGCAGGTAAAAAGCTGAAATACTTTTCAGAAGGAGCATTTAATTAAAGAGGTTGACCTTGGTACAATTTATGGCCTTTATCAATGAAATTTTAAAAATGGCGTCAGGTTGTTAAGTACGTGATTGACATAATGCACAGAGTTTCTTCCCAGGTCTAGGAACAAAACTGATTCAAATCTGTGATATTTTCCGGGCTGTAAATATTGCTTCTATTTTCTAATTGAAGCGGATGTCAAGATTGGGGGCTTTGTGTCCATAGATTATCCTTAGGATTACTGTCAGTTTAGCTTTCGATTGGACACATGGGTTTTGTGTCTCTCAGAGGTTTCTGAAATGAAAACCAAACATCAAAATTCTTGTTTTTAAAAACAAACACATAAATATTTAATAGTGGGTTTACAGGTTAAAAAATAAGGCATTTGATATCAAATAGGATTTGAGGTTTTTATTGAAAAGGATTGCATATAAGAGCAAGGATATCACGATGACTGTACAAAATAATGATTAGGCTACATCTGGAGGATTGTGGTTGGCTTTGAGTTTTTAACCACAGGAGGGTTATAATAGTCCCAGAAAAAAATACAACAAAGGTTTTCCAGGATGATACCAGGAATAAAGGCAGTAATTTCAATCTGCAAATATCAGGCTGGGTTTGGGTGGGAGGTTAGAGTGCTTTAAATCTGAAGCAGGAACTCAATCTGTCTTGAAACTGCCCACTTCCAATTTTAATGGAGGCTGAACAAAGGTTGGTAACCAACCCGCTCTCAGAATCAGGTCAGTCATTCGAACCCTTTAAGGAGGTTCCATATCTCATTTTTAGAGTTTTCCTATTTTTAACCCATGTTAGTCAGGTTTCCCATGTCTTGGGAAACCTGGTAGACAAAAGGCGGTCAGAAGAGTTGGGTCAATCCAGGAGGCGCATGTCCAACAAACTTACCTGTAAGCACCACCCATCTCCACAATCTCTCTCTGCACCTCCTCCTCTTCTCCAACCCCTTCTTATGACCACCGAACTCCCCATCACCATTTCCCAACCACCCCCTTAATCTCCATCTGTTCCCTGATCCCCCGTCTCTTCCCCCAATCTCCGATCTTCCTGATCTACTCCCAACCCCAGTCACAAACTTCACACATGTCCCCACAATCACCCACAGTAGCACCCCATCCCCATGATCTCCACCCCAAACACCACAAACTCCCACCAGCTCTCCAGCACAGACACAATGGACGGAATGGCTTCCTTCTGTACTGTCAATTGCTGTGTCATTTTCTATGAAAACTTACCTGACCCTCAGCTGCAGCCTTTCCAGAGCCTCACACTCCCCTGTCAGGCAGCAAAGTCTATCAATCAGATTGGCTTCTGGGCAGGACATCTGACAAAATTCCATGGCATTCCTGGCCTTCTGGGATTCCCAACTCATCTCCCCACTCCAGCTCCGAAATTGCACCCCAGTAAGTTTTGGGCCCAAAAATTCTGAATTATGAGGAAAGAATAGAATGTTCACAGAATCACACTGAGCAGAAGAGGCCCTTCGGCCCATCGAGTCTGCACCGACATGTGAGAAACACCTGACCTACCTACCTAATCCCATTTACCAGCACTTGGCCCATAGCCTTGAATGTTATGATGTGCCAAGTGCTCATCCAGGTACTTTTTAAACGTTCAGGGCTGTATTGTGGGAAATGGTGTCTGCACAGTCAGTACTTTTCCATTGCTTTAGATGTATGAAAAGTACTGTCTGCGTGCCTGTGATTTCCTGAGACGTGCACCACTCTCTGCTGGGATCACCACATAACAGAGCCATCCGTAAACAAAGGCAATATCCATTAATAGGTGAATTGAAGAGTTGTGGCCATGATCTCTAATTAAGCATGAGATACATAAAATGAGAGGTTTTTCGGAATATGGAATGCTTTGCCACGAATGGTGGCCAGAGGTAAATTACTTAAGTTAAAAATAAATGATGCAGGAGGAATGCATAAAAATAGGAGTGCGCAAAATCACCCTTGAATAGGGATTAAAGACAGCATGGCCAAGAAGGGCCAAATGGCCATCTGTCTTTGAGCATATTTCTTTTCCCTTCAGTTCTGTCCTCTGGGATGTGGAGACTTTAAAATTATTAAGGTTTTCAATGAAATAACATGAGCGGCAAAGCGGATGACCAGATCCTAAGCCATGATCTCACCCTTTGCCATATTCCAATTTGGTTCTGTCCATTTTTAGGTGTGCCGAGTGTCACCTGCCTTGCTGGTCATGTACCTATCGGCTAATATCATTTTGGCAGCTAAAGAAACCTGGAATTTGAGAGGACAGATGTTCTGGGGCCAGATGACAGTGATAAAGCAAATGGCGTATTTCCTGGTAGAGATTGGATCCCATTGACTTGAGCTGCTGTTGGTTTAACTCGCATAATTTGTAGAGGGAGAAAACCATGATGCATATTTATGCGATACGTTACATTTCAGAAATGGATTACATGCTTCTGACTGTAATTGTTTTCTTTTGTCAGGAAGAATTCAGTTCAATGCAGCATTTCCATCTGATTAGTACAGCCTTTGAACAAGGATGGGTTTTCTGGGGCTAATTTACTGTCAGGATCTATTTCAACAAATCTTTATTTTTACAGCCTTTGTGCTGCAGCTGTTAACTAACTTTTGGAACAAAGCTGAGGGAAAAGGCAGGCTACGAGGGAATGCTAGTGAGATGTATGCAGTCTGTGGGTTGATAATTCTGTAATCACCTGTCTGCTTGGTCCGGGAATGGAATTCAGAGCTCTGATAATGGTTTTACTGTGCAGGCGTGTGCCTCAGAGACTGATACACCTGCCTTTGTAATTAAATACACTGAAAGGCAATCCCATGTTGCGCATTTATGTGGGGAGGGAGGAAAGGGGCTGACAGAGAAACCAAACAGGTAGCTCTTGTGTTCCAGAGGAGCACAAAACAGTGCCTGTGTTGTAGACTGCAGTTTGCCAGAGGGTGAAGGTATCTGTAAGTACAGCAAGTGAATTCCTGCTATTGTTACCTTATATTAAGAGTGGTGGTGGCATGTTACCGTTCACCCAGGAAGCCCGAGTTGCTGTGGAAACGTGTACGTTGTAGTCTGGAACTAGGGATAGTCGAGGCTCCAACATCAAGTCCTGGAGTGGGACTGGAACCTGGAGCTTTCATGGATCAGACTCATAGGCAGGTAGGGATGTTAGCCACTGCACCACAAGACTTCCTCAATTTCAGGCTGACTCTGTGCAAAAAGCGCAGACTTTAAGCTCTCCTCAGATGTTTTGTCTCATCTCCCGAGCACATGGAAAATTTTGGCGTTTCTCCCCAGTTATCTCCCCGTATCTCCCCTCTCCATGGGCTGGATTTCACGGCCCCCTGCTGGGCATGTGCTGAGATGGAGGGGGGGCGGGGAGTCAGGTAAAATATAGGGGGTGGCAAGCCCACCACCTGTCCCCCATTACATGGTAGGTGGGCAAGCGCCAAAATTGGCAGCCCACCTGCCATTTTTAAATAAATAATTAATGGCCAATTGAGTTTGTTACCAAGCTGATTGGAACAAAATGCCTCACACCGTAGACCGATTGGCATGGGCAGGCGGGCAGGAGTGGGAAAGACTGATTTTTTAATGCTCTCTGTATCCAGGGGCCTCCTTACAGTGCCAACAGCGCCCACTGCCAATTCTGGCGCTGCTGGGGTTATAGAGCTGCCAGGTAATCTGATTGGCCAACTGCTGTCAAGGGTGAAACTTCCCCCCACTGAGAGGTGGGAGTCCCACTCTCTGCTTGTTTAGCCTGCCAGCAATGCATTATAGCTGCTAGGAGAGATTCCTTCAGGTGCATTGGCTGCCGGCCGACTCTTGCAACAGGCGGGGAGGGGGGTAGTGCAGGGGGGGGTGGTCACCAATATCCCCCATCCCCCATGAAATACAGCCCCATGAGTACTAAGTCATGCAGTTGTACAGTTTCATGAATACCAGTATCCCATCAAAATAAAAAGAAAGTCTTGCACTTAAGTAGCATCTTTCATGCCCTCAGGACATTGCAAAGCACATCAAAGTCAATAAAGTACTTTTTTGAAGTGTAGTCAATGTTGTAATGTAGGAAATGCAGCAGCTAATCTGCACCACAAACTTCCGCCAGCAGCAATATGATAATGACCAGATGATCTGTTTTCGGGATGTTGATTGAGGGATCAATATCCTGCTCTTCTTCAAAATAGTGGGATCCTTTACATCCTCGGGAGAGGGTGCAGTAGGAATGAAAGGTCTTGCTTTGAAGTCAGTAGGGAAAAAAATGAAGTAGGAATGCACAATGGGCAGCGGATTCACTATTGCCCAGTTTGTGTTACCGCCCAAGGCCAATTTCATCCACGCATTCTTTAATCCGCATGGGTTAAAATCTTTATTACAAAGAGATTGAAGTATATGAGTAAAGAAGCCTCACTAATTTGTATAGAGCATTGGTGAGATCACATCAGGAGTACTGTGTATAGTTTTGGTCACCTTACCTAAGGAAGCTTCTATTTGCCTTGAAAGGAGTGCAACGAAAATTCACTAGGATGGAGGGATTGTCCTATGAGGAGAGATTGAGCAGACTAGGTCTATAATCTTTAAAGGTTAGGAAGAATGAGAGGTGATCTAATTGAAACATATAAAATTCTTCAGGGGTTTGACAGGGTGGATGCCAGGAGGATGGGAGAGTCTGAAACTAGGGATCACAATCTCAGAATCAGTTGTCTGCCATTTAGGACAGTACTGAGGAGAAATTTCTGCACTCAAAGAATCTTTGAAACCCTGTACCCAAAGCGCTGTGGAGGCTCAGTCATTGAGTGTATTCAAGATTGAGGTTGGTAGACTTTTGGGCATTAAGAGAATCAAGGGATATACAGTGCGGGAAGATGAAGTTAAAGTAGCAGATCAGGTATGATCTTATTAAATGGCAGATCAGGGTCAAAGAGCCAAATGGCCAACTCCTCCTATTTTTTATGTTCTTATGATTTTGTTAGCAGCTCATTAAAAAAATGAAGAGCAGGTATTCCCAAGTTCTTTTTGTTCATAGAAATTCCAAGAACCAAGGACAGAAATTCACCCATGTCGGGCGGGCTCAGCAGGGACGGGTGGGGATGGTCTGGAAGCCGACCCCCACCTGCAATCCGGGCCGGAAGGCGATTTCACATTGGCGGATCAATTAAGGCCCACCCAGCGTGCAATACAAGCCGCATTGCTGAGCGCTGCCTGTGCGGGCGGAGTGGGGGGAGAGGTGGGGGAGTGCGAGCTGGGGGAGCATGAACTTTGCGCATGCGTTCGAGTGAACACTTCATAATCTCCCTGAGGCACAGACGCCGATTTTTCCAACCAAACATTCACATGTAAAAGATCCAACAACAGTTTTCTAAAGAGGATCATATTGAGTATGATCCACAATCTGGAGTATTTCACTCTCTGCCTTATTGAATTAGCTCACACCTGGGTTAACCATTATCCCATTCAGCAGCAATATTGCATTCTGGAACTTGCACTGAATTCCTATTTCACCTCCCATCATTCCTGATGCTGGAAAATAACCAAGACTAGCCCCACTTTATGCAATTGAGAAATATTGACCCAATTTATTTATTAGGAACTTAGAGGGACAAAGTTCCCCTCCAAGCCACACACCATCCTGACTGGGAAATATATCGCCGTTCCTGCACTGTTGCAGGGTCAAAATCCTGGAACTCCATCCCAAACAGCAGTGTGGGTGTACCTACACCACATGGACTGCAGTGATTCAAGAAGGCAGCTCACCACCACTTTCTGAAGGACAGTTCGGGATGGGCAATGAAAATGCTCACCTCGTCTTCAACACCCATGTCCTGTGGAAGAATTTTTTAAAATTATACGGCGTGTTAATTGTATAAAAGATTTGGAAACAGCCCATTGAGTAATAATTGTCTGTTATAAGTTTCAGACTTGGTCTAGGTAGATATAAAGGGTCCACAAAGCTTTACAGAAATGCCATTTGATCGTGGGATGTTTCCCATAATATACTTAACATGGGTTTATATTACAGCTTCTCCTGTCTGACTTGCTTAGATGGAGCAAGAGAATTTTAGTCCTGCGCACCTGATGTCATTTGTAAGGATGTTTTTCCTTTTGAAGGTGGGAATCCAGTCAACCTTAATTAACTCAAATATCAAAGTAACAATACAGTTTTACCCTGTAACATCATAATGTTTCCCCTGTGATTAACATACAATAGCCCTGGATGTAAACTGGATACAGTTGAAGTGGAACCCTTTAACAAGTACAATAGTTTAACTTACAGTGGAATTGGAGTACTGAGCAGTGACACCCTGGAGACTGCCATTAGCACCATAGACACATTTCGGGTCTTTTTAAAGTCACACCCAGAGTACACTGAAGTCAGCAAAGTGGCCCCTTCTGGCCAGTTTGAGGTCTGAGCCATTTCAATGATCTCGTTAGCAAGTAGCCATAGGGTGGCCATCCCTCCAGGATTGGCCGGGAATCTCCAGGAATTGAAGACCAGTCTCCAGGACACTGCTGTGTGCAATCGTGGAGAAAAATTATGAGGACATTAAAAAAAAATTTTTTTGTAATTTTCTTTGAATGTTTCTCTTTACTAGATATAAAAATATTGGAAATGGGGGAAAACAGAAGGTTGCTTGGCTGACAGTCAAGCGTTTATCCAATTGGTGTAGGAAGGCAGTGCGACACAAGGAGGGATGTGTTGGCCAACTAATGGCTGGAACGTGAGGGCAAGTCGTGTGCTGAAACCTCCAGAAATACATTTAATCACAGTTGGCAACCCTAAGCTCCCAATGAGCGGACACCTCCTACTTGAGATCATTGGGAGAGGGTAGGAAATTGGTCGGCAGCTACAATAGGCCAGTCAGCAGCTCAAGTCTAATGTGATTATGGGGGACAGTGCTACCCTCGAACTGACTGGCAGTGGGAGGGCATGTCCAGACACAGCACAGCTGATCCTCCTGGCCATATTCAAAAAGGGAATTTGCAAGTTGCCCAGGCCCTCTGTAAGTGTCTCTAGTGGTCCCTTTAAAGGACTATCAGTTAGGCTGCTCAATGCCTGGGAAAGCTAGGCAGAATGTGCACGGTGCACGCTTAAAACCATTTGCACTTGAAAATTACAATTGGAGTCCTACAACTGGTTTTCAATCCTTATTTACATATCTAGACAGCCTCCTACCTCAACTGGGAGGATTGGTGTCTCACCCATTCTCAAGCCCATCTGATAGGTTGCATCAGGCTAGGGCTTTGAGTGTTACTGAAGTAACCAAGGACCATCCCCTAAGTTTTAAACACCTGCTGCAGGTTTTCAGACAGGAAATAGCCTACTTGTCCATCAGAGTATCTAATTCTTGATCAGAGAATATTGTGGTAACAAGTCAGACAAACCTTAAGCCACTATAAATCTCAGAAGCTAAGTTCCTCTCAGAACTGTGCAAAGTTTTTTGAAAGATGTTCCTGACACAGGAGATGGGAGGCCAAAACAGAAATTCTATTTTTGTCAAACCTCTTGTAAAGAACTACACGTTCTGCTGTGCCACACTCTCTAAATCCACTGCCAGTTACTATGAGTAAATAATTCAAAATCTGAAATGAAGTGATTCAGATCCACTTCTGGAATGAGTCTCAGGCTGGCGCCATTTCGGGATTATGTACAAAGCAATAGAAAGGTTGCATTAAACCCGGAGGCGCTGGGTATTAAGCAGCATTATACTGGAATTGTAATGTCACAAGCCACTGTAACCATAAATGCATTGTTAAAGTCCTAATTCAGGACTATGATATTGAGCTTCAGTTTATTGGCAATAATCAAACTGCTGCTTTCCCGGAGTTGGCTCCCTTGATCAGGCATTATAATGTCTTATTCTATTGCCAAAATAGCCTGTTCCTATAAAGTGAGGATAAATAGATGATCCATTTCTAAGAGCGCATATGGATTTTCACCCAATATCATTTTAATCACCAGTTAGCTATAGTTCCCTTAGTTAAAAAATGCATTGGTCCAGAATTTGTTGTCAAGTTTAATGGCGCTTGCCATTATTCAATTTGCAAATCAGCCAGCAACTTGTGGCAATGTGGCCGGTGAATTGTGAATCATCGCAATTGCTGGAAAATATTTCTTGCTCCGCCTCAAGAACATGGCAGCTCACCCTCTACTTTCCTATTAGTTTCATGAAATTACTGCATTTACGCTTTAATCACATTTAAACTCACCACAGAAAGTTAGGGCTGGTACTTAACAACAGAAGTACCTTTTTAACAAAGAGATTTATGTTCCTCCATGCAACCTCTCCCACCCAGGAAGGGAACAATTAAAATTGTGGATTCTAATTGCTACTGGTAGTAAATGGTTGTTAAATATTTCTAAAATTTACTGGTTTTCATTTTTAATTTTTTTCTAACTTTTCTTTTCTGTTTTTTTCTTCCTCTCCTAATCCAACCTTTCTTTCCTTCTCTTTATTTCTCTCTCTTTACCAGTTTGACTCTAGAACACTCTCCCTCTCTGTCGTCCCTCTGTTGCTTTCTCAATCCTTAAATCTGACTGGTTAAGGAGATGCATTGTTGGTCCTGTTGTTTACTGAGGTCCCTCACCACCTCGTTATCAGTTCACACTTCCAGCAATGGCAGCATCGTGGTAATGTTACTGAACTTGTAATCCAGAGGCCTGGTCAAATGAGACATGAATTCAAATCCTACTGTGGCAGCTGGGGGAAATTTAAACTCAATTAATAAATCTGGAATAAAATGCTAGCTTCAAAAATAATGATCACGAAATTGCCAGATTGTCATGAAAACCCATCTGGTTTACAAATGCCCTTCAGGGACAGAAATCTGCCACCCTTACTGGTCTGGCCTGCTCTGTAGTGTCATGGGTTAATAGAATAGATATGCTAATGAGTGATGTAGACTATGATGTATCTGTGACATCAGCAGTCAAATGCTGAGATTTGGTACAGGAGACAGGTAGCATTCAGAGGAGATGTGCTGACTCAGTACCCAAATTGTATATATTGTACATAGTGTAAACAAACTAGTCTGGGATAACTACCTGAATCAGGCTATAGTCCCTCTTCATAAGATACATGACCTACCACGTCCATCAAACGTGGTGGCAGCGGTGGTGAACAGGGTGCTGGAGACCATCTTCTGTACCCATGGCTTCCCTGATGAAATCATCTCGGATAACGTTCCACAATTTCCTCATGACCACTTCCTGAAATTCACTGCAGACAATAGGATCACCTATATCACCAGCTCCCAACTTCATCCTCAGGTTAATGAGGAGGCTGAGTGAACAGTCAGGACCAGCAAGACCTTGATATCTAAGAATCCTGACTGGCATTCAGCCCTGTTGCATTAGTGACCCACGCCTCTAGCTAATGAATACTCTCCAGCCGAATTTCTCATGGGCCATTATCTAAAGATGCACAAAAATAAAAATACCTGGAAAAACTCAGCAGGTCTGACAGCATCTGCGGAGAGGAACACAGTTAACGTTTCGAGTCCGTACGGATTGTGAATTATCGGATTGTGAGTCCGTATGGACTCGAAACGATAACTGTGTTCCTCTCCGCAGATGCTGTCAAACCTGCTGAGTTTTTCCAGGTATTTTTATTTTTGTTTTGGATTTCCAGCATCCACAGTTTTTTGCTTTTATCTAAAGACGCACGTTCCTCTACTGCCTAGGAACTTCCAACCTAATGTTACCCCTGCTGACCACAAAAGGGTGAGAAATAGGGAGATGAGCCTCAGTGAGAAACAACAACAGAGGTAATATTCCAGATGTAGGGCCAAGTCCATACCAACCTTAACTGTGGGCCAGAGAGCTTAGATCCATGATCATAAGGCAGAAAGTGTCATCCTTGCCAGAACAGAGCACCCACGATCATACCTAGTCCAGACACTGTCTGGTGCTGTCCGACTCAACAAGAGAGCCCTGATTTCACTGGTACCCGCAAAACCACAGGTCTTTGATTACCACGTGATGTGGGATGAAGGCCCCGAATACTTCAAGCGGCTTGCGAGAGGCCACCCCGCCCCCCCAGGATCTACTTCCAGAGCACCGGCCCCATGTGGCAGTCCAGCAGAGTGGTGATGGCTTCACAGAGACTTAACTTCTAACCAGGGGATTCTGGGATGGGTGAGGAGGTGGCAGAACCAATGTAATGTAAATAGTTTAAAGTAAATGTGATATAAATAGTTTGGACATAGTTAACACTGTTATTAAAAAAAGTAGACAGTATATTTGAGGGAAGGTGTCGTGTAATGGGTTTAATAGAATAAATATGCTAACGAGTGATGTTAACTATGATGTATCTGTCACATCAGCAGTCGTGCTACAGAATCAGTACAACAGACAGGAGATGTGCCTACTATATGTTGTACATGCTGTAAATAAGGCAGTTTTAAGTAATTACCTGAGTCAGGCTACTGCCCCTCTTCATAAAGTACATGACCGAGCACATCGTGATTCCAGGTCCACAGCACTGTGGTTGACTCTTAACTGTCTTCTGAAATGGCCTAGCAAGCAACTCAGTTGAATCAAACTACTACAGGAAAAGGCACTGTGGGTGTACCTGTACCACATGGACTGCAGCGGTTCAAGATGGCGGCTCAACACCACCTTCTCAAGGGCAATTAGAAATGGGTAATAAACGCTGGCCCAGCCAGCAACCCTCACATTCTAAGAAGAAATAAAGGGCAAAAGATATTTAGGCTGAAGGGTAAGGGAAAAATCTGACAGGACACATCACAAGATGCCCCCCACCCCCCCTACACTCGATGGAATCACAGTATCTTTACAGTGCAGAAGGAGGCCATTCGGCCCACCAGGTCTGCACTGGCTCTCTGAAAGAGCTTTCCACCTAGTCCCACTCCCCTGCCTTATCCCTGTAACCTTGCACATTCTCTCTCTTCAGGTAGCAATCTCATTCCCTTTTGAATACCTCGATCGAACCTGCCTCCACCACCCTTTCCGAACAATCGATTCCATTCCATTCATCGGTTGCTTTAACTGCTGAAGATCAGTTCATCACTTGTGCCACGTTTTGCATTAGCAACAGTGGAAAGGTTAATTAAGTGATAAATGTATAATTAGGAATACCTGAATTTATGAGGCATTAAATGAATAAATGTTGTGGTTCAAGGGAAAGGTATAGCCCGTAGTCAGCAGCCATTTATTGCAAAGTACATGTAGGTTTCCTTGAACACTTGTCACTTTTATATTACATGTTTCCGATTTATAATGAAGATAAATTGTGATGGAGCGCCTGGTTTGCAATGGGCTACATTTGAAAAGAATAAATATCTTGGCATTGTCAAGGCCTCATTAATTGGCGACATAAGCCTCACGGTATAAATTAGTTTTACTGTTTTTTTAGATACTGGACAATGTGGCTTTAGCATTGTTTTCTATCCAATGCATCAACCTTGTTTAACTTTCTATCCATAGTCACATATCAGAAACAAAAACAGAATTACCTGGAAAAACTCAGCAGGTCTGGCAGCATCGGTGGAGAAGAAAAGAGTCGACATTTCGGGTCCACATGACCCTTCAACAGAACTGAAGTATAGTTAGGAGAGGGGTGAAATATAAGCTGGTTTAAGGTGGGGGGCGGGGGGAGAGAAGTTGAGGGTCGGGTGGTTGTAGGGACAAGCAAGCAGTGATAGGAGCAGATAATCAAAAGATGTCACAGACAAAAGGATCAAAGAGGTGTTGAAGGTGGTGATATTATCTAAGAAAAGTGCTAATTAAGAATGGATGGCAGGACACTCAAGGTACAGCTCTAGTGGGGGTGGGGTGGAAAGATTGACAAGGTATTAGTTGTAGATTTGAAAATAATGGAAATAGGTGGGAAAAGAAAAATCTATATAAATTATTGAAAACAAAAAAAAAACAAAAGGGAGGGGGAGGAAATGGGGTGGGGATGGGGGGAGGGGGAGTTTAAGATCTAAAGTTGTTGAATTCAATATTCAGCCCGGAAGGCTGTAAAGTGCCTAGTCGGAAGATGAGGTGCTGTTCCTCCAGTTTGCGTTGGGCTTCACTGGAACAATGCAGCAAGCCAAGGACAGACATGTGGGCAAGAGAGCAGGGTGGAATGTTAAAATGGCAAGCGACAGGGAGGTTTGGGTCTTTCTTGCGGACAGACCGCAGGTGTTCTGCAAAGCGGTCGCCCAGTTTGCGTTTGGTCTCTCCAATGTAGAGGAGACCGCATTGGGAGCAACGAATGCAGTAGACTAAGTTAGGGGAAATGCAAGTGAAATGTTGCTTCACTTGAAAGGAGTGTTTGGGCCCTTGGACGGTGAGGAGAGAGGAAGTGAAGGGGCAGGTGTTGCATCTTCTGCGTGGGCATGGGGAGGTGCCATAGGTGGGGGTTGAGGAGTAGGGGGTGATGGAGGAGTGGACCAGGGTGTCCCGGAGGGAACGATCCCTACGGAATGCCGCCGGGGGGGGTGAAGGGAAGATGTGTTTGGTGGTGGCATCATGCTGGAGTTGGCGGAAATGGCGGAGGATGATCCTTTGAATGCGGAGGCTGGTGGGGTGATAAGTGAGGACAAGTGGGACCCTATCATGTTTCTGGGAGGGAGGAGAAGGCGTGAGGGTGGATGCGCGGGAGATGGGCCGGACACGGTTGAGGGCCCTGTCAACGACTGTGGGTGGAAAACCTCGGTTAAGGAAGAAGGAGGACATGTCAGAGGAACTGTTTTTGAAGGTAGCGTCATCAGAACAGATGCGACGGAGGCGAAGGAACTGAGAGGATGGGATGGAGTCCTTACAGGAAGCGGGGTGTGAGGAGCTGTAGTCGAGGTAGCTGTGGGAGTCGATAGGCTTGTAATGGATATTGGTGGACAGTCTATCATCAGAAATTGAGACAGAGAGGTCAAGGAAGGGAAGAGAAGTGTCAGAGACGGACTATGTGAAAATGATGGAGGGGTGGAGATTGGAAGCAAAATTAATAAATTTTTCCAGGTCCCAACGAGAGCATGAAGCAGCACCGAAGTAATCATCGATATACCGGAGAAAGAGTTGTGGGAGGGGGCCGGAGTAGGACTGGAACAAGGAATGTTCCACATACCCCATAAAGAGACAGGCATAGCTGGGGCCCATGCGGGTACCCATAGCCACACCTTTTATTTGGAGGAAGTGAGAGGAGTTAAAGGAGAAATTGTTCAGTGTGAGAACAAGTTCAGCCAGACGGAGGAGAGTAGTGGTGGATGGGGATTGTTGGGGCCTCTGTTCAAGGAAGAAGCTAAGGGCCCTCAGACCATCCTGGTGGGGGATGGAGGTGTAGAGGGATTGGACATCCATGGTGAAGAGGAAGCGGTTGGGGCCAGAGAACTGGAAATTGTTGATGTGACATAAGGTGTCAGAGGAATCACGGATGTAGGTGGGAAGGGACTGGACAAGGGGAGAGAGAAGGGAGTCAAGATAATGAGAAATGAGTTCCGTGGGGCAGGAACAGGCTGACACAATCGGTCTGCCAGGACAGTTCCGTTTGTGGATTTTGGGTAGGAGGTAGAAGCGGGCCGTCCGAGGTTGGGTGACTATCAGGTTGGAAGCTGTGGGAGGAAGATCTCCAGAGGAGATGAGGTCAGTGACAGTCCTGGAAACAATGGCTTGATGTTCCGTGGTGGGGTCATGGTCCAGGGAGAGGTAGGAGGAAGTGTCTGCGAGTTGACGCTCAGCCTCCGCGAGGGTCAGTGCGCCAGACCCTGCTCTCTTGCCCACATGTCTGTCCTTGGCTTGCTGCATTGTTCCAGTGAAGCCCAACGCAAACTGGAGGAACAGCACCTCATCTTCCGACTAGGCACTTTACAACCTTCCGGGCTGAATATTGAATTCAACAACTTTAGATCTTAAACTCCCCCTCCCCCCATCCCCACCCCGTTTCCTCCCCCTCCCTTTTGTTTTTTTTTTGTTTTCAATAATTTATATAGATTTTTCTTTTCCCACCTATTTCCATTATTTTTAAATCTACAACTAATACCTTGTCAATCTTTCCACCCCACCCCCACTAGAGCTGTACCTTGAGTGTCCTGCCATCCATTCTTAATTAGCACTTTTCTTAGATAATATCACCACCTTCAACACCTCTTTGATCCTTTTGTCTGTGACATCTTTTGATTATCTGCTCCTATCACTGCTTGCTTGTCCCTACAACCACCCGACCCTCAACTTCTCTCCCCCCCCCACCCCCCCACCTTAAACCAGCTTATATTTCACCCCTCTCCTAACTATACTTCAGTTCTGTTGAAGGGTCGTGTGGACCCGAAACGTTGACTCTTTTCTTCTCCACCGATGCTGCCAGACCTGCTGAGTTTTTCCAGGTAATTCTGTTTTTGTTTTGGATTTCCAGCATCCGCAGTAGTTTTTTGTTTTTGTCACATATCAGAAGTTCCTTGGCTATTCTCTCTTATCTAGATTTTTTTATATTTAAGAGTTGCATTACACTTACTAAAATTGATTAAGCAACAAAAAGCGCAGCTCCAAATTTTCTTGGTTGGGGAGAGGCATTAGTCAAGATTTGCCCCTTGGGATTGCCAGGAATTTCGGACAGAGCCAATTTACTTGAGGAACAGCCATCGTGTGCAGTGTAGAATTGAGCAGTTGGCCACCATCTCTTTTTGGCATGGGCATTCCATTAGGCCTTGCCAAAGCTGTTGTGGATTTGGGGGAGGGAAGGGCATTCGGGCGAAAGGGAGGAAAGTCATTTTAGATGCCTGGTGCCCACTTGCGTTTCGACCAGGAAACTATGGTTTCAGCCCCCTGGGCCATCTGTTCTGTGGAGTCAGTTCTGTTGGACTGTGTTGTTGTCGCTGCCACATGGGGCCGGTGCTCTGGAAGTGCTCTGGTGGGGGTTAGCCTCTCGCAAGCCGCTTGAAGTAGTCTTGGGGCCTTCATCCCACATCACGTGGTAATCAGAGACCTGTGGTTTTGCGGGTACCAGTGAAATCAGGGCTCTCCTGTTGAGTCGGACAGCACCAGACAGTGTCTGGACCAGGTATGATCATGTCTTTGCCACGTCTGCTTCACAAGTCAGCCTATTATGCTTTTAACCGGAACGTTATTTGCAAAGGATATAGTTTAATACTCAATACTTTCAATACACAGGGATAACTCTTCCCACAGGGGAAAAAAAAATCAAATTTTTATCTTTTCAAACCAACAATGATGACATTAGTCCCATTGGTCACACCTCGGTCCATCGATGCATCAACCTGGTCACCGAATCCTTGTTTGGAAGGGGACCAGTTTTGTCATATTTTCAATGGAAAAGAGAAAAAGAAAAACTTGCATTCTCAGTATGTAGCATTTTTCACGGCCACTGGATGTCTCAAAGTGCTTTATGGACAATAACGTATTTTTGTAGTGTAGTTACTGTTGTAATGTAGGAAAGGCAGCAGCCGATTTGCAGACAATAAACTCCATAATGGCCAGTTTTTGTGATGTTGATTGAGGGATAAATATTGGCCAGGACACCTCCCTTGCTCTTCTTCAACATGGTGTCATGGGGGATCTTCTACATCCACTTCAGTAGGCAGGTAGCACCTCAGTCTCAAGGACAGCACCTCCAACAGTGCAGCACCTCAGTACTGCAATGGATTATCAGTCTTGATTTTTGTACACAAATCCCAGAGTTAGATTTGAACCCAGAACCTTGTGACTTGGAGGCAAGAGTGCTACCAACTGAGCCATGGCTGACACCCTAAGAGAGAGCAGTAAGAAAGGGTCCACTGCATTTACTAAGTGACAGGTACATCTAAACATCAAAATCATTAATGACAATCCTGTGGAATGTGGGATTCAAGAAAGGCTTTTTTTTTCTGTCAACATAAAGGATGGTGTCAGACCACAAGAACCAAATGATGCTGGTGAACAGACTGTAACAACAATTCCTTCATCTCAAACCAGCCCACATGCCGGCACTATTTAAACCAAGTGACCCCAGTGACCCTGGCTAGGCTGCAGCCACTCCATCAGGACCCCAGTGACCCTGCCCGGGCTGCAGCCACTCCATCAGGACCCCAGTGACCCTGCCCGGGCCGCAGCCACTCCATCAGGACCCCAGTGACCCTGCCCGGGCTGCAGCCACTCCATCAGGACCCCAGTGACTCTGGCTGAGGCTGGAATTTGGCGACAATATGGCAGAAAGGCCAAAAATCGGTTTCACGACGTCATGAAACCAGTTTGTGATTGTCTGCTCCACCTGTCAATGGCAGGCCGCATTTCCCGACTCCGGACATCTGCCTATAATTATAATCCCTGCCCGTCAGAATCATCCCCCCCACGCGGGATCATCCGAGCATGTTTCACAACTGTACATAAGCAACGTGCACCTGGTGAGTTGCCCATCACCCGGGACTTTGAGGTTTGTTTGCATACCTGGCTTTGGGCAGCACTTGTGGCCATCAGTGCCAGGCTTCGCAGGCAGCACCACATCACTTTTGGGGGCGGTCATGGGCAGGTCTCTACCTACCAGGCCAGCCGTAAGACAGGGGTGGCTTTTCAACAGCTGCAGGGCTAGTGTCTGTTTGGGGAAGGGGGAGAAGAGACTGCAGGGTGAGGGCTATACTGGGGAACAGGAGTATCCCAGGGTGTGTGTGTGTGGGGCGCACGTGTTGATCTGTGCAAGTGGCCTCAAGATGGTGAGGGCTGAGGAGGCAGTCTCCAGAGGAGATGAGGCCAGATGAACACGTGAGGGTGTGTGAGAGAGTGAGTGGTGATGTCCCTTGAGCTGGCAGTGAGTGAGATGCCAGTGAGTGTGTGATGGGCTTGTGAGTGTGAGGGTTTAGAGTGAGGAGGTGGTATCCTTACCCTGGTGGCACGGATGAGATCATTCACCCTCTTTCCACACTGGGTGCCTGACCTTTTCCGTGCAGTGTCGGCACTGACCACTACTGCCACCGCTTTCCAAGCCAGCGTGGTGAGATTGTTGAACATCCTGCGGCTAGAGAGGGGGTGGAGGTCATCACGGTGGGCCTCCAGAATTCCAGTGATGGGTTGCTGAACTCTTCCTGGTTTTCAAGGCCATGTCTTCACTGGAGCAGTCCTGGGCTGCGAGCATTGAGAACTGTGTCCACAGCTGCAGTTTAGATATGGCACCCGGAGTGAGGAAACGGTGAGGTAATGGTTGGCGGGCGATTCAGAGGCTGCCCCCCAGCGAGATGGTGTGTTTCCTGTGGCTGCATAATTAATGAGGTGGGATGCGGACGATACAGCGCGAAAAGCCGCCATTGCGGCCCACGGGCAAAATGTCCTTTTTCCTGCCCACTAGCACACAGCGCAAATCTGGGACAATTCGCCTTAAGGTTGCTTTCAGCCAATAAATCCGCCCTTATATACCAATATACTCACAAACTATGAGCATGTCAGATTACAATGGTCTACAGTCAATGTCCTACCTGAGAATATATAACTGAGACTATTGGACAATTAGACACTTCATGATTTGAACAACTCACTGCTCACATTGAACAAAGAAGGAACAAAGCCATTAAGCAAAAGAAAAGCCAATGTTAATGATTGCCAAACCAGCAGAGCAGACAGCACTGGTTTTCAAATAGCCAAGTGAATGCAACCTTAAATGGCAAATGACAACCAGGGGGTGGACCCAGGTGCAAGCGCTGTGTAAGCTGGGAATTCCCACTCCTCATGGTGGTCAGGGAGCCAGCATAGTAGAGGAGATGTAATGGCCTCCACAATTAGTCCCTTTGCCAGGGAGGTTTCTGCAAAAACACCCTGTCTCCTGCCCACCGCTGTGGTGTGGGGAATGAGGGCACTCCAGTTTCCAGCCATCTTGTGAGGAGATGCTAGTAATGCATGAACAGTCCCATCGATTGGAGGGAGAAGTGCAGACAACCTGTGTGACATGGTCATCCCTTCAAGGACAGGCTGCAAAGTAAGCAGCTGGTCCAATCCATTTTGAATCCCACTGGGAGAATCAGGTTAAAAGTATCCCATGAAGAATTAAGCCTGGGACCTCCAAGCCCATCTGTCTCAGCTCCATGTTGCTTTTGCCAATGCCAGGGGAACCTCTTGTTGTATCTGTTCTTTCTGTTTTACTATTAAAGTGATAAAACAGTTGGTTTTGTAATATTTAACAAAGCTAATCACACTTGTAAATATTTTTAATTGCAGATGGATCCGGTGCAAAAGGCAGTAATAAATCACACATTCGGCGTTACATTACCACCAAAAAAGAAGCAAGTAATCTCTTGCAACGTCTGCCACCTGAGATTCAACTCGGAGGTAATGTGCTTATTTCTGTAGGAACCTTCTGAGTTATCACCTATTTTTGTATTGTACTGTAGTTTAGATAAGGAACACATTTATCATGCAAATGCAACATGGATTAAGGGGTCATGGGTTTTGTTCCAGGACTAAACTACCTTCAACCCCACCTCTACCTGGTGAAGTGAAGGCCACTTTGGGCACAGTCATCAGGCCAGATGCTCAAAATGGCGGCTGGTTTACCGAATTGATCAAATGTTTCGAGTTTCCCCTCAAACTCAGTTGCATAAACACCAACATAAAATTGTCCATGAACCAGGACGCCTGGGCATCATTTTAGAATGTAACATCTTTTACTGTGAATGAAAAGAAATCATTGCCATATTTGTGACCTGGTGCCATTTAATTACTACATCTGGAAATGGGTTTATCACCAGAAGTAAGCATTGTCACTAAGAGTGCCCCGTTCACTCCTGTCAGTATCCTTTATTTTACCGAACTGAAAATGACTTTTAAAAAAAAAGACTATGAAGAACCACTTACTAACTTCATTGGTGTCAGTTTCTTAATAAGTTGAATAGTTTTTTTTAGATTTTAAAGCATTGAAAAAATGCCAATTAGTACTCTTGCACCTGAAAAAATGTTTAAGTGCCTGGTGGACACCGCGGGGACTGGGGTGCTTTGTTTACCCCTCGAATCACATTTTAATTTGATGTTGTAAGTTTCCTTTAAGATTAGTTTTTCTTTTTGCAGTATCCCTTTAAGGGGTCGCTTCTTACTTTGTCCCTCGTTTTCTTTAATACAGTTTAATTGGTTGCTCAAAAGAGTAAAAAATGCTTAAGAGCCCTCTCGAAAACACGTAAATGGGGACAATTAACAGAAGCGTGCTGTGGTGATTAATGTGGCCTGGGAGCATGTTCAGTCGTGTGATCTACCAGCAGGAATCTTCTCTGAGCCAGTGCAAAACACCAGGGAAGGTTGATTTGCCCTGAATGGAACCTGTGCTTGAAATTCCATAACCTTTTCTGCTGCTCTGACCGATTTTTGGGGCAAATTATGCTGGAGTATCAGTGCAACAAAAACGGTAATAATAAAAGCAAAATACCACAGATGCTGGAAATCTGAAATAAAAACTGAAAGTGCTGCAAAAACTCAGCAGGTCCGGCAGCGTCTGGGGAGAGAGAAACAGAGTTAACATTTCGCGTCCAACATGACTCTTCTTCCAAAGAAGAGTCACATTGGACTCGATGTTAACTCTGTTTCTCTCTCCACAGATGCTGCCCAACCTGCTGAGTCCTGGCAGAAACTCTAGCCCAGTGACTTTTGTAACCCTAATTGTGCTACCAAACAGAGCCCACACATGCCCTAAAGTAGTGTCGGTCAGTGGAGCATTTTCATGAACCTCTTGACAGATAATGTCAGGCAAGGCAATTCCATGGATGGATATTTGCTGATGGTAACAGCTCGTGCAAAGTAAAGGCAGCACTCTTAAACATCTAACAATTTCTCGTTAACCACTGTGTGTTAAAATTGAGGCTATTTATAATAACACGATAAAGAACAGAATTCATTTCTCGTGTGAGGAAACCTGGCTTCCTCCCAAGTGGAATAAATTATCTCCTGCTTAGTCTCTTTGCACAAAATGTCATGAATAATGCATTAAAATGAAATGTTCAGTTGGCTCAGGTCCTTACCAGGGTCCATGTCGAGGGGATATGGCAAATTAGCAGAGGCCACGGTGAAGGCATGTGGAGACATGCTGATGGCCAGTGCATGCTCATTCATGAACATCGGAAGCATTAATAGCTAATTCCCTTCCAAATAAAGTACATAATCTATTCTACAGGAGTCAATTCCCATCTCTTCCCCTCTGCCTACTCACTGTGATGTTAATAAACGGTCCACCCCTCAATGTATTGAGCTGTTCATAACGGGAGCGTGAGAGGTACACCCACGATTTTCCGACATATGCGGGTGACTCACGCCTCCGGCCCTTCCATCCAAATAAGGACACTGGGTGGGTCCCTGACAGGGCGACTGTAGTAATTGTAGTTTTAATAAATGTAGGATTTTAGCTTTAAGAATAATCCTGTGTTGTAAGATCTGTGTAAACGAATCAGTTTGCAGCGCGGGGAACCTCTAGGAGGGAGTTCTCCTTTAGTTATAGAGTTTGATGCACATGTGTAGTTGCTGCTGCTGCCTTGTAAATAAAGTTCAATGTTTCCACCAAGAAAAACTGTCCGGAAAATCAATTCTATAACAGTGGCCAACTGTAGGGGACACTCGACTGGGAGGGAGGGCAGGGTTACAATATGAGAGGGGGTGGGGAGGGGATTTTGAGACACTAATAACAAGGGGGTGTTAAAATCAACTAAAACTTATAACTTATCTTGCTGAATCACAACATTATCATCTCTCTGTTGGCCGACGCACCCACTCACAGTCCTGCTTGGGTCACTCAAACTCACCTTGGAGACTCCCGGGACCAGTCTCCCACAGGCTATCCTAAAAATACGGGACAAAAGGTTTCCCTTAAGGGACGTGCAGTCAAAATAAGGGACAATCTGTTCAAATACGAGACAGTTGGTCACCTTGGTCCCTGATTGGGCCTGTAACCTTGGAAGGTTGGCAGCCACACAGCAGCGGGCACTGCCACTGTCGGAGGGGGATCGCATCTTGAGGTGCCCTCTAAAGCCGTTTGAATTTGTTTAAAATTACCGCTGGAAGCCCCTCCTCAGGCTGGCCGGCGGCTGTGGCCCGGTGTTGCGAGCGGCTCCGGGTGCAGGGGATGATTGTAGGAGTCTTTGTGGGATCCCCAGGCCAGTCGCTGGCAAGGTGCCTCCTGGCTTGGCACTCAATGCTTGGTGAGGTGGGGGTGGGGTTGCGGGAGGGGGAACCCGTCTGCCACTGAGATGGTCCCAGCTGAGTGCCCAGTCAGTCCACAAATGGGCAAGTTGAGGGAGGCGGTGGCGTAGTGATAATGTCACCAGACTGGTAATCCAGAGACCCTGGCTGATGCTCTGGAGACATGGGTTCAAATCCCACCATGGCAGCTGGTAGAATTTAAATTCAATTAATAAATCTGGAATTAAAAAGCTAGTCTCGGTTATAGTGACCATGAAACCATTGTCAATTGTTGTAAAATCCTATCCAGTTCACAAATGCCCTTTAGGGAAAGAAATCTGCTGCTCTTACCTGGGGGCCTGTGTCAAAATTGGGAGAGCTGTCTCACAGACGAATCAAGCAACAGCCTGACATAGTAATCCTCATGGAATCATATCTTACAGACAATGTCCCAGATATCAGCATCACCATCCCTGGGTATGTCCTGTCCTAACGCAGGACAGACCCACCAGAGGTAGCGGTACAGTGGTATACAGCCGGGAGAGAGTCCTCAACATTGACTCTGGACCCATGAAGTCTCATGGCATAAGGTCAAACATGGTCAAGGAAACCTCCTGCTGATTACCACCAACTGTCCCCCCTAAGCTAATGAATCAGTGCTCCTCCATGTTGAACACCACTTGGAGGAAGCACTGAGGGTGGCAAGGACGCAGAATGACTCTGGGTGGGGGGACTTCAATGTCCATCACCAAGAGTGTCTCAGTAGCACCACTACTGACTGAGCTGGCCAAGTCCTAAAGGACATAGCTGCTAGACTGGGTCTGCAGCAGGTGGTGAGGGAACCAACAAGAGGGAAAAACATACTTGACCTCATCCTCACCAACCTGCCTGCCGCAGATGCATTTGTCCATGACAGTATCAGTATGAGTGACCACTGCACAGTCATTGTGGAGACAACGTTCACCTTACGTTGAGGATACTCTCTATTGTGTTGTGTGGCACTACCACTATGCTAAATAGGATAGATTTCAAACAGATCTAGCAACTCATCGTGGGCATCCACGAAGTGCTGTGGGCCATCAGCAGCAGCATAATTGTACTCAAAACACAATCTGTAACCTCATGGTCCAGCAGATCCCCCCCTCTACCATTACCATCAAACCAGGATATCAACCCTGGTTCAATGAAGAGTGCAGGAGGGCATGCCAGGAGCAGCACCAAGCATACCTAAAAATGAGTTGTCAACCTGGTGATGCTACAACACAGGGCTACTTGCATGCCAAACAGTGAAAGCAGCATGCGATAGACAGAGTTAAGCGATCCCACAACCAACGGATTCGCAGTCCTGCCACATACAACCACGAATGGTAGTGGACAACTAAACAACTTGAGGAGGAGGCTCCACAAGTATCCCCGCCCTCAATGATGGGAGAATCCACCACATCAGTGCAAAAAACAAGCCTGAAGCATTTGCAACCATCTTCAGTCAGAAGTGCCAAGTGGATGATCCAACTCAGCCTCCTCCTGAGCATTACAGATGCCAGTCTTCAACCATTTCGATTCACTCCATTTGATATCAAGAAATAGGTGAAGGCACTGGGTACTGCAAAGGCTACGGGCCCTGACAACGTCCCAGCAATAGTACTGAAGTCTCGTGCTCCAGAACTAGTTGCATGCTAAACCAAGCTGTTCCAGTACAGCTACTACACTGGCATCTACCCAGCAATGTGGCAAACTGCCCAGGTATGTGTTGTCCACAAAAAGCAGGACAAATCCAACCCGGCCAGTTCCTGCCCCATCAGTCTACTCTTGATCATCAGCAAAGTGATGGAAAGTGTCATCAACAGTGCTATCAAGCGACACTTGCTCAGAGATAACCTGCTCACTGACACTCAGTTTGGGTTCTGCCAGGGTCACTTAGCTTCTGACCTCATTACAACCTTAGACCAAACATGAACAAAAGAGTCGAACTCAAGTGGTGAGGTGAGTGACTGCCCTTGACATCAGTGCTGCTTTTGACCGAGTGTGGCATTGAGGAACCCTGGTAAAACTAGAGTCAATGGGAATTGGGGGAGATCTCCACTGGTTGGAGCCATAACTAACATAAAGGAAGATGGTTGTGGTTGGTTGGAAGTCAGTCATCTCAGTTCCGGGATATTGCTGCAGGAGTTCCTCAGGTTAGTGTCCTCGGCCCAACCATCTTCAGCTGCTTCATCAATGACCTTCCCTCCATCATAAAGTCATAAGTGGGGATGTTCGCTGATGATGATGTGAAGTTATCCACTTTGGTAGAGAAACAAAATGGCGGAGTGTTACCTAAATGGTGATAGATTGGGAAATGTTGATATACAAAGGGACCTGGGCGTCCTTGCACACCAATCACTGAAAGCAAGCATGCAGGTGCAGCAAGCAGTTAAGAACACAAATGGTATGTTGGCCTTCATTGCAAGGGGTCTTGAGTACAGGAGCAAGGATGTCTTACTGCAGCTGTATAGAGCCTTAGTAAGACCACAGCTGGAACATTGTGTGCAGTTTTGGTCTCCTTACCTAAGAAAGGATATACCTTCCATAGAGGGAATGAAGCAAAGGTTCATCAGACTAACTACTTTAGTTCTGTCTTCACAGAGAAAGACACAAATAACTTCCGAGAAATACAAGGGACTTGAGGGTCTAGTGAGAAGGAGGAATCAAGGGAGATTAGTATTACTAAAAAACAGTGCTGGAGAAATTAATGGGACTGAAAGCTGATAAATCCCCAGGGCCTGATAATCTACATTCCAGGGGACTAAAGTAGGTGGTCATGGAAATAGTGGATGCGTTGGTTGTCATCTTCCAAAATTCTGTAGATTCTGGAACAGTCCCGGCTGATGGGGGGTGGCAAATGTAACCCCCCTATTTAAAAAAGGAGGGAGTGAGAAAACAGGGAATTACAGACCGGTTAGCCTAATATCGATGGTAAGGAAAATGCTAGTCTATTATACAGGATGTGATAACAGAATATTTAGAAAATATTAACGGGATTAGACAAAGTCAACATGGATGTATGAAAGTGAAATCATGTTTGACAAACCTACTGGAGTTTTTTGAGGATATAACTAGCAGAATAGATAATATAGAACCATTGAATGTGGTGTATTTGGATTTTCAGAAAGCTTTTGATAAAATCCCATGTAAGAGATCAGTGTGTAAAACTAAAGCACATGGGATTTGGGGTAATAAATTGGCACGGATTGAAAATTGGCTAGCAGACTGGAAACAGAGAGTAGGAATAAATGGGTCTTTTTCGGAGTGGCAGGCAGTGACTAGTGGGATACTGGAGGGATCAATGCTTGGGTCCCAGCTATTCACAATATATATCGATGATTTGGATGAGGGAACCAAATGTAATATTTCCAAGTTTGCTGATGAGACAAAACTAGGTGGAAATGTGAGTGGTGAGGAGGATGTTAAGAGACTTCAAAGCGATTTAGACAAGTTGAGTGATGGCAGATGCAGTATAACGTGGATAAGTGTGAAGTTATCCACTTTGGTAGAAAAAACAGAATGGCAGAGTATATTTAAATGGTGATAGATTGGGAAATGTTGATGTACAAAGGGATCTGAGTGTCCACGTACACCAATCACTGAAAGCAAGCAAGCAGGTGCAGCAAGCAGTTAAGAAGGCAAATGGTATGTTGGCCTTCATTGCGAGAGGACTTGAGTACAGGAGCAAGTATTGTACAGGGCCTTGGTGAGACCACACCTGGGGCAGAATTTTACATTCAGTGTGCGGGCACACACCTGACACACCGGAATGTAAAATGACGCGCGATGACATTGGGCGTGCGTCCCAAAGTCATCGCGAAGTCACGCGATATTTCATTTGGCAGGCATGCGCCAGAGTCAGCTGCACACCCACCGATAATGGAAAGGCCTAGTGAGGCCATTAACTAGGTCATTAATGTTAATTTTACGCTGCCCTTATGGTTAGTGGGCAGGCGAAAAGGCCAAGCGGCCTTTACGTTTTTTGGGAAACCTCATCCACGAGCGGGATGAGGTTTCCTAAAGCTATTACAACTTAAACAAAAAGTTTCCTTTGACACAGTCACAGTCACATGAGGGGACATGTTTCATTGAATTTTTATTGCATTTAATAATTTTTCCAGAAAGCGCTTCAATCTCCCTGAGGCACGGAGCTGACTCCAGGGAGATTGAAGCACTTTTTTGTGTGCATGCGCAAACTGCGCGCTAGGCCTGACTCTCCCTCCTCCCCCCACTTGCACAGGTAGCACTCAGCGCTACCGCTCGCCATCCACGCAGGGCGGACCGTAACTGACCCGCTCGCGTGAAATCGCAGTGTGGGGCCAATGACAGGCGGGGGTCAGCTCCATGACTGTCCCCCGTCCACTCCCGCCTAGCCCCCCCGACGAAAGGAAAATCCTGGCCCTGGAGTATTGTGTGCAGTTTTTATCTCCTTATCTGAGAAAGGATATATTTGCCATAGAGTGAGTTCAGTAAAGGTTCATGAGACTGATTCCTGGGATGGCGGGATTGTCGTATGAGGAGAGATTGGGCCGACGGGGCCTGTATTCACTGGAGTTTAGAAGAATGAGAGGGGATCTCATTGAAACGTATAAAATTCTGACAGGGCTGGACAGACTGGATGCAGGGAGGATGTTTCCTCTGACAGGGGGTGGGAGGCGGGTCTAGAACAAGGGGTCACAGTCTCAGGATACAGGGTAGGGGGTCACAGTCTCAGGATACAGGGTAGGGGGTCACAGTCTCAGGATACAGGGTAGGGGGTCACAGTCTCAGGATACAGGGTAGGGGGTCACAGTCTCAGGATACAGGGTAGGGGGTCACAGTCTCAGGATACAGGGTAGGGGGTCACAGTCTCAGGATACAGGGTAGGGGGTCACAGTCTCAGGATACAGGGTAGGGGGTCACAGTCTCAGGATACAGGGTAGGGGGTCACAGTCTCAGGATACAGGGTAGGGGGTCACAGTCTCAGGATACAGGGTAGGGGGTCACAGTCTCAGGATACAGGGTAGGGGGTCACAGTCTCAGGATACAGGGTAGGGGGTCACAGTCTCAGGATACAGGGTAGGGGGTCACAGTCTCAGGATACAGGGTAGGGGGTCACAGTCTCAGGATACAGGGTAGGGGGTCACAGTCTCAGGATACAGGGTAGGGGGTCACAGTCTCAGGATACAGGGTAGGGGGTCACAGTCTCAGGATACAGGGTAGGGGGTCACAGTCTCAGGATACAGGGTAGGGGGTCACAGTCTCAGGATACAGGGTAGGGGGTCACAGTCTCAGGATACAGGGTAGGGGGTCACAGTCTCAGGATACAGGGTAGGGGGTCACAGTCTCAGGATACAGGGTAGGGGGTCACAGTCTCAGGATACAGGGTAGGGGGTCACAGTCTCAGGATACAGGGTAGGGGGTCACAGTCTCAGGATACAGGGTAGGGGGTCACAGTCTCAGGATACAGGGTAGGGGGTCACAGTCTCAGGATACTGGGTAGGGGGTCACAGTCTCAGGATACAGGGTAGGGGGTCACAGTCTCAGGATACAGGGTAGGGGGTCACAGTCTCAGGATACAGGGTAGGGGGTCACAGTCTCAGGATACAGGGTAGGGGGTCACAGTCTCAGGATACAGGGTAGGGGGTCACAGTCTCAGGATACAGGGTAGGGGGTCACAGTCTCAGGATACAGGGTAGGGGGTCACAGTCTCAGGATACAGGGTAGGGGGTCACAGTCTCAGGATACAGGGTAGGGGGTCACAGTCTCAGGATACAGGGAAGGCCATTTAGGATTGAGATGAGGAGAAATTTCTTCACTCAGAGGGTGGTGAACCTGTGTAAATCTCTACCACAGAGGCTGTGGAGGCCAAGTCACTGAATATACTTAAGAAGGAAATAAATAGATTTCTAGACTCTAAAGGCATCAAGGGGAATGGGGAGAGAGTAGGAGTATGGTGTGGAGATAGAAGATCAGCCATGATCATATTGAATGGCAGAGCAGGCTCGAAAGATGAATGACCTACCCCTGCTTCTATTTTCTATGTTTTTTTGATTGCACAGTGTTCAGCGCCATTCGTGACCCCTCAGATACTGAAGCAGTCAATGCCCATATGCAGCAAAACTTGGATAACATCCAGGCTTGAGCTGATTAGCAGCAAGTAACATTCATGCCACATGAGTGCCAGGCAACGACCATCACCAATAATAGAGAATCCAGCCACATCCCCATGATATTCAATGGCATTACCATTGCTGAATCCCCCACTATCAACCTCCTGGGTATTACCATTGACCAGAAACTGAAATGGACCAGCCAGTGGCTACAAGAGCAGCTCAGAGGCTGGGAATTCTGCGCAGAATAATTCACCTCCTGACTCCCCAAAGCCTGTCCACCATCTACAATGCACAAGTCAGGAGTGTGATAGAATACTCTTCACTTTCCTGGACGAGTGCAGCTCCATCAACACTCAAGAAGCTCGACACCATCTAGGACAAAACAGTCCACTTGATGGTACAACATCCAACACTTTCAACATTCACTCCCTCCACCACAGACGCACAGTGGCAGCAGTATGTACCATCTACAAGATACACTGCAACAAGTCACTAAGACTCCTTTGACAGTACCTTCCAAACCCACGACTCCTACCACCTAGAAGGACAAGGCAGCAGATGCTTGAGAACACCACCGCCTCCAAGTTCCCCTCCGAACCACTCACCATCCTGACTTGGAACTATTTTTCCGTTCCTTCACTGTCGCTGGGTCAACGTCTTGGAACTCCCTCCCTGACAGCACTGTGGGTGCACCTGCACCACATGCACTACAGCGGTTCAAGAAGGCAGCTCACCACCACTTCTCAAGGGCAATTGGAGTTGGGCAATAAATTCTTGCCCAGCCAGCAACGCCCACATCCCATGAAAGAATAATAAAAAAGCTAATTATGCAGATCGGCTACTTGTTGCTGCCAGCCTGTACCAGAGATGAGCTGCCACCAGAGACGGGAATGCATCAGCCTGCTGACCCAACACCAACTTCTGTGAAATTCCTCTCCAGTCCTGCTTTCAAAACTGCCCTCTCGAGACTGGGAAGATTCCGCCTCTAAGTGACTGTTGCCTACCACAAACAGGCATTCCAAAAATTCAATCCATGGAGTATATTTCTAAGAGCTTTAATAACTACTTGTGCCAGTTAACCTGTAACTATGGAACGCAATTGATATGGCTGTTGAAATCTCATGCCTTAAAGAAAAAATACGCCAATAGTTTATTTCAACCAAGTACTAAATGCGATTGGAGCTTTTTCCCCTGTTCAATACTGGGCAACGTCAACTAAAGTTTTGATAAATCCTATCGAGACTATTCAGATTTCAAATGAGGATGCTGCTGTAAAGGAGCTGGTTCCATTTAACTATTTAAAGTAGAAATTCTTTTGAACATTATTTTCATAAAGCTGAGCAATTTTTAAAATAGTGCAATGGGGAATTTCACCCAACCCAGTTAACCAGTTCATGGTCTCATGGAATGCAGATGAATTTCTACCTCCCCACCTCTCTCTGTTCATTAATTTTATCCTTTATCCTCTTTTATTCTCCTCCCCTTGTATTTTTTAGGATTGTTATACTGCTCGCCCTTAAATGTCCCATGCCTTCAGTAATTACTGGGTGGGATGACATGCAGCCGACACCCAAATCTTTGCCAGTGCCACACAGTTTTAGCCTTGGCAGAAGGTGCAGAACCACCACTCAGATTAATCTGCCCCTCTGATTTCATTCCCTTGCATGCTGCTAAGCGTTGCATTCCCACGCAAAACTCCGCTGACCGCTGACTCCCTGAACAAAATCACGAGCTGGTGCTTCAGAATCGGACATATTCCTACACCTTAATATAGCTTCTCAGCATGCCAGAATAAATTATTGGCTACTTTTGTTTCAAAATTTGACTTTGCCATTTGTTCTTGGTGGTACTCCTTTAATTGTGTTCACTGGAACATCATAGAGGAAGACCGACTGTTCTACATCAATACAATCCAATGTCGAGGGAGGCATCTTCATAAATTGTCTCCTGATAATTTGCATTTTATTGCTCATGAACATTATGTTGTTTTGCTTGCTAATATAACCAGTATTAAAACATGGAAAATAATATAATGAATTTAGAGGCACAACTTCACCATGAAACTGGTGCTTGACAAACATTTATGATGTTTACAAACTTACAATGATTTGCCACACCGAATTGCAGCACTGGCATGTAATTTCATGCATTAATGCCTTATTCTTTGCTTTTCTCAAGCCAACATAAAAACTTGCTAGCTGCTTTCCATGAAGGACTAGGCCAAACCTCCTGTTCTCCTGATCCCATTCCCACTGAACTCCTGACCGCTCAACTTCCCTTCCTGGCTCCCGTGCTACCTAACATTGTAAGTATTCCCTCTCAAAAGCATTCTCAGCACCGCGCTTCTCAAAAAAAGAGCTATGTTCCCCCTTCAATCCTTGCTTCAATCTCCATTTCCTTTCCAAAGACCTTGAACATATTGCCACCTCCCAAATCCTCTCACATATTTACTGCAACTCCCTGTTTGGATCTCACTAAACAGCTTTCTACCTCTGCTCTCTGCACTGAAATGGCCCAACTTCCCCTCATCACCACCACTAGCCCCCCAACCCCAAACACACTGCAGCTTTTGACAGGGTTACCCACACTGTCATCCCTTCACTATTCAGCCCAGTAGGACTGTCCTTCCTTGGTTCCGCTTCTAAATGAGGTGACCCCACAATCTTGAGTAGTGATTAGTATTGAACAAAGCCAGTGGGTATGATTCAGCCACAATTTCTGCCATGGAACTTTGGCGCCTTATTAACAAAACCATTTTTTTGTTGAATTCTGAAGAGTGAATCATTCACATATATATTTTAGGAAACATGTGCATTTTGATTACATGGAGCTTATGAGATGAATGTATTTAGAGTTCCTGGCACAGCTCTGCTTATGCTGTGATTAGGGGTTGAAGCAACTAGTTTGTCCTTCATCTCTCAGGCAGTTGGATTTAGGGAGGGAGTGGGGAGAGAGGTCATGCTGAAGCTCACTTCATTGATTTTGCAGTTCTTGTATAAAAATGCATGGAATTAAAGAATACAACCCCAGAAAAAAAGATTAAAATCCTCTAATCCGAATGTAATAAAATGAAGTTTTTATTCACCAAGGACCAAGGGGAATTGTGGAATGTGATCCCTCTAAACACTAGTGAAAATCCCCCAACATCCCATATGCAAAATAGCTATAAATGCTTCAGCCTAATTTTCTTTTGACTGCTCTGTGACAGGAGAGGGAACTGCACCTCCTTGCAATGAGTGCAAGAGCTGTGCTCCTCCCAAATAAGGACACCAAATGCTGGAAATACTCAACAGGTCAGGCAGCATCTGTGGAGAAACAGAGTCAACGTTTCAGGTCGATGACCTTTCATTAGAACTGGGAAAAGTTAGAAATGTAATAGTTTTTGAAACAAGGAGAAGGTGGGAAAAAGAACAAAAGGGAAGGTCTGTGATACATTTGTGAAAATGCAAAGGAAACCAATTGAGGCAGAGATTACGGTCTGTAATTGTTTAACTTAATGTTGCGTCTGGAAGGCTGTATCACTCCTTGTGTAGGACCATGTTTCTGCTCCAAGGAGAAACATTTTAGAGCATTTCCATCTGGCATTCACCCCAGATGTTGGATATTTACATTCTTTAATGCCATCCTTATCATTGAAGCGATAACAATGACTACGCAGAGACACAATCTAACATGAAGTTTGTAGCTACCCGTCAATAGGTATTCATAGGTATTTCTGCCTTCCCGATCACAAGCTCTGTACAAATTTGGCCTGGTGGTCTTGAAGCTTTCTGTTAATGTGGCCACGAGCTGTTAAGAGGAAGCAGGGAGAGTAAATGAAGCAGAGAGAGCTGTACTGAACCCTTGTCTTTGGACATAATTTCATTCAATGTCTTTTGGGAACAGTGATGCAGTGAAAATTGCTTTTATGACTCAATTCATTTTTGCCTTATTGAAGCTCCATGGTTAAACTTGCTGTATAATTTGCATTTTAATAGTGCAAATTAAATTTTGTGGAATCCTAATAAAATGTGATGAAGTAGAGCGATAGAAGAATGAACGAGTGATGGGATAAAGAATGTTGGGAATCTGTTTCACTGAACTGAAGTAAATTTAATGACAATAACTAAAATGAAAATCATTAATGATTTCTATCTTTCACTAGGAAGAAAAATGGTGATAGTTCTTGACATTTGCAAGATGTAGAATTACATAATTTTTTTGTACTTCTCGATCTTCTATTTGCACAGTCAGTTATTTGATATCAGACAAAAAAAATAGAACATGTCCCCAATGTATAAAACTCCATGTAGCTTAGTGGAACAAGATAAATATAAAAACAAGGTAATGGAGACTGGTGAGAGCTAAAATAGGAAACTAGGTTAGAAGATAGCAGGGGATATTAAAATATTGATCAAGGGTTCCTATTAATAGATTCATAGAGCACATGTATTAAAGGTAATAGCAGGGACATTGCAAGATCCCAAAACTTACATCATATCAACTAACCAAGCAATAGGAAATATACCAAATGACCCCTTCTCTCCATTTATCAAAGAAACTCTGGGCAATTCCTTTCTGGTGATGGAATGGAGGAAATACTAAAGAAATATAAATTTCAAATAAGGTGATCACTGATAAATTGAAGAAGTTACAGATGCCAAGACAATAAGTCCTGATGGACTTCATACAAGGATACTTTAAAGAGTGGCTAGTGAAATTGGTCACACCCTTTAGAGACTTATTAGAAAGAGGAATCATGCCTGAGGTTTGGGACATTGTAGCAATCTTCAAAAAGGAACATAAGAAGTTACAAGTGAAAGAACCTAATGGAGGGTATTAGAAGACATCCTGAGGAAAGAAGAAAGTGAACCCAGGAAGAATTGCTCTATTTTCATGTTAGGAAAAAGATAACGAAACAGTGGAGGCTTTTAAGTGAGGCATTGCAGAACACAGTTGCTCACTGAATAGGGTTTATAGTCAGAAAGGTCTTAGACTTTTCTTAAAGTTGATGCCTCAGGATGCTGTTCTTTCTCCTGGAAGCCCTTGGCGAGAAATGTCAACCATTGGATAAAGACCTGTCACCCACTTCCACCAGGAGAAAGCACTGTCTGTTCCCATCAAAGTCATCACTGCTTTGAATTCCATTGTCCTTCCCAATAAATTTATTGGAAGTCATCATGGATTGAACAGACCTTGTTAACTGTATTTTGTAGATGCGATAAATATGATTTCAGCAAAGCTTTTGATACTGAGCCATACAATTGATTTGAGAGGAAAACACTGACTAGGAGGAAAGATTCTGAGGTTCTCTGAAGCTTGGCTAAACGAGGGAACACAAAGGATAGTATGAATGGAGCTGAGTCAACATAGCAAAGATTCAAGAATGGGTGCTCAAGGGCTCCGTTCTAGTTCCATTGCTGTCTACAGTTTATGTAAATGACAGAGCTGGGATCTGAAGTAAAGCTGGTGTGATCACAATGACTGTGCTGTATACAATTCTGGCCATCATACTACAGGAGGAATACCCAGGCATTGGAATCAATACAGAAAAGGGCTACCCCACTAATACCTGGTTTAAGATATATGAATTATGAGAGGTTGAAGATGCTGAGGTTGTTTAATCTTGGGAAGAAAAGACTCATGGGAGATGCTGTTCAAGTATTCAAGATTCTTAAAGAAATAAATGTTAAGTTTAACATTGCCCCAAACTCTAGAATCAAGTGGCACGGGCTTAAACTTAAAAGAGAGAAGGTGCATAAACAGTTTTGATTTGCACAGGACCTTATCACTCACAAATTGGCGGTCACGGCCACCAAATTGGAACAACTGAAATACTTCACTTGTTTTAAAGTACTCTGAAATGTCTTCAGATTGTGAGAGATGCTATATAAGTGGGACTCCTTATGAGAGTACAATAGGTATGGAATGGTCTGCACATGGAAAAGGTGGAGAAAATATAAGGGAGATTTGGATATATCTTGTTGTATGTTTAGTATGTCTCACAAAGGGGTTCTGAGTCTTGCTTGTTTGAACATTAAGTGTTTATTATAACACACAACTATGTACATATATACAGTGTATATAGTCCAAGCTAGGAGCTAACTCCATGCTTGCTTCTACACAGGTCTCTATCCAGTCCACAATTGACTCTAGTCTCAGGTCATGTGTCTGTATCACACTGTGGGTGGTACAGTTTCCCAGTCCCACATTGGCTGTTGCTGTGCCAGAAACCCTTATACTACAACTCCCTCCAAGTCTTTACCCAATGTATTTACATTACAATTGTGCTGCCCCCTCTCCCCCCACTTCCCTGAAGTGATGAACTTTATAAATTCAGAAGGCCTGGAGGCTTGGCAATTCTTCAAGACCTCGTTCTGGTCACACCCAGAGGATTGATGTGCTCTGTTGATTTGGGCAACCTTTGTTGATTTGGAGTTTGAGTTGAAGGCTGTGTTTCTGGTACTTGGCTGTCTTCTTCTGATACACTTTCTCTGCTCCTTGGAGTTGAACTACTCTTTGTCAACTTTCCATCTGCTCTGCTCATGAACCACCAGCTTGTCCCGTTCTTTCTGGAGAGACTGTTCACTCCATTCATTCATGTGACAAACCTGGTTTTTCTTTTCCATGATCTTTGTGGGGGTTGAAGTGGTTTCTTGCCTGTCATTTGGATGTTCCTCATCAGTGGGCTCACTTTGCAGTTTGGCCTTTATCGTGACACTGTGTTATTCATTGTGTCTCTGTGCCTCACTGAGGCGTGCTCTGGTGAGTTGATGGTCACTAGTTCCTTGCCCCAGGATCGCCTTGCAGCTCTGCGCGTTGATTGGAAGTTGCTGTGTCTGTGCTGTAGTGCTGGAGAGCTGCTTTGGGCTGCATTAGAGAGTTTACATTGGAGTTTGGTGAGAGAAGGACTTTTAAGGGTTAATTTCTATCTGAAGTATAATCTTCCTTTAATTTAGCAACTAACTAAAAGCTGCTGTTTGGGTTAGGAGAAGGTGAGTTTTAGTCCAGCTTTAAAATAGGGGTTATACAGGCTCTACTTGCAACTGCAGCTAGTTAATTAGTTAACTGGCTTAAACAGGTTTTCAGAGTTGCTAGAAAAAGTAGCAAGCCTAAGGATTGGGAGCAATTTAGAATTCAGCAAAGGAGGACCAAGAGATTGATTAAGAGGAGGAAGAATGGAGTATGAGAGTAAACATGCAAGCAGCATAAAAGTGGTCTGTAAAAGCTTTTATAAGTATGTAAAAAGAAAAAGATTAGTGAAGCCAAATGTAGGTCCCTTACAGTCTGAAACAGGAGAATTTATAATTGCGAACAAGGAAATGGCAGAGCAATTAAACAACTACTTTAGTTCTGTCTTCACGGAGGAAGATACAAATAACTTCCCAGAAATGATAAGGAACCAAGGGTCTAGTGAGAAGGAGGAATTGAAGGAAATGAGTATTACCAAAACAATAGTGCTGGAGAAATTAATGGAACTGAAAGCTGATAGATCCCCAGGGCCGATAATCTACATCCCAGGGGACTAAAGAAGGTGGCCATGGAAGTAGTGGATGCGTTGATTGTCACCTTCCAAAATCTGTAGATTCTGGAACAGTCCCTGCAGATTAGAGGGTGGCAAATGTAACCCCACTGTTTAAGAAAGGAGAGAGGGAGAAAACAGCGAATTACAAACTGGTTAGCCTAACACCAGTAGTAAGGAAAATGCTAGAGTCTATTATAAAGTTTGTGCCACTTAGAAAATATCAACAGGATTAGACAAAGTCAACATGGATCTACGAAAGCGAAATCATGTTTGACAAACATTCTGGAGTATTTTGAGGATGAAACTAGCAGAATAGATAAGGGAAAAGCAGTGGATGTGGTCTATTTGGATTTTCAAAAAGCTTTTGATAAAGTTTCACATAAGAGGCTATTGTGTAAAATTAAAGCACATGGGATTCGGGGTAATAGATTGGCATGGATTGAGAATTGGTTAGCAGACAGGAAATAGAAACTAGGAATAAATGGGTCTTTTTCGGAGTGGCAGGCAGTGACTAGTGGGGTACCACAGGGATCAGTGCTTGGGCCCCAGCTATTCACAATATATATCAATGATTTGAATGAGGGAACCAAAAGTAATATTTCTAAGTTTGCTGACGACACAAAACTTCATGTGAATGTGAGCAGTGAGGAGGGTGTTAAAAGGCTTCAAGGTGATTTAGACAGGTTGAGTGAGTGGGCAAATGGATGGCAGATGCAGCAAAACGTGGATAGGTGCGAAGTTATCCGCTTCGGTAGGAAAAACAGAATGGCAGAGTATTATTTAAATGGTGATAGATTGGGAAATGTTGATATACAAAGGGACCGGGGTGTCCTTGTACACCAATCACTGAAAGCAAGCAAGCAGGTGCAGCAAGCAGTTAAGAAGGCAAATGGTATGTTGGCCTTCATTGCGAGAGGACTTGAGTACAGGGGCAAGGATATCTTACTGTACAGGGCCTTGGTGAGACCACACCTGGAGTACTGTGTGCAGTTTTGGTCTCCTTATCCAAGACTCCCCAAAGCCTCTCCATTATCTACAAGGCACAAATCAGGAGTGTGATGGAATATTCCCCATTTGCCTGGGTGAGTGCAGCTCCCACAACACAAGAAGCTTGACACTGTCCAGGACAAATCAGCCCGCTTGATTGGCACCACTTCAACAAACATTCACTCACTTCACCACCCATGCACAGTGGCAGCAGTGTGTACCATCTACAAGATGCACCACAGTATATCACCAAGGCTCCTTAAACAGCACCTCCCAAACCCATGACCACTACCATCTAGAAGGACAAGGACAGTAGATAGATGGGAACACCACCACCTGGAAGTTCTCCTCCAAGTCACTCACCATCCTGACTTGGAAATATATCACCATTCCTTCACTGTCGCTGGGTCAAAATCCTGAAACTCCCTCCATAACAGACTGTGGGTGTACCTACACCACATGGACTGCAGCGGTTCAAGAAGGCAGCTCACCACCACCTTCTCAAGGTCAACTAGAGATGGGTAATAAATGCTGGCCCAGCCAGCAAAGCCCACATCCCGTGAATTAATTAATTAAAACAAAGAAAGGATATACTTGCCATAGAGGGACTGCAGCTAAGGTTCACCAGACTGATTCCTGGGATGGCAGGATTGTCGCATGAGGAAAGATTGGGCCAATTGGCCTGTATGCACTGGAGTTTAGATGAATGAGAGGGGATCTTTTTCAAGCATATAAAATTCTGACAAGGCTGGGCAGACTGGATGCAGGGATGATGCTTCCTCTAGCTGGGGGGCATCTAGAACAAGGGGTCACAGTCTCAGAATACGGGCTAAGCCATTTAGGACTGAGATGAGGAGAAATTTCTTCACTCATAGGGTGGTGAACCTGTGGAATTCTCTACCACAGAAGGCTGTGGATGCCAAGTCACTGAATTTATTTAAGAAGTAAATAGATTTCTGGACTCTAAAGGTGTCAAGGGGTATAGGGAGAGAGCAGGAGTATGGTGTTGAGATAGAGGATCAGTCATGTTCATTTTGAATGGTGGAGCAGGTTCGAAGGGCTGAATGACCTGCTCCTATTTTCTATGTTTCTTTGTTAACAGGTAGTGTGACAGCAGCCATTGGAGCCTGGGGTTGGGGCTTATTCTTCTGTTGCTGGTCATTTTTCTGTGTGTCTTCCACTTGAGGTACAGTGGTAATTATCTAAAGGTTTGGCTGGTCTGACCAAAGAGAAGCATCTGCTGCCTGCCAAGAAGTTGGCTCCGTGAAGAGTGAAGACAATTCAGAGATGAAGCCCAGTCAAGAGTCCCTTTGTGGGTTGGCCTCTAGGGAACTTGCAGTTCCATGTAGTTGACAGCAGAGGTAGTCTTGAGGTTTCTGCCATTTTAATTGGTTAAGGCAACACAGGCATCTCTGCTCAAGACAGAAAATGATTGGTTTCAGATGATGTACATGATTTTGAATATCTGCTTGTCAGCATACCTTAGTGGTTCTAGGATCATGTCTGTAACCAGAAGTCAGATCCTGTTCGGCCCATTGAGTGGTGTATCTGTCATTCGTAACCAGAGGTCTCTCAGCCATGGTTCCTTATCCGAGGGGACCATAACACTGGCTCCACATCCAATTTTAAGTTGGTGAGGTGACCACTAGAGATATCCGCATTCCAAAAAGAGATACTTGACTTCACCCAATAAGCACAGTTGGGTCTCTTCCAGGTGTGGTGTCTCCATGTCATGGATTGTCCTGGGATCCTCCGCCTGTCTGTGTGTCTTAGTTTTGCATAGTTTTCCAAAATGGTTGCAGCTGAAAACTGCACTGAGATTGCTGGACATTGCTCTTGTCTGTCAGGTCATTTGGCTCCACAGCATTGATATGATCGCCCACTCTCTTGTGGTCCTCCTTGGCCTGGAGTCTCTGTGCCACTTTGTTGTTTTACTAGCTGGACAAATGGGGTCTCTCTGTACCATGACTTGCTTCCACCACATAAAATGGATCTGTTAACAGATTTCAAACTGCCTGACTATTTGGATGGCCTTTTCCGGAGTCAGATCTCCCTTGGCCTGTAGTGTGTCTGAAAGGGCATCGTCAGCCACTCCGATAACAATTCTGTCCCTTATGAGTTCTGACTTAAGGCCACCATAGTCACAGCCTTCATCGTCTCTCTATAATTCATTTATAAAAGAATCAATCGGTTTTCCAGGCTGTTAGACATGTTCGTTGAATACGCTCCCTCTAAAATCTTGTTGCTTCTTAGATTAAAATATGTATCGAATAATTTTAGAACTTCACCAAATTTATCTGAGAATGTGTTTACTCCTTGCCTTGCAATAATTTCGTTAGCTTTCAGACCTACTGAATGAAGTCGTGTATTCACTTGCTTAGCATCTGTCTTTTTATCTAATCCTGAAGCTATCATGTATCTTAAGAATTTTTTCCACCAAAGTCCCCTATTTTGTGTTTGGTCCGGCCCTTGAGTTGGTCCATGTTGGTCTGTTAATGTTGATTTGTTCATAGTTGCTTTAAAGTTCAGGATAGCACAGCTTTAAATGCTGTGCAGGTTTTAAAGATGGCGCCACAGTAACCGTTTTCCAAGATCCTTCCCGTGTGTGTCAGGTTTTGGAGAGCTGCTGTGGTCCTGACCTCTTTGTCTTTAGTTTTTTGTAGTGATTTGTTAAATCAGTGATTTGGGGCCTTCTCTGCGATACTGGAGGATTTTCGGGCGTCTTACAATCAATTCCCAGCTTTGGCTGCGGTTTTTAACCTTCCGCCTTTTTTTCTTGCAACGAGTTTGGCCACCACATGAATAGCCCCGATTCGGAACCCGTCCAGCCATGGTGATTTCGGAAACTGGCTGCTCTGGCTTTGTTTTTTTACAACACTGAAGCTTCTTAAGCTAGTCCTGGCTTAAAACTAAATGTTTTGCTCACCACCACCGCTAGCTCCTTTGACTCTGCGCTCTGTGGGCATTCACAATAGCCCTCCTCGAGATCCCGTGGAGCCCTCAACTGCACAATTTTTTCGTCTGCCTTTCTGCTTCCAATGGAGCTTCTTTCAGGCAATCGCCCTCTGTGCCTTCACTTCAACGCTTTCAATTAGGTCAGAATTCTTCCCCTTTAGTTTTCCAGCATTTTCTGCTCCGGCTTCTCCGAGGTTGTGTGTTTTTCCATTCGCTGCCACCATGTTGTATGTTGGATGTTCAGTAGGTCTCATGAAGATATTCTAAGTCTTGTTTGGTTGAACATTAACTTTTTATTGATAACACATAACTATGTACATATATACAGGGTATAGTACAAGCTATGAGCTAACTCCATGCTTCCTTCTACACAGGTCTCTATCCAGTCCACAACTGACTCTAGTCTCAGGTCATGTGTCTCTTTACATCACACTGTAGGCAGTACTATTTCCAGTCCCACATTAACCCTTGCTATGCCAGATACCCTTATACTACACATATCTGAAAGACTGAACCTTTGAGAGTTCTTAATTTCTGGGATCATCCAGCTGAACCACAGAGTCTTTTCCAGTCCTATCCTTTTCTGTGATTTTGTGATGACATATCAGCAACTGGGACACATCAGAGTTACTGAGATTAACCTACTTCCTGCCCTTACAAGCAAAGAAGGTTCTTCAGGGAAAATATGATGAGGAATTTCCTCAGAGCTCACGTAACTTGGCCGGAAATGCACCAGAAGCCCCAGCCCAAGCAGAGAATTTAAAGAGGAGGCTGTGGCCCCATTCTTGGCTTACAATTTGTGGGAAAACCCGCCTTCATGCCACCAGGTTGTCCCACAGCCGTTTAATGGCCACTGGCCTGTTAATTGTCTTGGTGTGGAACTTTTGTCCCCATCAGGGAGGAAATCCTGCCTCTGAGAGTTGCCGGCCAATCAAATGGGAGCAGTTGCCATTGCTGGGACTATACGCGGTCCCCAACGAAAAGGAGCCTGTAAGAGGAGCCAGATACTGTCAGGGGGCGTGAGAGTCCCTTGTGTTGTCTCACTTCGGTTCAGAGCTGTACCCTGGATGTAACAGACATGAGTGCCTCAATACCAAGCAGCGTATGAAAACAACAATATTTATTAGACAACTATTAAACTATTATTGATGATAAAGGAAAATGAAAGAAAGATAATTTTATTTAAAAAAGGAAGAAAAAGGTGTATATATATAATATATATATATAATATATATTAACAGAAAGGAAGAAAAACAACTTTACATACATACTATATTACAAATATATATAAGTACAAACCATGTTACAAATGTTAACCTCAAATTGGTCTGTTCAAGACAGCTCCCCAAATTGGTGAAATTCTCCTTGGTTCCTACATCACCAAGTCTCTGAATGACCTTGCACGGGTGGCCACTCCGATGAGTCACTCCGTCGACAGCCCTCCCTCCTCTAGTCTTGAGCGGTTGACTAATCCACTCCGGCTGCAGCAGCAAATCCTGGAAGCAGCGTTGCTTTAAGCCAAATTTCTGGCTCCATTCCAGCCTTTCAAAGCTTTAATCAGACGTTCTCAAAATAAGGATCTGGAAAACATGAGTCCTTATCCATTCTCCCTGCAGGCACTGCAAGGCTTCACGAACGTCACAATATTCAAGTTGTTTACGTAGCTTTTGATGGTGCCTCCCATCTGCCATCAATCAGATTGTATGTCTATCAATCAAACTCCATCTCCTGATTCCACTCCATGTCTAAGGCTATTCATTGTCCTGGCTTACAAGGATCATCAAATGCAGTAAGAAAAATAACTTCTGATGAACAAAAGACAACTTTTAATCCAGCTTGAAAAGGGGAAACAAAGATGTCGGTCAAATACCGGCTGTGAATGGCCAGGATGGAAAAAGAGGTCTTGAGGAAAATACATCTACAGTTAATAATATCACTACTGATTACTATTGATTAATTATTTGACTTAATCGAAGCACAATCACACTTAATTTTAAGTCAAGGTCTACAAAGTAACTTTAAATATTCAATACGGGCTTAAAATCAAGAGCAAAGCAGAAATAAAATGCAAAAATACAAAATTGCAAAAATTAGTGGCTGCAGGCCTCAGGCTTACAACACCCAGGTAAGTCTAGGGTTTTACCAGGCCCAGGCAAGTGGGTTGGGGGGGAGCCAGGACTGGCAGGGCAGGGGAAGGAGCATGTGGTGGGGGAATAGGGTGAACTACCTTGGAAGGGGAGCATAAATTGGGCACCTGATGTGCAAACAGAACCTCCCTCCCAGCCCCTCCAACCAGCAACAAAGCCACAGATAAAGCCTGGGGCCATGCCTTGACATGGCAAGGCCCAAGGTTTTACCTGTGTCCTGGGCACCTGCTGGTAAAAAAGCAACAGCGGTTGGAGGAAGCCTTAAATGGCCGATTGATTGAGATAAGGTTCTTAATTGGCCCTTGGGTGAGCGGGCTGCCTGATGCCTCACCCACTGTTGGTGAAATACCAGCAGCAATGGGTGGGTGACGGCCTGTCGCCATAGCAATGGCACTTAATTTTACCCCTCTCCCGCCAGCCAGCCCACTCCTGGAGGAGGGGAGTGTAAAATTCCACCCTTAAGCGTGTAGTTATAGCGCTATTACAAGTTGATGCAAAGCAGTTTGTGTATATGTTATCAGGGAATTGACAGTGCAGGGTGAATACTGCTACTTGACTTCTTGACGTACATATCTTACAAAATTTTCATTCTCCGTGCCTGCAATTTTCGAACTGTGACAGACAGCAAGCTAGCATGCCCTCCTAGAACACACAAAGGAACAATGCAAGAGAATGATTAGCCCTGTACCTCAGGAGACTAGAGGATGCACTGAAGTGTGAGACCATCTCACATGGGCTTGAGTTCGCACCAAGTGCAGAGAAACTCCCAGCGAAGTAACGTTTAAGATTCACGTTGCAGCAGAGAGCAGGTAACAAAGTGAAGACCAGCAATAGTAAGAGCAGCAATCACCTCACTGAGAGTAGCAGCAGTTCCTTAATATCTACATCCCTCTTTTCACCGCTTTTTATTTTATTTCTTGATGAACTTCTTTTGTGGGATGTAAGTATTTTCTGTTTATCTCCTCGCCTTACAAAGTTCCTTTTATTTTACGGGTAATCTGTTCTTTGGCTTCTTCAGCTTTCTGTCTTATTTGTTTTGGCAACTTAATTTTCTTATTACATTATCCTATATTGCAACAGTGACTACACCGCAGAAGTACTTCACTGGCTGTAAAACACTTTGGGATGTCGGTTAGTTGTGAAGTTGCTGTATAAATGCAAATCTTTTTCTTTTTTACTGGCTTTCGACCAGCTTTCCTCCCAGCAGCGAACACTTAACGGCCTATATCTGACCTTCTAACTTTTCAAATAATCCTCTTAACCTGTCCTTTCAAATCATCTTATCTGGAATGCATTTGGCTTAAGCAGTGTTTTAGCCCATCACCCTGTAACTCAGTTTTATAGGGACTGCAACAGCTTCCTGGGTATTGAAAGGAAGTTTGACATCTTCACGATAGTAAATACTCTCTCTCACATGAATGACATTCCAATGGGCAACACCCGCATTTAGGAGGGGTGAATATTGTGGCTGGACAATTGAACACAGACGTTTCAGGACTGTGAAGATTGGAGATTTGTAAAGATTCATGGAAGAGCAGCAACTTAAATAGCAAATTTGAATTTGAATCCAGCCCATGGATCATTAAAACCGAAGCTGAGATACAAAGAACAAAAGGAACATTCTACACCTGCATTCCCAGGACCTTGGGTTTTCTGCTGATTTATTTGTACGGTAAGTTTCAAAACTATCACAGAAAAATTATATAGGAATTACTCATCTATAAAAAAATCAACTTGCATTTATATAGCACCTTTAACATAGCAAAGCATCACAAGGTACCTCACAGGAGGATTATCAAACAAAATTTGACACCAAGCCACATTAGGAGATATTAGGACAGGTGACCAAAAACTTCGTCAAAGTGGTTGTCATTTTTATAATGATAAGGCATCAATCATTCATAAAGGTTTGGGTAAATACTTTGTGGGTTCATTCATTGAGACTAGGCACATGAGAACATTTATACAAAGATATAAAGCTTGAAGATATCATCAACAACTATGTGTGCTGTGCTCTGCTCAAAAACAAAAGTGAAATTAAAACTGGGTCGCATGACACTCTTCCCTTCTAGTGATGTCATGCTGCAATCCCTTAAAGGCATATTACAAATGTGGTAGGTCTTTAGGAGCATCCTAAAGGAGGAGAGATGGAGAGAGGTTTAGGGAGGGAATTTTAGAGTTTAGGGCCCAGACAACTGAAGGTACACCCTCCAATGGTGGAGTGATGTCAGTCAGATATGCACAAGAGGCCAGAATTGAAATCTCAGAGGGTTGTAGGGCTGGAGGAAGTTACAGATGTAGGCCAGGATTTTCCGGCCGTCGGGCGGGCTCGATGGGAACGAGCAGGAGTGGCCACAAAATGGACCACCGCCCACGATTGGGCCCGCCCACAATTTCACGCTGGCTGGCCAATTAACAGCCGGCCAGTGTGAATCGTGCGCTGCAGCGCTCAGCGCTGCCGGGTGGAGGCGGGAGGAGGGCGAGCGCAGAAGTTGGCGGGTTGCGCGCAGTAAAAGCTCCCTGAGGCACAGAGGGAGCTGACGATTTTTAAAATAAAAAATAAAGAAATTAGAAATGGTAAAAACATGTTCCCTTATGTGGCTCTGTCACATGAGCAGGGACATGCAAGAGATGAGTTTGAGAAGTTTTTAATTCTTTTTTAAACGCCGGTCAAAACCTCATTCCCGCCCATGGATGAGGTTTCGCCAAAAATGCTTGGCCTTTTCGCCCACCTGCCAACCGAGTGGCTGGAAGGGCAGCGAAAAATTTCAATCAATTAGTTCATGAAGGGCCTTAATAGGCCTCTTAATTGTCAGCGGGCACGCTGCTGACTGAAATATCGCGCCAGTGCGCGATGGCCTCAGGACACTCGCCCAATGCCATTTTATGCCCGTTCGGGTTGGGTGCATGCCCGCACAACAAGCCAAATGTTCTGCCCAAAGGGAGGGGTGAGACCATGGAGAAAGCTGAAAACAAGGAGAAACATTTTGAAATCAAGGCATTGCCAAACCGTGAGTCAATTTAGGTCAGTGAGCGCAGACCTCGTGCTCTGTCCCACACCCTGGTTTTGTAGAACCTTACAGCATTCTGGGGACATGCTAACATTCCAACTGACCTCTTAATGCTGATTTCAGCAACAAAATCAAATTTAGCCTGAAATCAAATCAAGATTAGCCTCAAATGCTGAGACTAATAGTCCAATTTACTTCGGTTTAATCATTGAGAATCATAATCAGGCTTTTGAATCTAAACACCATTGGGACCTTTCTTAATTAATGATCCTCGTTATCTGTTAAGGTTTATCACTCCCCATGGAAGAATTTTTCTGTGGAATGCAGGATTTGACAACTTAGGACGAGTTTAATAAAATCATAGGAACACAGTACAGGATGCAAATTACCGGATAAATAACATTTTATGCACTTTAAAATCTTGTGCCTCTGTGTGATGACTGTTCAGTCCCTTATCCCGACTCTGTGGAATTTCCCTCTGGGAAACCCAAGGATTCCGGCACATATAAAAACCATCATTTCAGTGACGTAAAGCGACATGAGCTGCGCGGAAGGGGAAAGTAACCAAAACCCTCCAGAGGCTTTTTTTAAATTCTTTCATGGGATGCGGGCGTCACTGGCAAGGCCAGGATTTGTTGCCCATCCCTAATTGCCCTTGAACTAAGTGGCTTACTTGGCCATTTCAGAGAGCAGTTAAAAGTTACCCACATTGCTGTGGGTCTGGAGTCACAAGTAGACCAGACCAGGTAAGGATGGCAGATTTCCTTCCTGAAAGGACATTAGTGCACCAGACAAATTTTTAACAACAATTGACAGTAGTTGTCATGGTGACCATTACTGAGACGAACGTTATATTCCAGATTTATTAATTGATTTTTTTAAAATTCCACCAACTGCTCTGGGTGGGGTTTGAACCTGTCTCCCCAGAGCATTAGCCTGAGCTTCTGAGTTACTAGTCCAGTGACGTTAACACCACCCCATCATCTCCCCTCAAAATTGGGCCAAGGCCTCCCCCATAGTGACTCTGGAGAACTACCTAGCATTTAAGTGTGTAGTCTGCTTGCTTCCAGTTCAGTGCGACATCGATTTCTTCATCGTGCTCCCTTTGAAATTGGAAATAGTTGCCAAGTGGGGAATAATTCCCATCCTGCCACTCCGTGGTCCGATACCAACAGTGCTTGTACACTTATAAAATTATCAATAACCTGTTGTTGGAAAATTAACAGCTTGGCTTTTCATTTATGTGTAAATGATACCACGGGACTGGATTTTCATGTGGCCCCTGCTGCTTCTAGACTGGCTAGTGCCTCAGGAAAAGGCTGCTGCAATCTCCCGGCTCTAGCTCTGGTTAAAATTACATCGTGGTCTTATTGACCCCGATTGATATATGAGGCTATGCCCTGCTTAAGTGGTCAGCACATCCGCCTGCAGGTTAACATCGTAAGCAGTCAAGAATGGTCAGGATCTGAGTAATTAAGTAAATTGCTCTTTTTGACTGCCCACACTAGCCTGGCATCCGCAGGTCAGGCAGGATTAAAATCTGACCCCAGTATTGATCTGAATAGTTAATCACTGTAGGAAATGGCAAATTGCTGCGGCTAAAACCTTGAGGACGTCAACCATTTAAAGTCTATTATCCTGATTCAATCTGTCCTTAATTGACCAGTACAATACATTCAAACACACAAAAAATCCTCAATTATTTTATTGGATTGCCTGACCACCACCTGGAAAGAGGTATTTACAGCCAATTGTTGAAGGTGGTATTTCTCATCACCATCCATTTCACACACGCACACACACCAAATATAAAATGTATAAATTAAAATGCAATAATGCTGTAACATCCCCAGTCCATTGAAATAAATCTAACAGTGTAACAGTTGGTGATGATGATCATTGTGTTAATCGCTATTATTCTTAATTCCTTCCGTGCAAGGCTCTATTAGCTCAAAAGAAAGAATTCAGTTGATCCTAACCCACAGCAGGACTGAGGTGGGGTTCGGGAGAGGGGCAGTGTGGGTGATATTTAGAATCTTACCACCCTATTCCTGCTGTAGTTGCGCTGGCTGCTATCTTCACTGCACACTGCAGTTTAGTGGCTGAGATGCCTCACGAATGTATGAATCTTATAGCCTAATTAGGACCCCAAAGTGATTGGGTAGCGGCCCGTGTAAAAACCTCATGGAAATGGGCTTCTGGCACGAGGAGGTCATGGGGCACAGCGGGTCAGTTTGGAAACCTCTCCCCAGCGAGCAGTGGAGGCTAGGTCATTGAATATATTCAAGGCTGTATTGGACAGATTTTGGATTGGCAAGGGAGTCAAGTGTTATGGAGCGAGGGGTGGGGGTGCAGTGCGCTGGCAGCAAAGTGGAGTTAAGGCCACAATCAGATCAGCCATGATCTTGCTGAATGATGGAGCAGGCTGAAGGGGCCGAATAGCCTACTCCTGTTCATATTTCTTACGTTGTTATGTTCTAAGCTCCGGGTTCGGGTCCCACGCCAGGACTTGATGGCCAAGGACGGTATATTCATAACGCGGGCAAACAGGTTGCATACCAACCTGCTAATCCTTCGAGTACACACCAGTGGCAGGTGGTAAGAATGGGAGAGACTTCTGGTCAGCCATGTGATGGAAGGAACATTGGAGCCTCTACCATTGCTATCCATGTGCATGTGGTAACATGCGTATAACAGTGCATGTTGCCACAGAAACTCAGGCTCCCTAAGTGAACTGCAACACAGCATCACAGCTGTTTAGGACCACTAAGCTGGAAGCACTCAGATCGTAGGGATATCTGTGCACATATTCGATATCCAAGAGATATCAGCTTGGAGAGTGCTTGTTTCTGTATTTTTCTGCCCTATTCTAATGAAGCTCTCTCAGCTTATCACGGGTGCCATTTTTAGTGCCATTGTTTTGGATGGCGAGGCAGCGGGAGGAAGAGAGACAGCAGCATAGCCTGGACATCCAGGATGAACATCGAGTGGGTCTGTTATAGCAGACAACAGGTGAGCGGGTGGGGTCACAGGTTAGGCTTGTAAGAGACCTTACCCAGCCCAAAGGGTCTGTAGACCAGGCGTCACTTTCCTGGGTGTTAATGAGGAACATTGCATCACGGGCTGCAATTCACGAGGCAGGTCGTTGTTGATCTTTGCAGCCTACAGCAACAGGACTTTGCTCCATCAGTTCCTTCCAGGGGCATAATCGACATCTCCCAGTCTGTAGTGTGCAGCAGCTTCTGGCATGTCACTACAACAACAGCAGCTTATATTTATATAGCACCTTTAACGTAATGAAGCATCCCAAGGTGCTTCACAGGAGCGTTACTAAACCAAGTAAGACATCGAGCCGCATAAGGAGATATTAAGTCAGATGACCAGAAGCTTGGTCAAAGAGTTTCTTTGGAGGAAAGTGGGGTAGAGATGCAGAGAAAGTCTTTCTATCCCTCAATCAACATCACAAAAACAGATTATCTGGTCATTATCACATTGTTATCCACATTCATAGTAAAATACATGTTTGCAGAATATGGATGTTAATATGCGATACCAATACAACCAAAGCAGAAAAAGAGGTGGGGGGGCCGGAATTCCAGAGCTTGGAGCCTTGGCAACTGAAGGCATGGGCACCGATTGTGGAGCGGTAATCATTGGCAGTGCACAAGAGGCCAGAATTAGAGCAGCGCATGTCCTTCGAAAGGTTCTGGAGCTGAGGTCCTGGCTGTTTCTTTCCAGTCACTCGATCTGAAATGGCAGCCAACATGCTGTCTTGTTTATAGAGATGGTCTTCTTACTAGGTTGGCTGAGCATCATTTCCATACAATGACACAAGGACCAATACCAGGTGTCAACCCTGCATCATTTACATACAATTTAAAGAACTTTTCGAGGCAAGAGGTTTCCAGCCATTGCAAGGGAGGCACGGGAAATGGATATCAAAGGCAAAAAACATGGGTGGGTGCTGGAGACCAGGCCTTCTAAATCTCCACACCTTTAAACTCACCAAAACACCCAGAACAGTGGCCGGAATTTTCCAGCCCCCCCCCACCACCCCTCAGCGGACTTCCCCACGGCGGGACCAGTGAGCCATTGAAATATCCACTCACATCGGTGGGAATGGAAGATCCCGCCGTGTGAGGGGCTGGAAAATTTCCCCCCCGTGCTTCTGAGGCCTTTTCCCAACGCGGCCCCCATTTTAATGCCTCAGACTTTGTGTGACCCCAGGATGAAAATTGGGAAGGGAGGGATGTTGAGGAGGGTGGGGTGGGGATTGCCTTTGGAGTGGTGGGGGAGCCGTGGTTAGACAGTTGTGCACCGGGGGGAGGGGGATTGAGAAATGTTCAGTGGTAAACTGGGAGGGGTTTGAGAGTTATTCAACAGGAGGAGGGAGGCCAATATTTGTTGACCAGTGGTGGGGGTTTTAAAACTATTGGAGATTTGCCCTGAAAAAAAGGCAAAGACCCATCTTTTTACAGGCTGTGATTCAGCAATCAGGCCCCAGCAAACAAGCGATTAAGTCGCACACGCCCACCAATAGAAAAAAAACACGAGCGTTTAAAGAAGCCAGCTCCACGGAGCTGATTCAGAGGTCGCGCACTCAAAATCTTGTCCCGCAACCCTACTGGGGGTCGCGACCTACAGTTTGAGGACCCCTGACCTAGAACTGGCTGACACAGGGCCTTAGGGAGAAAAGAAACAACCACAATATCCCTATGAACTCACATATCTCAGACAGGATAAATTACTGTTCTGTGAATTTACGACCCTGTCATCAAATCTGTACTTCCACGGGAGCACCTGTGACATTCCATCCCTATATATCTTTGTTATCAATGGCCTTCCTCCCTGTGCAGACTCGTATTCTGCCTGTTTACCATCATGGAAACAAGAGGGAGATGTACCTTGTTTATATATTATACAGAATAATGGATCATGATGGGATGAATCACAGGCCAGTAATTCATTTTGTGTAATATGTTCAAATTTCACTTTTGATCTAATTTGCATCCTGGATTTACATCCAACTTACTATTGTTGTGATGGAAGACACCAGTGATGCAGTGGGATGACAAACCATATTTCATGGCCGTACTAGTTGACAGGGTTAACCATCACTATGTGGCTGCATTTATTCTGTGTGCTGACGCTGAGTCTGCAACGCAATGCTTGCTGAAGGGGATGATTTGGCTCCCGAAGGTGTTCACTGATCTAATTTGGACTCACGGCCATCATTCTACCCAAATACCTCTCTAGTTTGTAAAGAAACGAAATGCAGCAGTCAAAAGGTATTCAATAATGTCTTAGATGGACTGCATCATTAATGATGATGGTGCCACTGACCTGTAGCTGAGCAGATGAAGATAGGATACAGTGATAAATCTTTTATTAGACGAATATATAGCTGTGCTTGTTGATCCAGACACCAATTTTTCCATAAAGTTAATTTTTTCCTTTTATCTCTTATGTTTGTGTTTGACAAGCCTCATTTTATTTTGCGTAAGTATATTAGTGGAAGAAAATAAATACATTTTTAATGTACATATTAGGACCAAAGAAGCCCAGTCAGTGTTTGAGTACGACCCCAAATTGTCTGGTATGCATTTTCAAACTTTTGCAGTTCTCTGTCAAATTTAAGTAATACTTTTGTGTTTAACGTGTTATTTTTGGACTGTACAATCAGTTTTGTATCTTCACATTTTATGCTTGCTCCCATGTGAAGCACAGTTATGCATATAAATCACATAAAGAGCGAGCACCGATGTGATAAAATATGTCATTTCAGATATTACTTATGCATCAGCAGTCCATTGTGTGCTTTTGGTTAGTATTCAGTGCTGAGTCTGAAAACATTTTTCAAGAGCAGCACTGGTCAGTTTGGTACCAGATGTCCTTATCGCTGTTTGCAGTGCACTGTGTTTATAATTACGGTATCAGTCATGTTTTGTGCATGCTGAATTTTTAAACAACACGTTGCCTCGGTAAGATTTATTGAGAAGATGAAGCTGAGATTTTCTGAATGACCATCCATTTTTAATATGCATTACCAGAACACAAATCAATACTGCAGCATATCCGCGATATGTAAAATATGATGTTGGGTAGAATTTATATGAGGTATTATCAACATTATGCAGATGGGCAAGCCCTCAGTGCTGGGTGCTTTTCCATTAAATCTCATTCCAAACATGCTTTGAAACTTGAGAGCAGTCAGGTTTGTGATGCAACAGACCAGGGCAAAACTAAATAAGCAAACCTGAAATCAAGGTAAAATTCATATAACTATTGAATAACAGTGCAGTCAACAAAATAAGATAGCGTTTTCATTCAACTTATTCTTATTCATGAGTCATGGCATCTTCCAGGATGGTGACCAGAGAACAGTGGAAACCCAATTAATTTCACAAGTTATAGAGGGAACTGGCATACTTCCATGTGTAGGAATTGGAACTCAAGTCGGAGGTCCTCAAGTCGGAGGTCCTCAAGTGGAGGATTCTGTGATGTATCTCACTGACGCTAACAAGGTAAATTCTCACTCATGCTAACAAGGTAAATTCTCACTCATGCTAGCAAGGTAAATTCTCATTCACAATAGCCAGGTAAATTCTCACTCACACTAGCCAGGTAAATTCTCACTCACAATAACAAGGTAAATTCTCATTCACAATAACAAGGTAAATTCTCACTCACAATAACAAGGTAAATTCTCATTCACAATGACAAGGTAAATTCCCATTCACAATAACAAGGTAAATTCTCATTCACAATAACAAGGTAAATTCTCACTCACAATAACAAGGTAAATTCTCATTCACAATAACAAGGTAAATTCTCACTCACAATAACAAGGTAAATTCTCACTCACTTAAGGTAAAATACTGTGGATGCTGGAAATCTGAAATAAAAACAGAAAATGCTGGGAAAACTCAGCAGCTCTGACAGCATCTGCGGCTCTGAAGAAGGGTCATATGGACTCGAAACATTAACTCTGTTTCTCTGTCCACAGATGCTGTCAGACCTGCTGAGTTTTTCCAGTATTTCCTGTTTCCATTCCAAATTCTCACTCACTCTAGCCAAGTAAATTCTCACTCACACTCTGATGGGCCCCACCCCCTGGTCTGACACAAGGAGGCTGCTCCCATTGAGCTGGTGGCCTCTATGCTTGGCAGACACCACTCCACCACCAGCAAACTGGCGGAGAGGCTTCAAGATCACCACTAACTTGGGCCTTAACAATGCAAATTAGTTGGCCACCTCCAGGGAGTGGGAAGTCAATCCATTTCCCAGCCTGTTCCTGGGAAAGTTTCCTGGCAGCAGGGATGCATCAGGGAGCTGTCCCGGGGTGGTTCCCGCTATTCTGCTGGATCCTTCCCACCCCCAAGTCTGCCACGACGTGGTCAGGAAAATTCAGCCCAACGTCTCGCTCACACAAGCTGGATAAATGTTTCCAAGATCACCACTCTGTTCCAATAGAGGTTGCTCGTCTGAGACTGAGACTAATGCGCATTGTTAGAACAGAGTAAGATGGAGCTTAACTCAGTCCTTGGTGATACTGTAACTGCACTGAGAGTATTTAATGCTGGAGTGAGATCAAACATGATAAAGCACTCTGTATGACTTCACATTCTGCATCTTGTTTTATTTGTTCCCATCCTAGTCATAGAATGAGCCCAGGTGCTCCCTCCTCTGACTCTGGATTAATATTTGTAATCAGCACCCTTCAATCCACACTCAGTGGCCAATTATAAACTCCCCGAACCTCTGCTCTCTGAAATTCTCATCATTTCACCACCCGTCCCTGCTTTCAAATGTTTCCTTAAGTAAAAATGTACCATCAAAGTAACTGAAATTAGAATCTACCAGCAGCATAAAATAGGCTGGTAGCAAATCGCCAGCCAAGTTTTCACCCGATCTTCTATCCACTGAAGTCGACTGAGCAATAGCCCAAACTTGTTGTTGGATACTTGTTTCCTGGTCTCACTTGGTTTGGAATTTAAAATCTTGGCAATATTTCCAAGTCATTGGAAAATTAAACACTGGTGGGATGAAAAATCAGCTTCTGATTCACTACCAGCCTGTTTCACCCTGCTGGTGAGACCAGTTTCACCTCCTCTATCCACCCGCACCTCCCCCCAACCCAAGTTCAATGCCTACTAAAAAAAAGACTTATTTTTTTACATGAAGAGTCCTTTATAAATGTTAAATGATAGCTGTTTCCAGCTGTAATGCTCTTTATCTTGATGAGCATCAGAAAAAAGCAAAGATGGTTTTCCCCTTACTGTTGGAACACTCAGATTCGCCATAAAGAAAGATATGATCAGTTGCCTAAAACTGATTTGACATATCGCCGCCACCTGTAATAAATTGTAATGAAGCAAGTAATACAGGTTATTTGGGCAAGTGAGGCCGGAAATGAAGTCATTCATTGCCCCAAGGGACTTGAATTTCCGGCCACTAGTTGCTGCAGATTGGCAACTGTTTATTTTGAGAGCTTCCTCTTGTAATCTCAGTTATTCTGTAGAGCTGTGCAAGGTATAAGTATGGCAGCGGAAGAAAACAAACAAGATGTTCAAATGGCTCTGAATCCTTTGTCACTGATTTTAAAAAGGGCAGTAATGGACTGGGGAGAAAGAGGACATTGTCCCTGTGGAATGTCCCACATTGGGTACATTTTTTGCAAGAAGGTGCTTGAGTTTCTGAAAGAATCCTTTGAGGGTGTGCTGTGTAACCTCAGGGTATCCGTCTAATTTGAGTCCAGATCAAAGCGAGTTTGCTGATAGCTCAGCACTGTATTTCATCTTCCTGCTTTAGGGTTTGAGTGAGATATTGCATGTCAACAAATAGGAACAGCTTATTTATGGAGCAAAAAGAACAAAGGAGTTAAATTGAACTCTGCAGAGGTACCAGTGAAATAGATATCCCTCAACAAGACTTGAGAACTCTAGGCTTGTAATTAGCTTCCTGTACTTAACAATACGTTTGTCCTTTGTCTCAACCTGTGATATGGGAATAGATTCATAATAATTTTCAATGAAGTACTTCTAAAAAAAGAATACCCTCTATAAAACTGCCTTTTAGCAAGGTAGCACTTGTTCTGATCTTGGTCCGTTTGATCCAACAACACAGATAGATTAGGCAACTGTGCTCACGCTACCTTTGGTTTTCCCTTCAGCTTTTGATACCACGTAACCATTCAAGCTTATTGAGAAATTGAAAAACCTTGATGTCAATCCCACTTTGGATCAGTAATTTCCTCCACAACAGGATCCAACAGGTGTTAGTCTCCGGGATTTACTCGGAGTCTACATTAACAAATACTGGATCTCCTCAGGGCTGTGTCCTTTCACCTTTGCTCTTCATCCTTTACACAATCAGAGCATGATGATATAACAATCCTGAAGTTTGCTGATGATACAGGGCTTGTGGGCCTCAAAAAATAACGACGTAAACTATAAGGACTTAGTGGTGAAATTTGTAAAATGGTGTGATAATAATTCTCTTAAACTGAACAAAAACAAGATGAAAGAACTATTTATAGACTTTAGGAAAAAGCTGGTTAATGATATTGTTCCTGTGAGGATTCATGATGTGGACATTGAAATAGTTACTAACTACAAGTATCTAAGTGTCAGAGTAAATGATCAGTTGAATTGGAGGGAACAGTGTGCAGATGTGGTAGCCATGGGGCATTCACAATCATACTATCTCAGAAAATTAAAAATCTTTCGAGTAGATCCTAGAATCATGAAATTCTTCTAAATGTAATTGAGAATGTTATCCTTTTTGGATGTCTCTCCTAGAATAGTGGTCTTAGGAAAGCAGACTCTGTAAGGGGACAGAGACTATTAAACCATGCAGGAAGGGTGTTTGATGAGCAGATCTTCCTTGACTAAATCCTGCTCTTGAAGAATTTTGACAAAAGTGAGGAGTGTATTAATGGTGGATGCATTCAGGGAAAAGGCTACAATCCCTCAGATGTAGGATAAATTGGTTCTTGAACTCATTTATGCCCTTCTCTGTAAGAACTTTTAACAGGATTTTGATGTAAGGACGAGGATATGTACTCAGGATGGGACCATAGTCTGATTATTTTAATGCATTGGAATAGTTTTACTACATTTTAATTAAAGTTATACCTCTGTGGTAGGGTAATTTTCTTTCTTTTTATTGTTATTATTCACTCATAAATAATTTTTGAATGAATGAGCAATGTACCCAAAATGAATTTCCTAATGGACAATTAAGTGAAATTGAATTGAATTAAATTGACTTAATTATTTATCTATTAAGTACTATAGAACCAATTGAATTCAGAATGTTTTGAGTTCCAGAGGAATCCATTACCATGTGGAGAAAAACATTTACTGTGTGTCTGCTCTCAGTGTTATTCCGGGAAATGTATTGGTGGTGTGGGAAATTTTTGTATTTAAACATTGTAAAACACTGAGTAATGCTTTGTTTTATATTCATTCCTGGGATGTGAATGTTGTTGACATGGCCAGCTCTTTTTGCCACAACCCCAGTTGCCCTTAACGAGGTGGTGGTAAGCCACCCTCTTGAACCACTGCAGTCCATGTGGTGTGGGTACAGCAACAGTAATGTTAGGGAGGGAGTTCCAAGGTTTTGACCCAGCAACAGTGAAGGAACAGGGATATTGTCCCAAGTCAGGATGGTGAGTGACTTGGAGGGGAACTTGCAGGTGGTGGTGTTCCCATGTTTCTGCTGCCAGTGATCTTTTAGGCGGTAGAGGTCTTGGGGTTGGAAGGAGCTGTTGAAGGAGCCTTGCCGATTTGTGGAACAATTAGACAATGGATTTTGTCTTTGAAACTTGGCTTGTCCCTGTGGACAGCATTTTAAGTTGAATGAGAGAGCGAAGGACTGATGGTCACGGGCCCTGACGCTGTAAGTAATATAGAGTGAGCAGTGTTGTAGAGTGCTGGATACCATTCAGTAGGTCTTAATGAAGTCTTCGTAGTCTTAAGTAGGTTAACAATATGTATTTATTAACTACAAGAACTATATACATATACACAGTGAAGAGAGAGGTGTCAGCTGTGGCTCAGTTCATAGCACCCTCGCCTTTGAATCAGAAGGTTGTGGGTTCATGTCCCACTCCCGGAAACCAAGAACTGTGAATGTACTCGAAAGAGTTACAATCTGTGACTGTTGATAACTTGAAAGAGTTACACAGTGAAGAGTTCAAGCTGGGAGCTGTCTCCGTGCTTGCTTGTGTACATGGCTCTGTCCAACACTAGACTAACCCCTAGGTGTGGGTCATGTGCTCTCTTAAATCACTGTGTGGGTGGTACTGTACTCAGTCCCATGTTAACCCTAAATGTGCCAGACTCTTATACTATACCTTCCCCCATGTCTTTATCCAATATATGGTTATACTAGTTTAGCCCATGTATTTACACCATTATTACTACCTCATTTCCCCCTTCAAGTCTCTAAATTCATAGGTTGAGGCAGTCTGATGGCCTTATAACACCTTCATATCTCATTCGCACTACTGTAAGGGGAGTGACAGTCTCTGTCGTTGCATATAAACTCTTGATTTGGAAGTTGTTCTGGTATCTGGGTATTTTTTAATCCTCTTTTTCCATTCCTTGGTATTGAACGGCTCTTTGTCGATTCAGCAGGTGTGGTGATAGTTGTTGTTCCATCCCGTTTCTTGTGTGATGGATGAACATTGTGCTCGTCTCCATGTCGTTTTTTTACTCTTCGTTTGTGATGGAGGATGGCCATTCCTGTTCTGAGGATGTGGACTTTTAGGACACTCACCTTTGCGTTTGGCTGTGTGGTGGGCTGTCAGCAATGGACGGCTGCTACTTGGTTCCATTATCGTCTGCCGGCCGGGAGTTACAGCATTTACTCGATGGTCGTCGTGTTGACCTCATCAACAATCATCGGAGTCAGAAGTTGAGGCTCTTCTGGTTGTTGGTTGCTCTCTTATCTATCCTCCACTGGAGGCGTCATGGTAACTATCTGGGTGGTTAGCTGGTCTGACCAATGAGGGCTTTCCAGCACCTGTAACGAAAATGGACAAAACTGCTCTGCAAAGAGAGAAGACAGTTCAGAGCTGAAGGCCCAGTCAGGATATTCTCCCTTGTTTGAGCCCTCTGTATAATTTGCAGTTCTGTATAATTTATGACAGTGGTTGTCTTGACAACTTCTGCTGTTTTGAGGAGACTCGGGGCTACACAGGCACCTGAGAGGGAAAGGCTGGTTATGGATAATGTACATCAGCTCGAAGATTTGTTTGCCTCCATACCTTAGTGGTTCCAGAATCAAGCCTATGACTGGAAGCCTGATTCCTCCAGGATCAGAGAGTGGTGTGTCTGTTGTTCGAAGCCTGAGGTCTCTCAGCCATGGCTCTCTGCCTGACAGGACTGTAACACTGGCTCCCGTGTCCAATTTAAAGTTTGTGAGATGGTCATTAACAGAAATGTCCACATTCCAAAATGAAAATACTGGATCTTTGACCTCACTCAAGGAGCATACTGTGTGTCCTCTTGGTCTGTGGTCTCGACCTCATGAATCACCTTTGAGTCTCCTGTGTGTTTAGATCTTTTGGCCTTGCACAGTTTGCCAAAGTGTCCAATCTGTTACATTGAAAGCATTAGGCTGAAATTGCAGAACATTGATCTCGCCTGTAGGGGCGCTTGTCTCCACAGCGCTGGCATGGTCGCTGTACTGGTCGGTTAGGGTATTGCTTCCCTTGGCCTGGAGTGGCCCTGTTTCTATTTAACTAACTGGACTGTGGGATTTCCTTTGTTCCACGGTTTACTTTCTCTTGTTAAAACGGATCTGTGCTGCACACAGAGTTCCGACTGTCTAATAATCTGGACGGTTTTCACAAGGATTTGATCTTTCCTCCCTTGCAGCATGTCTGAGAGTGTGTTGTCCGCTACTCCTGCAAGCACCAATTAAAGCAGTGTGTTGTTCCTCTCCGCAGACGCTGCCAGACCTGCTGAGTTTTTCCGGGTATTTTTGTTTTTGTTGTGTGTTAACTTGTTCAGTTTCTGTCTTTATATCCAGACCTGAAGCAATCATGTATCTAAGGAATCTTTTTCTGTAAATTCCCCAATTAAGTGATTGATCTGGGACTTGGATAAGTCCAAATTGATCTGGAAGAGTGAATTTTTGATCCATGGTTAAAAAATTTTAAAGTGTAGGTTCAGCTTTAAGAAGTTGCTGAAATTCAAGATGGCGCCGCCATTTGTTTGAAGACGAAGGGTTTTCCCACATATCCCAGCCCTGGTGGGCTCCCCCTGTAATGGTGCTTGTGCTCAGCGCTGGAAAAGTTTTAATCAGTGGCTGCTCGGATCGACTAGCTGCAGATTTCTCCCTTTCAGTGCGAAGCTTTCGGGTGGCAGATGCGCTGAATCCTGGCCTTTGCTGGTCTTTAAAGTTGATTCTTTAGTCGCGATTTTTACAAATTAATTGATTTCTTTTCCCTCGGAGCGAGCTCGGACGCCACATGTTCAGGCGCTGACTCAGGAATCTGGCTGGCCGCTCTGCTGTCGGAAATGGGCTTCCCCGACTTTTAAAAGACTAGTTCTGGCCAAGAACTTAATCTTTTAGCTCATTCCTGCTAGGTCCTTTGACCCTGCAACCCGTGGGTATCTAAACTGGACCTCCACGCGATCCCCGGGCTCCTGAGCGGCACAGTGGTGTTTTTTTCTGCCTTCTGCTTCTGATTGTGCTATGGAACTTCTGTCGGGAAATCTCCTTCTGTGTCTTTGCTTCAGGTGCCCTCAGTCAGGTCAGGATGCTGCTCCTTTAATTTTCCAGCTTTTGAATTTCTGCTCCAGCTTCTCCGAGATTCTGGATTTTTCCAAGAGCTGCCGCCATGTTGTAGGGCGTTGGATACCATTCGCTAGGTCTTTATGAAGTTTTTGTAGTCTGCGGTAAGTTAACTCTATGTATTTATTAACTACAAGAGCATAAACATAGTAAAGGTTCAAGCTAGAAGATGTCTCCGTGCTTGTGTACACGGCTCAGTCCAACACTGGACTGACCCCTAGGTGTGGGTCATGTGTTCTCTGATATCACTATGTGGGCAATACTGTACTCAGTTCCTCATTAACCCTATATGTGCCAGACCCTTATACCAGGGGTGGGATATGAGGGGATGAGCAGAGAAGAGGTGTGTTGACTTTTATGTGATTTTTTTTCCCCTTCCTCTAGCATATTGGTACCAACATGCTAAATTAACAATTTGAATGATGCAGCTAATTTGTACTCATCTTGAAACAAAGATTAAATGACTAAAGAAAGAATTCTGATCAGGTTATTTTGATCTTAACTGAATGGTTCATTTTTTTTTGTTTTGTAGAACCAGGCTGAGGCACACTACAAGGGTCACAAACATGCCCGAAAGCTCAAAGCACTGGAGGCCCTGAAAAATAAGCAGAAAGCTGCAGCATCCAAGGAGGAAGACATGGCACAATCCATTCACAACCCTGACGATACCATGAGTGATCCAGAGAAAACAGGTTAACCATCCCATTTCTCTTAGCGATGGCAGGCTTGATGCATCTGATAGTTTAACTCTTTTACATAATAATTGAAACTGAACAAATTGTTTAATAGAACAACCATTTCATGTTAAAACCAGCAAAATAAACTGTTAAAAAAATACACAAATACACAATGCACAATAGGCATTGGAGAGAAAGATTTACATTACAAGTGTGACTCTTCAACAGACGTTTTATTCAGTGAATTGCAACAGCGTTGAGTTCAAAGCAATGAACATTCACATTCCAATTACCAGTATCCAAATTCTCGTTTATCTGATAGAATCTTCAGCAGAGCTCAGGACCGTGACAAATTTTCTCAGGAATATAGGCATGGAAATCATTGGGGTCAGAGAGTTGTAAATAGTTTTATTTTTAAATGTTCAGCTTTCAGCTTAGATATAGGTGTCAAACCGTTGCCTCAAAACAGAGTTTTTACAGGAGGTTCTGCTTTGAATTGGAAAGCCAGCAGTGATTTGATACTTCAACTTGGTAAAACACGGAGTAATACATCTTTTTTAATTCATTCCTGGGACGTGGGCATCACTGGCAAAGCCAGCCCTTTTTGCCGCATCCTTAAGGTGGTGGTGAGCTGCTTTTTAAAACCGCTGCTGTCAACCTGGTTTAGGTACACCAATTTTCACCACCCCCACCCAACTCCAACCCCAGTCCCTTGGTCTGAAGCTCTGGCTCCCATAAAAGTTCTGCATGGAGATAGTGCTGTACATTATTTTGCACAGTTTTGGTATTTACAATAACTTTGATTCAAAACACAAGGGAGAGAATTTCCTCCCCGTCGGAGGAGCTGAGCGGGAGCGGGCGGGCACACAGCCAATTGCTGCCTGTGATCAGCTGCGCGCCGCCATTTTACATGGGCGGGCTGAGCGCTCCCTGTGTGGGCGGGGAGCGGGGTTGGGAGGCTGAGTCGGGGCCTGCGCTCTTTCGGGCGCAAGGGTGCAAAAGAGTGCAGAAATCTCCCTGAGGCACAGAGCTGCCTCAGGGAGTTTAATTTCATTGTGAAAAATTTAAAGAAAAAAAATAATTTTTCAGACATGTCCCATCATGTGAAAGTGTCACATGAGCTGGGACATGCCAGTGAATTTTAATTTAAAAATTTATTTGATTTATAAATCCTTCATGAAACCTTATCCCGCCCGTAGATGAGGTTTCATGATAAATGCGAAGGCCGCCTGGGCTCTTCGCCTGCCCCCCAACCTTAAGGGTGGATGGGCGGCTCTGTTAATCCTTTAAATTTGTTTTTAAATGGCCTTAACAGGCCTTTGACAGTTCGGCAAGCGCACAGCCAACTCCGGTGCACGCCCGCCGAACTGAAGATCGGAATGACGTGTGGTGACGCCGGGTCGCACGCCTGACGCCACCGTGCGTCGTTTTACACGTCGGCAAAAGCGGCGCCTGCCCCCACACGCTGACTCGAAGATTCTGGCCAAGAAATAGGAGCAGGAGTAGACCATTCGGCCCATCGAGCCTGTTACGCCATTCAATACAATCATGGCTGATCTTGGGCCTCAACTCCATTTTCCCACATCCCTTAATTCCCTGAGAGACCAAAAATCTGTCTATCCCAGCCTTAAATTTATTCAACAATGGAGCATCCACAACTCTCTGGGGCATAGAATGCCAAAGACTTACAACCCTCCAAGTGAAATTATTTCTCCTCATCTCAATCCTAAGTGATCGGCCCTTATGCTAAGACTGTGGCCCCATGTTTTAGATTCCCTGACCAGCAAAAACAATCTCTGTGTCTACCCTATCAAACCCCTTCAGAATTTTGTAGGTTTCAATCAATCACCTCTCATTCTTCTAAACTGCAAAGAATAGAAGCCCAATTTACTGGGCCTCTCATCATAGGACAACCCTCTCATCCCAAGGACCAATGTAATGGACCTTCACTGTAACGCCTCCAATGCAAGCAAATCCTTTCTTAAATGTGGAGACCAAAACTGCACACAATATTCCAGATATGATCTCACCAAAACCCTGTACAATTGTAGCAAGATTTCTTTATTCTTTCACTCCAATCCCCTTGCAATAAAGGCCAACATGCCATTTGCCTTCCCAATTGCTTGCTGCATCTGCATGCTAACTTTCTGAGTTCCTTGTACCTGCGCACCCAAGTCTCTTTGAACATCAACATTTACAAGTTTCTCACCTTTTAAAAAATATTCTTACAACCAAAGTGAATAACTTCACACTTCCCTACATTATTTGGGGGAGGTGGTGGCGTGGTGGTATTGTCACTGGACTAGTATTCCAGAGTCCCAGGTTAACAATCTGGGGACCTCAGTTCAAATCCCACTGCAACAGATGGTGAAATCCAAATTCAATAAAAATTAAAAGTCTAATGACCATGAAGCCATTGCTGATTGTTGAAAAAACCCATCTGGTTCACTAATGTCAATAAAGGCACTGATCCTTGCAGCACCCGACTATTCACTGCCCTGCCAGCTTGAAAAAGCCCTGTTTATGTCCACTCTCCATTAACCAATCATCTATCCTAACCTTAACCCTAACTCTAACCTTTTGTGTGGCATCTTATCGAATGCTTTTTGAACCTCTACTGGTTCCTCTATATTATAGTCGTTGCATCCTCAAAAAACTCTAATAAATTTGACGAGTAGAGTTTCCATTTAATAAAACCATGTTGACTTATTCTAATCATACTATGTTTTTTCAAGTGCATTGTTAAGAATTCATTAATAATAGATTCCAGCATTTTCCTAACCACTGATGTTAGGCTAATAGGCCAGTAGTTTACCGTTTTATCCCTCCCTGCTACTACAAGTCTCACTGGGTTCTTTTTCAGTTAAATACTTAGTGCTACAACTTTCACAGGCTACAGAAGCTTCAATGTATCAGACACTGCTTTCTAGTCTTTACTAGCAACACAACAGTGGCCCTCCAGGCTAACACTATTGCCCCAAGGCTGCCATATCATTTCCACATTGAAGCAAATTAGATTTGGGGCATATCAACATGCGAGTGTCAGTTTAGCTATCTGCTGCCAGGGTGTAGTAGAGGAAGAGGAGTGAGACCACCTCAAAATACATTAGTGGAATTTTCCGCTCCTGTTTGTGGCTTGCATCATGTCGGGCACAGGGGAGAATCCGGCGGGAGGGGCAGAACTCGGTTTCACACCGGCGTGAAATCACAGCAGGATCATCCGATGATGTCCGCCACGACTGATCGCGAATCGATGTGAACCCGATTTGCATCCCGCTAATGGGGTACAAGGTGGGGCCCGATCGGAATCATCACCCCCACGCCCGATTAACCGTTATACCAGCGGGAAAACACACCGGTCCAGAACACATCGGGACAAGCCTGGCATGCAGAAGTCGGGACTTAGCTTTAGGGCCTTGCTCACAAAGTGGACGCCCGAGGCGAAGAAGATGCTGAAGTCCTACAGCTACTGGACCCTGGAGGAACACGTGCAACTCACGGTGGGTGGATCCTCATGCTTTGGCTCTGCCGCAAAGCAGCTCTCGAAAGGTGGGAGGTCTCCATGCAGCAGCCAGAACTTCGCTGAGGCTTCGGATTTTCATAGATTTAGCCGATGTTTGGACTTGCTTTGAGACTTCAGGGTCATCGCCATGGGCTCGCACCATCCTCCAGGGTCATCGCCATGGGCTCGCACCATCCTCCAGGGTCATCGCCATGGGCTCACACCATCCTCCAGGGTCATTGCCATGGGCTCACACCATCCTCCAGGGTCATCGCCATGGGCTCGCACCATCCTCCAGGGTCATCGCCATGGGCTCGCACCATCCTCCAGGGTCATCGCCATGGGCTCACACCATCCTCCAGGGTCATTGCCATGGGCTCACACCATCCTCCAGGGTCATCGCCATGGGCTCGCACCATCCTCCAGGGTCATCGCCATGGGCTCACACCATCCTCCAGGGTCATCGCCATGGGCTCGCACCATCTTCCAGGGTCATCGCCATGGGCTCACACCATCTTCCAGGGTCATCGCCGTGGGCTCGCACCATCTTCCAGGGACATCACCACGGGCTCACACCATCTTCCAGGGTCATCGCCACAGGCTCACACCATCTTCCAGGGTCATCGCCATGGGCTCACACCATCTTCCAGGGACATCGTCATGGGCTCACACCATCTTCCAGGGTCATCGCCATGGACTCGCACCATCTTCCAGGGTCATCGCCATGGACTCGCACCATCTTCCAGGGACATCGCCATGTGCTTGCACCATCTTCCAGGGACATCGCCATGGGAAGGTACAGATGAGTGATGAAGCAGGGTTGGGGGGAGAGAAATGTATAGGTGTGAGTGGGAGAGGAAAGCACACTGGTTGGGGTGAGGTTTGGGGGGGGCGAGGGTGTTACAGTTGGGGGTGAGGTTGGGAGGGGGGAAGGTTTCGGTGGATTTGAATTTGGGAGGGGGGGCAAAGGTGTCGAGGGGTTGAAGTTGGAAGGGGAGGAAGGTGTAAGGGGGGGGAGGAAGGTGTAAGGAGGGGTGTACAGAGGGGGGAAGATGTAGGAGGAGGAAGGATTAAGGGGGGTATAAGGAGGGGAGGAAGGTATAAGGGGGGTATAAGGAGGGGAGGAAGGTGTAAGGGGGAGGGGTGGAATGTCCAGTTGAATGTGCAAGGGAGGTGTCTATGGATTCAATGTAGCATCCTAGGGAGCGAACTGAGGAGTGCGCGGTAGGATGGAAGGGTGAGTGTGAGAGGGTCAGAGGGAGCCAATAGGTTGGGAGGGTGAGGGTGCATGGGTACCGGTAGAAGGGGTGACGAGCATGGTTGGTGAGGCCATGGAGGCAAACATGGACCCTGGGGGTGGGAAGGAAGAGGGCGGGGAGGTCAATGTGGATGAGGGTGGGATTTTCAGGAAGGTAAGGAACGTGCACATTCACCTGGACATTCATGAAGGAGAAGGTTTTGGGCTGTAGGCTAATGGTGGGGAGGTTGAAGGTGATGTCAGGGGGGTCGAATGTGATGGGGGAAAGGAAATGGGTGACTGGAGGAGGGGAGGGACAGGGGAGCTTATCAAAAGCTTAACGACTACCATGCTGTGCAAATTGATAGTGATGGAGCCTCGTGTTGGACAGGCACAGGTGCTGCATGGGAGTGAGGTCAGTGGGTGGGTGAGATGCAGGTCGGCTCAGATGGACAAATGAAAGAGACTCCAACAGGCAGCATTGAAAGTGCTCAGGAGTGAGATGAAGGCTCTGCCTGTGTGGTTGAGTGTTTGCACGAGGCTCTGACCAGCCCTCCCACACACACATACTTCTCCCTCCAGATTCACTCATGGTCCGCCTAAGTGCAGCGGAACTGCTAATGGAGGGGCTGGGGGAATGCAGGGGGAGCACTCGTGAAGCCTGTAAATGAAGCTGAAAGACAACATTATGCAGTATTCAGTGAAAGTGAATATATTTTCAGATGAGAAAGTGACAACCTGTGCAACCACATGTGATCAAAATTTCTTAACTTTTCTAGACCTACACTTCTTCTAGGTGCTGCCCTGACATCCACAGCAGGGGTGAAAATAGCCTGTGCAATGATTGGCCCTGTTGCCTCTGATGACTTTGGCATGCATCCTCTGGAGAGTTGAGGCATTTAGGGCCCCAGCTCTTTGGCTGTCCTCCTGTGGGCCAGCTGCTCCCTCTGTAGTGACAGGGGACGGGTTGAGGGGGTCACAGGCAAAGGGGACTCGGAGGGAGTAGACAGTTTTTGAGATTCCTAAGCGGATGACCCAGGGGTGTCCAGCTGCCACACTTTCTCTGTACAGGTGCCCGAGGATCCTGGCCTGACTCCTTGAGGGGATGGAGCACCTGGGAGGATGTTGAGGTACCCCATTTCCCCTCAAATTGCCAGTGTAGGAACTCACCCATGGTTACTGCAATAGAGTACAGGTCTGTGTGCATTTCCACTTTCTGCTGGACCAGGGTCCCCATGGCGTCTGCCATCCTTCCCATGGAGACCTCCATGTGCACACATGTGGGCACCACTTCATCAGAGAGCAGGCGAAAACACTCCTCTAACTCGCATGCCACTCTGTCGAGGGCTTCCAACAGCTCTGCGTCATGTTCCCCCACCTTCTGCTGACTCTCCACGATGAGTTTGAAGGCCGAATCCAGAGGCTCGTCATTTGACTCCGACCTGACAGATGCCTCTTCCCCAGCAGTTCTCTGAGTGCTGGGGAGCTCAGCTGAACCTGCCTCCTCCTGCTGCGGACACGTGTCCGTGCGGTGACCACTGTGAACCCGAGCCTGCCCTTGATCTAGGTCCCACCGAGGTGTGGGGCTCTGTGCTGGTGCAGGGTGTGGGTAAGCGCTGTGATGGGTCTTCCAGGCTGTTTATTTCCAGCTCTTCAATGGAGGTGTCCTCTTGACTGGAGGTGAGGATGTGGATGGAGCTGAGGGACTGGTTGGCTGAGGGTGTCGGTCACTTGGCAGAGCTCCCTGTGAACCAAAGTAGAGATAATTGGTGCATGGCAGCAGAGTCAAAAGCAGGAGAGAGAGCACTCAGTTGTATTGAGAGAGGAATGATGTGGTGCAGGATCCTCACGTGGGTGTTCACTGATGACCTCACTGTCACCGCAGGCACGGTCCACATCCTCACCAGTCAGCACGATGGCCACTCCTCAAAGTGAGTGTGGGGCCTAATGTGGGCCACTCCACCCTGGGTCTGGGACCCCCTCCCCCCTTGCTGTTGTGAGCCAGCTTCTCCTGCATGGAAACAGATGGAGAGAGTGTGAGCAGGAGACACGGCACAGCAGATGATAAGGATGCATGGAATGTTTCTGTGGTGAGTGGAGCCAAGGACGGGATGAGAGTGTGAGCACCAGAGGATATGAGCCTGATGGAGATGTGAGGGTGTGTGTGAGAGTTAGTGGTGTTGTTCCTTTGAGGTGTGAGATCCCTGTGGGTGTGTGATGGGTTTTGGAGTGTGAGTTGAGGTGGTTGACTTGCCCTGGTGGAATGGATGAGATCATTCATCCTCTTCCTGCACTGGATGGCTGACCTCCTCTGTGCTCCATTAGCGCTGACTGTCACTGCCGCCTCCTCCCAGGCCGGATTGGTGACTCTGGTGGACCTCTGATACTTCTGATTATTAATCAATTTCCAATATCTAATAGGATAATTCCAGATCTCTTTTAGAATGTAAACATCACAATAAATTCATTAAGAACAATTGATCTATTGTTATCCACATGTAAAGAGGCTTTGTCTTTGGTGAGGTTATGGTAACAGAGTGGATACAACTCCAAGGAAATTCTAGTTTAGGAGCTGATCTGTTATGATTTAGAATTAGCAGCCACACAAGTTCTGAGTTTTTTTTTCTCGTCTTCATTAACTCCCGATTTGTTCTTTTTTTATTTATCCTCCAATCACCCAGCTTCTCACCTCCATGTAGGTGGCAGTAAGGCCAGAGAGACAAGTGATTCCTTTGAGGTTGTTACAAACAGGAGAGAGAGAAACTGAACTTCTTTATCCTCTCCCTGTCTGTCCATAAACAGAGGTGTTTTGAATTATTTTTAAAGTAGGCTATGGCGTGTTTCCCCAAATCCTCAGTTTGTGTGATCCAATTCGATAACCACTCAGCAAACTCACATTACGATTAACTCAAAAGGTTAGTTTGTTCACATTCAAACCCGGGGTGAGGGGGGGAGGTGGGTTGCGGGGTGTGGGGGAGGTGGTGGGGTGGGGGGTGGGGAGCTGGTGTTTGAAACCACACACACACACACACACACATACACAGACATACATACACGCATATAAACAGTAAGGGATAGAAAAGATGGAAGATTTACAGCGATGGGCAACAACAGTAAAAGAGCTACAGAAATAAATACGAGTTCACATGATTTCCCAAGTCTGTGAAGTTAAAGTCCAGAGAGCATGTCCTTCATGGCAGGGTTTAACCCAGATGAGTTTCTTGTTGGAGACAACAACAGGAGAGTCCTTGAAACGAATGACGATGTAGCGTGATGGAGTTTCTGTGCTTAGACTGCTTGGCAGGCCATGATCAGTGACTTTTAAAAATGAAACAGGCTTGTAGGAATTGAGAGATGGTTGCCAGCTGTTTGCTCAGCCAGGAACAGCTGGGGCTCTTTCCAGTTGGTGTAAAACAGCAGACTGAGGGTTTCTCGTTTCTCAAAGGAATGTAGAGATTTCAAAATGGTCACTCGAGCCACGTGACCTTCTTTCTCCACAATGATGTTAAAAGGGATGTTTATTGTCTGGAACTGTGGTTTCAGAACTGATGATGTCCCAGTCATTAGCTTTTGAAAGAGTTACCATCCATATTGAGGTTCTTGTGTCGGGAAGGCATTGTCTAGGCAAACCCTCTGACTCCACTTGAGGGGTAAGGTTATCAAGATGCAAATGACATCCATTGTCCCCTCAATGGTCCCCTTTTGAAAAGGACCTGGACAGTCCCAGGTGTGAGATGGGTCAGTTAACAACGCTACAGGAATTACCAGTTTCGATCTGCCAGTCCCCTGGTTTTGTGATTATAAAGTTCTTACAATTTGGTTGAGATTCCACGATGATGAGAGGAGGATTCTTTTGTTCTTGTAACTCCTGTTGGCAGCTTCCAGAACAAAGGCCAGTCGTGTGGTCATGTGACTTGTAATAGCCATCTTTTTTTTCAGTTCAGCAGAAAGTCTATTTCAAAAATAGCAAAAAAACAATAAAGTTCTGATACATACAGTTTTTTTCATGTCTTGTTGACATATCAAGACTAAGAATAAGGGAGCATTGTCAGTCTCCCATCAAAATCTCTCAATCAAATACACTACACTGGCAATATGGGTCTAGTTGCTATATTTTTCTTTGAGTCGACTTCTCTTGAAATCATAACAATGTTAAACTAATTCCCTCACCTCCAAGCAATTGGCCAACTTAGTCAGCCAGGATTTTCTTGCCAAATTTCTGCTTGCAGCAGTGTAACTTTGGCTTGAAGCCCATACAATAAAGTTTTAATTGAGACTGGGCGGTGGGTGGGGGGGTGGTTCCAGAGTCTTCAGGGCAACAGGGTAGGGAAAACCCAGTGAGGAGAATTACCTCAGTGGGGGGCCTCTGATAGGCACAAGGCACCCGAAAAGGCGGCACCCTCCCTAACCCAGCCACAGTCTCCCAGATTGCCAGGTGGGCTGAACACTTGGCACTGGTTTCCCCTGTCATGGGTAGAATCCCAACAGCAGTGGGAAGAGGCCTTTCCGTCGCCCCAGCCTCCCCCATTGCTGGTAAAATTGCAAGGAGTTGGGGGTGGGTATGGCGCCACGGCTATCGTACCCAATTTCATAGCCCCCATGCCTACCACCCTGTTCCCGAGGGACCTTAAAATTCTGGCACATCTTCCCTTGCCAATTGGAAAGTGAACAGGTTTTTTAACACTAAACTGGATGATCCTTGACTGTCAAATCCTATTTTTTAAAAATAAAACTAACAGACAAATGTGTTCAGAAATAAAAGAGCAGGCAGCTTTTGTAATGTTCCTGTTATTTTTCTCCTGGGTTTGCTCACAGCAGTGTCCTGGAGATTAATTTTTAATTCCTGGTTACTCTAGGATAGCCCTGAAGGGTTTGTGCCTTTAATTGAATCAACTTAAGTTGGTACCACAGCACTGTTTGGGTATATAAGTCTCGATGCCAAGCTGCGTCAGCTCCATTACATTCAATGTAGCTGCTTTTTTCTGCGATGTCTCTTGACGTGCTTTTAAACTGCCCTGATGCTTACCACAACTCCAATTTCCCTTCCCCCGCCTGGGTCATATTGACTGCCCTGGTTAACTGGAACAGCATTGGACATAGGCAGGAACGTTTTCATACACAGTACCTGATAGTATGTGTGCACTGCCCTTGCAAAGTTCTCTAACCCTCAGAAGAGATCAGCCAGTATAACCCCACTGGCGTTCATGAGGGGATGTTGTTTAATGTACATCAAACACAGTGTCCCATCTCTGCAATAAGGAAACAGTTTCTGATCAAAAATAATGAGTGTTTGTTAAATAGGATTATTTGTCATGTGGAAAGGCATGGACTAGTCAGGGATGGTCAGCATGGATTTGTTAAAGGAAGGTCTTGCCTCACAAATTTGATTGAATTCTTTGAGGAAGTGACAAGAAGGGTTGATGAAGGTAGTGCAGTAGATGTTGTGTACATGGATTTTAGCAAGGCATTTGACAAGGTCCCACATGGCAAATTGGTCAGGAAAGTAAAAGCCCATGGGGTTCAGGGTAACGTGGCAAACTGGATAAAGGTTGGCTTTGTAACATAAAACAAAGGGTAATGGTCGATGGATGCCCTTGCGAATGGAAAGTTGTCTCAAGTGGTGTTCCACAGGGCTCGGTGTTGGGACCCTTCCTGTTTGTGTTATATATTAACAATTTGGATGTGAACGTGGTGGGCATGATTGGGAAATTTGCAGATGACACAAAGAGTGGCTGAGTAGTGGATAGTGTAGAGGATAGCCGTAATCTCCAAAATGATATAGATGGGTTGGTGGAGTGGGTGGTAAAGTGGCAGATGGATTTTAACATAGAGAAGTGTGAGGTCATACATTTAGGGAGGTCAAACAGTTACAGGGATTACAAAATAAATGGGAATATACTAAGAGGGGTAGATGAAGTGAGAGATCTTGGCGTACAAGTACACAGGTCCCTGAAGGCAGCAGTTCAAGTAGACAAGGTTGTAAAGAAGGCAAAACAAAATAAAAACAGAATTACCTGGAAAAACTCAGCAAGTCTGGCAGCATCGGCGGAGAAGAAATCAGTCAACGTTTCGAGCCCTCATGGCCCTTCAGCAGAACTGAAGCATAGTTTCAACAAGGGAGAAATATAAATTGGTTTAAGGTGGGTGGGGGGGAAGAGACACATTGAGGGTGTGGTGTGAGCAGATAATCAAAAGATGTCAGAGACAAAAGGGTCAAAGAGGTGTTGAAGGTGGTGGTCTTTGTCTGAGAAAAGTGCTAATTAAGAATGCAAGACAGGATATTCAAAGTACAGCTCTAGTGGGGGTGGGGTGGAAAGACTAAAGGTTTTAGTTTTAGATTTAAAAATAATGGAAATAGGTGGGGAAAGAAGAATCTACATAGATTATTGAAAAAAAAGGCGGGTGGGGGGGGGAAAGAAACGGGGTGGGGATGGGGGGAGGGGGAGTTTAAGATCTAAAGTTGTTGAATTCAATATTCAGCCCAGAAGGCTGTAAAGTGCCTAGTCGGAAGATGAGGTGCTGTTCCTCCAGTTTGCGTTGGGCTTCACTGGAACAATGCAGCAAGCCAAGGACAGACATGTGGGCAAGAGAACAGGGTGGAGTGTTAAAATGGCAAGCGACAGGGAGGTTTGGGTCTTTCTTGCGGACAGACCGCAGGTGTTCCGCAAAACGGTCGCCCAGTTTGCGTTTGGTCTCTCCAATGTAGAGGAGACCGCATTGGGAGCAACGAATGCAGTAGACTAAGTTAGGGGAAATGCAAGTGAAATGCTGCTTCACTTGAAAGGAGTGTTTGGGCCCTTGGACGGTGAGGAGAGAGGAAGTGAAGGGGCAGGTGTTGCATCTTCTGCGTGGGCATGGGGAGGTGCCATAAGTGGGGGTTGAGGAGTAGGGGGTGATGGAGGAGTGGACCAGGGTGTCCCGGAGGGAACGATCCCTACGGAATGCTGTCAAGGGGGGTGAAGGGAAGATGTGTTTGGTGGTGGCATCATGCTGGAGTTGGCGGAAATGGCGGAGGATGATCCTTTGAATGCGGAGGCTGGTGGGGTGATAAGTGAGGACAAGGGGGACCCTATCATGTTTCTGGGAAGGAGGAGAAGGCGTGAGGGAGGATGCGCGGGATATGGGCCGGACACGGTTGAGGGCCCTGTCAACGACCGTGGATGGAAAACCTCGGTTAAGGAAGAAGGAGGACATGTCCGAGGAGCTGTTTTTGAAGGTAGCGTCATCAGAACAGATGCGACGGAGGCGAAGGAACTGAGAGAATGGGATGGAGTCTTTACAGGAAGCGGGGTGTGAGGAGCTGTAGTCGAGGTAGCTGTGGGAGTCGGTAGGCTTGTAATGGATATTGGTGGACAGTCTATCATCAGAAATTGAGACAGAGAGGTCAAGGGAGGGAAGAGAAGTGTCAGAGATGGACCATGTGAAGATGATGGAGGGGTGGAGATTGGAAGCAAAATTAATAAATTTTTCCAGGTCCCGACGAGAGCATGAAGCAGCACCGAAGTAATCATCGATGTACCGGAGAAAGAGTTGTGGGAGGGGGCCGGAGTAGGACTGGAACAAGGAATGTTCCACATACCCCATAAAGAGACAGGCATAGCTGGGGCCCATGCGGGTACCCATAGCCACACCTTTTATTTGGAGGAAGTGAGAGGAGTTAAAGGAGAAATTGTTCAGTGTGAGAACAAGTTCAGCCAGACGGAGGAGAGTAGTGGTGGATGGGGATTGTTGGGGCCTCTGTTCAAGGAAGAAGCTAAGGGCCCTCAGACCATCCTGGTGGGGGATGGAGGTGTAGAGGGATTGGACATCCATGGTGAAGAGGAAGCGGTTGGGGCCAGGGAACTGGAAATTGTTGATGTGACGTAAGGTGTCAGAGGAATCACGGATGTAGGTGGGAAGGGACTGGACAAGGGGAGAGAGAAGGGAGTCAAGATAATGAGAAATGAGTTCCGTGGGGCAGGAACAGGCTGACACGATCGGTCTGCCAGGACAGTTCTGTTTGTGGATTTTGGGTAGGAGGTAGAAGCGGGCCGTCCGAGGTTGGGCGACTATCAAGTTGGAAGCTGTGGGAGGAAGATCTCCAGAGGAGATGAGGTCAGTGACAGTCCTGGAAACAATGGCTTGATGTTCTGTGGTGGGGTCATGGTCCAGGGAGAGGTAGGAGGAAACGTCTGCGAGTTGACGCTCAGCCTCCGCGAGGTAGAGGTCAATGCGCCAGACAACAACAGTACCACCCTTGTCAGCGGGTTTGATGACAATGTTGGTGTTGGACCTGAGAGAACGGAGTGCAGTGAGTTCAGAGAGAGACAGATTAGAGTGGGTGAGAGGGGCAGAGAAATTGAGACGACTGATGTCACGCCGACAGTTCTCAATGAAAAGATCAAGAGAAGGTAAGAATCCAGAGGGAGGGGTCCAAGTGGAGGGAGAATATTGGAGGTGGGTAAAAGGATCCGTTGAACGGGGAGAGGACTCCTGCCCAAAGAAGTGAGCACGGAGACGAAGACGGCGGAAGAAGAGTTCAGCATCATGCCGAGCCCGAAATTCATTGAGATGAGGGCGTAAGGGTATGAAACTAAGTCCTTTGCTGAGCACTGAACGTTCAGCATCGGAGAGGGGAAGGTCAGGGGGTATAGTGAATACGCGGCTGGGGCTGGGATTGGAAGATGGGGTGAGGACGGAGGGACAAGCAGGGGTGGAGGGTCCCCGATGGGTGTTGGAGTCGATGAGTTGTTGGAGCTTGCGTTCCTTAGCACTTGAGAGAAAGAGAAAAAGTTTCTTGTTGAGGCGACGGATGAGGCGAAGAATAAAATGAAACTGGGGGCACGCGCAGCTTTGAAAAAGGGTGCGGCGGTGCTGCTGGAGGGAGAGGTCAAGTGTGTTCATATGGCGGCGCATGGCACTGAGTGTGGATCTCAGAATGCGACGGGAACAGCAGTCCGAGAAACGTTTTATGTCCCGGAGATACCTGTAATCCTGGGTGGGTTCGAAACAAGAGGGATGGAATTTCAGTTGAAATCCACGTGGGGTGAGTCGGAGACGGAGACAGTCACTGAGAAAGGAGATATGGCTGTGAAAGCGGGTTTTAGTAAACACCTTGTCAAACACCAGGAGAGAAATGGAAAGCAATGAAGGTGAGCAGGGCAGAAGAGACAGTCGGAAATCCTGTCGGAGGACAGAACCATACTTCTTCCAAGAGGGCATTTTTTTGAAGAGAGGTGGCAGTCAATCAAACACAAAGATAAAAACAAAAAGCTAAAAGCTACTGCGGATGCTGGAAATCCAAAACAAAATAAAAACAGAATTACCTGGAAAAACTCAGCAAGTCTGGCAGCATCGGCGGAGAAGAAATCAGTCAACGTTTCGAGCCCTCATGGCCCTTCAGCAGAACTGAAGCATAGTTTCAACAAGGGAGAAATATAAATTGGTTTAAGGTGGGTGGGGGGGAAGAGACACATTGAGGGTGTGGTGTGAGCAGATAATCAAAAGATGTCAGAGACAAAAGGGTCAAAGAGGTGTTGAAGGTGGTGGTCTTTGTCTGAGAAAAGTGCTAATTAAGAATGCAAAACAGGATATTCAAAGTACAGCTCTAGTGGGGGTGGGGTGGAAAGACTAAAGGTTTTAGTTTTAGATTTAAAAATAATGGAAATAGGTGGGGAAAGAAGAATCTATATAAATTATTGAAAAAAAAGGCGGGTGGGGGGGGGAAAGAAACGGGGTGGGGATGGGGGGAGGGGGAGTTTAAGATCTAAAGTTGTTGAATTCAATATTCAGCCCAGAAGGCTGTAAAGTGCCTAGTCGGAAGATGAGGTGCTGTTCCTCCAGTTTGCGTTGGGCTTCACTGGAACAATGCAGCAAGCCAAGGACAGACATGTGGGCAAGAGAACAGGGTGGAGTGTTAAAATGGCAAGCGACAGGGAGGTTTGGGTCTTTCTTGCGGACAGACCGCAGGTGTTCCGCAAAACGGTCGCCCAGTTTGCGTTTGGTCTCTCCAATGTAGAGGAGACCGCATTGGGAGCAACGAATGCAGTAGACTAAGTTAGGGGAAATGCAAGTGAAATGCTGCTTCACTTGAAAGGAGTGTTTGGGCCCTTGGACGGTGAGGAGAGAGGAAGTGAAGGGGCAGGTGTTGCATCTTCTGCGTGGGCATGGGGAGGTGCCATAAGTGGGGGTTGAGGAGTAGGGGGTGATGGAGGAGTGGACCAGGGTGTCCCAGAGGGAACGATCCCTACGGAATGCTGTCAAGGGGGGTGAAAGGAAGATGTGTTTGGTGGTGGCATCATGCTGGAGTTGGCGGAAATGGCGGAGGATGATCCTTTGAATGCGGAGGCTGGTGGGGTGATAAGTGAGGACAAGGGGGACCCTATCATGTTTCTGGGAAGGAGGAGAAGGCGTGAGGGAGGATGCGCGGGATATGGGCCGGACACGGTTGAGGGCCCTGTCAACGACCGTGGATGGAAAACCTCGGTTAAGGAAGAAGGAGGACATGTCCGAGGAGCTGTTTTTGAAGGTAGCGTCATCAGAACAGATGCGACGGAGGCGAAGGAACTGAGAGAATGGGATGGAGTCTTTACAGGAAGCGGGGTGTGAGGAGCTGTAGTCGAGGTAGCTGTGGGAGTCGGTAGGCTTGTAATGGATATTGGTGGACAGTCTATCATCAGAAATTGAGACAGAGAGGTCAAGGAAGGGAAGAGAAGTGTCAGAGATGGACCATGTGAAGATGATGGAGGGGTGGAGATTGGAAGCAAAATTAATAAATTTTTCCAGGTCCCGACGAGAGCATGAAGCAGCACCGAAGTAATCATCGATGTACCGGAGAAAGAGTTGTGGGAGGGGGCCGGAGTAGGACTGGAACAAGGAATGTTCCACATACCCCATAAAGAGACAGGCATAGCTGGGGCCCATGCGGGTACCCATAGCCACACCTTTTATTTGGAGGAAGTGAGAGGAGTTAAAGGAGAAATTGTTCAGTGTGAGAACAAGTTCAGCCAGACGGAGGAGAGTAGTGGTGGATGGGGATTGTTGGGGCCTCTGTTCAAGGAAGAAGCTAAGGGCCCTCAGACCATCCTGGTGGGGGATGGAGGTGTAGAGGGATTGGACATCCATGGTGAAGAGGAAGCGGTTGGGGCCAGGGAACTGGAAATTGTTGATGTGACGTAAGGTGTCAGAGGAATCACGGATGTAGGTGGGAAGGGACTGGACAAGGGGAGAGAGAAGGGAGTCAAGATAATGAGAAATGAGTTCCGTGGGGCAGGAACAGGCTGACACGATCGGTCTGCCAGGACAGTTCTGTTTGTGGATTTTGGGTAGGAGGTAGAAGCGGGCCGTCCGAGGTTGGGCGACTATCAAGTTGGAAGCTGTGGGAGGAAGATCTCCAGAGGAGATGAGGTCAGTGACAGTCCTGGAAACAATGGCTTGATGTTCTGTGGTGGGGTCATGGTCCAGGGAGAGGTAGGAGGAAACGTCTGCGAGTTGACGCTCAGCCTCCGCGAGGTAGAGGTCAATGCGCCAGACAACAACAGTACCACCCTTGTCAGCGGGTTTGATGACAATGTTGGTGTTGGACCTGAGAGAACGGAGTGCAGTGAGTTCAGAGAGAGACAGATTAGAGTGGGTGAGAGGGGCAGAGAAATTGAGACGACTGATGTCACGCCGACAGTTCTCAATGAAAAGATCAAGAGAAGGTAAGAATCCAGAGGGAGGGGTCCAAGTGGAGGGAGAATATTGGAGGTGGGTAAAAGGATCCGTTGAACGGGGAGAGGACTCCTGCCCAAAGAAGTGAGCACGGAGACGAAGACGGCGGAAGAAGAGTTCAGCATCATGCCGAGCCCGAAATTCATTGAGATGAGGGCGTAAGGGTATGAAACTAAGTCCTTTGCTGAGCACTGAACGTTCAGCATCGGAGAGGGGAAGGTCAGGGGGTATAGTGAATACGCGGCTGGGGCTGGGATTGGAAGATGGGGTGAGGACGGAGGGACAAGCAGGGGTGGAGGGTCCCCGATGGGTGTTGGAGTCGATGAGTTGTTGGAGCTTGCGTTCCTTAGCACTTGAGAGAAAGAGAAAAAGTTTCTTGTTGAGGCGACGGATGAGGCGAAGAATAAAATGAAACTGGGGGCACGCGCAGCTTTGAAAAAGGGTGCGGCGGTGCTGCTGGAGGGAGAGGTCAAGTGTGTTCATATGGCGGCGCATGGCACTGAGTGTGGATCTCAGAATGCGACGGGAACAGCAGTCCGAGAAACGTTTTATGTCCCGGAGATACCTGTAATCCTGGGTGGGTTCGAAACAAGAGGGATGGAATTTCAGTTGAAATCCACGTGGGGTGAGTCGGAGACGGAGACAGTCACTGAGAAAGGAGATATGGCTGTGAAAGCGGGTTTTAGTAAACACCTTGTCAAACACCAGGAGAGAAATGGAAAGCAATGAAGGTGAGCAGGGCAGAAGAGACAGTCGGAAATCCTGTCGGAGGACAGAACCATACTTCTTCCAAGAGGGCATTTTTTTGAAGAGAGGTGGCAGTCAATCAAACACAAAGATAAAAACAAAAAGCTAAAAGCTACTGCGGATGCTGGAAATCCAAAACAAAATAAAAACAGAATTACCTGGAAAAACTCAGCAAGTCTGGCAGCATCGGCGGAGAAGAAATCAGTCAACGTTTCGAGCCCTCATGGCCCTTCAGCAGAACTGAAGCATAGTTTCAACAAGGGAGAAATATAAATTGGTTTAAGGTGGGTGGGGGGGAAGAGACACATTGAGGGTGTGGTGTGAGCAGATAATCAAAAGATGTCAGAGACAAAAGGGTCAAAGAGGTGTTGAAGGTGGTGGTCTTTGTCTGAGAAAAGTGCTAATTAAGAATGCAAGACAGGATATTCAAAGTACAGCTCTAGTGGGGGTGGGGTGGAAAGACTAAAGGTTTTAGTTTTAGATTTAAAAATAATGGAAATAGGTGGGGAAAGAAGAATCTACATAGATTATTGAAAAAAAAGGCGGGTGGGGGGGGGAAAGAAACGGGGTGGGGATGGGGGGAGGGGGAGTTTAAGATCTAAAGTTGTTGAATTCAATATTCAGCCCAGAAGGCTGTAAAGTGCCTAGTCGGAAGATGAGGTGCTGTTCCTCCAGTTTGCGTTGGGCTTCACTGGAACAATGCAGCAAGCCAAGGACAGACATGTGGGCAAGAGAACCTTGACCTCTCTGTCTCAATTTCTGATGATAGACTGTCCACCAATATCCATTACAAGCCTACCGACTCCCACAGCTACCTCGACTACAGCTCCTCACACCCCGCTTCCTGTAAAGACTCCATCCCATTCTCTCAGTTCCTTCGCCTCCGTCGCATCTGTTCTGATGACGCTACCTTCAAAAACAGCTCCTCGGACATGTCCTCCTTCTTCCTTAACCGAGGTTTTCCATCCACGGTCGTTGACAGGGCCCTCAACCGTGTCCGGCCCATATCCCGCGCATCCTCCCTCACGCCTTCTCCTCCTTCCCAGAAACATGATAGGGTCCCCCTTGTCCTCACTTATCACCCCACCAGCCTCCGCATTCAAAGGATCATCCTCCGCCATTTCCGCCAACTCCAGCATGATGCCACCACCAAACACATCTTCCCTTCACCCCCCTTGACAGCATTCCGTAGGGATCGTTCCCTCCGGGACACCCTGGTCCACTCCTCCATCACCCCCTACTCCTCAACCCCCACTTATGGCACCTCCCCATGCCCACGCAGAAGATGCAACACCTGCCCCTTCACTTCCTCTCTCCTCACCGTCCAAGGGCCCAAACACTCCTTTCAAGTGAAGCAGCATTTCACTTGCATTTCCCCTAACTTAGTCTACTGCATTCGTTGCTCCCAATGCGGTCTCCTCTACATTGGAGAGACCAAACGCAAACTGGGCGACCGTTTTGCGGAACACCTGCGGTCTGTCCGCAAGAAAGACCCAAACCTCCCTGTCGCTTGCCATTTTAACACTCCACCCTGTTCTCTTGCCCACATGTCTGTCCTTGGCTTGCTGCATTGTTCCAGTGAAGCCCAACGCAAACTGGAGGAACAGCACCTCATCTTCCGACTAGGCACTTTACAGCCTTCTGGGCTGAATATTGAATTCAACAACTTTAGATCTTAAACTCCCCCTCCCCCCATCCCCACCCCGTTTCTTTCCCCCCCCCACCCGCCTTTTTTTTCAATAATCTATGTAGATTCTTCTTTCCCCACCTATTTCCATTATTTTTAAATCTAAAACTAAAACCTTTAGTCTTTCCACCCCACCCCCACTAGAGCTGTACTTTGAATATCCTGTCTTGCATTCTTAATTAGCACTTTTCTCAGACAAAGACCACCACCTTCAACACCTCTTTGACCCTTTTGTCTCTGACATCTTTTGATTATCTGCTCACACCACACCCTCAATGTGTCTCTTCCCCCCCACCCACCTTAAACCAATTTATATTTCTCCCTTGTTGAAACTATGCTTCAGTTCTGCTGAAGGGCCATGAGGGCTCGAAACGTTGACTGATTTCTTCTCCGCCGATGCTGCCAGACTTGCTGAGTTTTTCCAGGTAATTCTGTTTTTATTTTGTTTTGGATTTCCAGCATCCGCAGTAGCTTTTAGCTTTTTGTTTTTATCTTTGTAAAGAAGGCATATGGAATGCTCTCCTTCATTGGCAGAGGTATAGAATATATAAGTAAGGATATCATGTTGGAATTATATACAACACTGGTGAGGCCACAACTGGAGTATTGTGTGCAGTTCTGGTTACCACATTACAGGAAGGACGTAATAGCTCTGGAGAGAGTGCAGAGGAGGTTTACAAGAATGTTGCCAGGGTTAGAAAAGTGTAGCTACGAGGAGAGATTGGATAGGTTGGGGTTATTTTCCTTAGTACAAAGAAGGCTGAGAGGTGACTTGACTGAAATGTACAAAATTATGAGGGGAATAGATAGAGTGGACAGGATAAAATTGTTTCCCTTGGTGGAGAATTCTAGAACCAGGGGACATAGATTCAAGATAAGTAGCAGAAGGTGTGGTGGGGACATGAGGAAGAACTTTTTTATGCAGAGGGTAGTGGGTGTCTGGAATTTGCTGCCCAAGTTGGTGGTAGCGGCAGAAACTTTGAACTCTTTTAAAAAGTACCTGGATCTGCACCTAAAGTGCTGTAAGCTGCAGGGCTGTGGGCCGGGTGCAGGAAGGTGGGATTAGAAAGGGCACCTGGGTGTCCTCAGGCTGGCATGGGCAAGATGGGCCAAATGGCCTCCTTCTGTGCTGTAACTTTTCTATGGTTCTATGGTTCTAAATGCTGACCTTCACTTAAAGGTATCATCACCTTGGGGTGTTTCCAAGCAAAAACAACTGGGAACCAACAGGTACTGTGTTGGCTACAGGGATAGTCGCAACTGAGCTTCCCAACTATCTTCACATTATTTGGGGAAATTGGAGAAAGTTATTGTCTGAAAAAGCCAGTGTTCAAGGAACAAGCAAAGGAGAACATGGTTAGGTAGTGTGATGGAATAGGATAAGTGTAACATAAGGAGTTGGTACAGTCCACCTGTGCAAACATTAGATACTAAGAAGTGCTCTGGTTGCCAACCAGAGAAGGCACAGAAAGGCTGACAGTGATTCTTATCGCCTCAGATCTTTCTTGTTTATTATCCAGATATTGGGTTTGGTGTCACATCAGAAACGCCTATATCAAAGACCATTGTTTTATATGCAGATAATTTATGGAGCCATTTCTCACAATCACAGCTGGAGATAGTGGGTGAATTTTACATTTTTCAGCAGGGTGAAGGAGGTCGACCCCGAAGTGTGCGGTCCACTGATTCCAACCCCCGCCCTTTATACACACCAGATAAAACATGTTGCAGCCAATTAGCACCAATTCTAGCTGCGTGGGAAGCTTACTTCCCGGCCACAAACCCTTCCCCTTGCTCCCTCCCAAGCTCGCAGTTATTATCAGGGCACCTTTCTCATGCCTGTTTTTAAATGCCCCACTACAGAAAGCTCCTGGGACTTGAGTTCATATAATAAATAATGCAGTGTTGATTTTGTGTAGCAGCTACATTCACATTGTAATATGAATAACACCATGGTGTGAGGGTTCTGAGAATCAGCACTGTAGGCCGGTATGTCATGCAGCAGAGAGATAATGCCGTAGTCACGGCTGGAATTGTAAAGACCCCTACTCAGAATCGGTCTTTATTCATCATTTTGAAGGGTGCAACAGAGACATTAAAATCACTGTCATTAAAGGTTGCCACCTCCCCCAGCAGAATCTGCTGGTACATTCAAATATTGTCTTGGGGGCAAGCCTTGTCTGCTGCCCTTGTGCCTCCTCGTTTTAGATGGTGTAAAAGACTCCCAAACCTTTCTAGATCCAACGACTGAAAAATACAGCAGGCAACATAAAATTGCAGACAATTGCGTTGTTGACAAGCTTAATTAGTTTCTTAAAAATGGCGGCCAAGCTGCCAATTTTGGTGCCCACTGGGTTCCATATTACCAGAGGCCAGCGTGATGACGTCAGGCTGGTGACCAGACTTTATGTAAGGGCTGGATTTCACGTAAGTGTTATGGGGATTTGGGGGGGGGAGGGGGAAGCGTACCCGATTTCCAAACATAAAATTCACCCCGTTAAGACAATCAGGAATAAATTTGAACACTGTAAGGAGCTGATTTCATGAATTGGAAAGAATAACGAAAGAGGATTGGGAATGAAATTCGACACGGGCGGGTCACAAAAAAGACAGTGTGACATTTGTTAACTGTTATACGCCCCACCTGATATTCCTTCTGTTCAAGTCTTTGGAATTGAATATTGGGTAGGACGTAGACCAACACAATAGCATCCATTTCATTTTAAAGCCCAAACTGAATTTCAATTACATTTAGATTGCAAAATAAAACATGGATTTACTGTGCTTTTTAAATATTATTTTAAGAAGGATAGCTCTATAAGTCTAGAGATGGCAACACTTATTAGCCAAAGATTTGGATTCATTATTATGTTTGGAAAGAAGCTGATACAACATTCTGTAAATCTCCCAAAGGAGCCACATACTTTCATGAAAGAACCTTTTTTAAAGGCTTGGCCTGCTGAGCAGCAATGCAGCATTTCCTCCTGCCTGTCTCTATTTGTATTGAACAGAGTATAAGTAGAAAAGTGTTGGTAGAAATAGTGTAATGTATCTGGATAAGTGTGGAACAGGGAGTGACAAAATGATGAACTGTAAAAAGATAAATAAATCCCGAGTACAAGGAAATAGCTGGAGTCAAGCCTCTATGTCAATAATGAATTCATAAAACGTGTGTAAATAGAGTGATGTCAGTTATTAATCTAGCATGTCTTACCCCATCTCTCTACTATACTTCTCTTTGCTATTTGTTATACTTCTCAATTCTATCAGGTGACAAAATGACTGTTAAATGCAATTTCATGGGATGGTAAACATTACATACTGATGAAAGCTGTATGAGCTATAACATGAATGACTTTGCTGATATTGAATCAACACAAGACAGCTAATGGCAGATTGTACAGGTTTATAGGGAATTTTAGGATATTGAACCAGTGACAACCAAGAAGTGCAGCCATCTGACCAAGTGAAGGCAGTTTATGACTTGAGGGGAATTTGGAGTTCCCACAATTGCCCTTGTCACTTTTGATGCTAGATGTTGCAATTGGGAGGGAAGAGCTATTGAAGAATCCTAGGTGACATGCGATAGTGCATCCTTTTGATCATATATAGGGCAGATGCTGATGGGCCGAATATTGACTCGAGTCACAGGGACACTGATCAAGCAAACTGTTCTGTTCTGGATAGTATTGAGTCTCTTGAGTATTGTTGTGGCTAAGTAGTGAAAATACCATCAGACTCCTGATTCGAAAGTTGTACATGGTGCAGGGTAATGACCCTCCAAATTTTATTCTATTGTGTGCAGCCTGTCTGTTTCAATGCACACTACCTTTAAGTTTTCTTACACAGTCATGCATGTGCGGTATCTTTGCAAGTAGCCTGTGCAGTATCTTACAGGTTCTAAGCACCCTCCACCACCAGTGCACAGTGGCTGCAGTGTGTATCACCTACAAGTTGTACTGTAGCAACTTGCCAAGACTCCTTTGACAGCACCTTCTAAACCCGTGATCTGTACCACCTAGAAGGATAAGGGCAGTAGACACAAGGGAACACCACCATCTGCAAGTTCCCCCTCAAAGCCACACGCTATCCTGACTTGGAATGATATCGCCATTCGTTCATTGTCGCTGGGTCAAAATCCTGGAATTCCCACCCGAACAGCACTGTGGGTGTACCTACACCACATGGACTGCAGCGGTTCAGGAAGACAGTTCATCACCACCTTCTCAAGGGCAATTAGAGACAAGCAACGCAGGTTGGCCATGTTAGTGACACTCACATCACAAGAATGGGGAAAAAATAGCTAATGAAATACTTTCAAAGTGTAGTTACTGTTGTAATGTAGGGAAAGCAGTAGCCAATTCGCAAATCGCACATCCCACAAACAGCAATGTGATAATATCTAGGGCGTATCTATTCCTTTTTGAATGAGGGATAAATGTTGGGCAGGACACCAGGGATAACTCCAATGCTCATCATTGAAACAGCACCATGTTCATCTGAAAGGACAGAGATGGATCCTCAATTTAATATTTCAGCACCTCACACATTGCATCATTCACTCAATAGTACAGGAGAGTATCAGCCTTGATGCTTGTGCTTAAGTCCTGAACTGGGACTTGAACCCCCGCCTTCAGACTTAGAGATGAGAGCACTACCAACTGAGCCACAGCTGACAATATAACTTGGCTATCCTTTATCCATGCCTTTCAATATTTTAAAATTTGAATTATGTCCCCTTCCATTCATCTTTTATTTTGCGATAGCAAATTTAATCACCCTAGCCCAGAAAGGCTAAAATGGTGGTGGACAAGATGCACAGTTCATTCCAAGTACAGCAGGATGATTACAATGCCAGAATGATCGCCGTGCTACTTAGAGCTCATGCCAGGGCCATAATTGGGTAGATTTTTAAAAGCCCTTTTCATTTGCCTGGAAACAGACTTCTGTTGCACATGACGTGCCAAGTCTAACTGAAAAACCTGAAGTCCTAAGTAATCAATTTAATGTTATGTTTAGTCATTTAAAAAGACATCAAACTGCACAGAACCTGTGCACAAACACGTGCCTTCTTAATAGCTTGTACGATCGCTGGTTTTAACCTCATGTTGGTTTTCAGAATGCCAGGTGGGGGTAAATGTGATTGCTCAATCCTCTAATTGCTCCTGTACTCCCGAAAGCCAGCTGTAAGCTGGCCCCCTCGAGAGGAAACATGACAATCACTCCCATGGATTTCACATTCTTCATATTTTTGTTGCACATCAAAATACACAAGATCATTTGCACATAATTGCGGAGAGCATTTATCTGCATGGAGTGATATATAACATCACACCTGGTATGAAATTGGACTTGCAATGTGCAACTAAATTGAAAATGAAATTTACATTTTGCTTGAGAGGTAACAAATAATAAATTGTCTCTTATTACGCCACATAAACATTCTGGCACTTTCTGAATCTTTGCTGAAATACTGCAGCAAAGAACGGCACCATAAAATGTAATATGAAGCCGTTTAAAGGTTTTAGCGATAATTGATTTTCTGCCTGCCTCCCCCCCCCCTCCCCCCACCCCCGCTAAGATTTTCACGTTTCATCTCTCCACAGCTGTTTTGACAAAGCAAAGACGGGTCTGGAATAAGCAGGTTTAAAATCAGAATCCTGATGTTTATTTCTGAGAATATTCACAAATGGTTTGAAACAGATCTATTAACTAACAGCAATAATGACAGGATGGTGAACCCCCCCCATCAATATAAAAATGAATTAAAAGTTAAAAAATCTAAACAATTTGCGTGTACTCTTTACTCAATAATCTAGTTCTTCAATTTTTCCCAAAAAAGAAGCGAAGCTCTGAATGGTCACAATGTCCAGTGTTCTATCAGCCATTCTACTAGGAAGACTTAAAGGCTTCCCACACCTAGAGACACATGGGCCAGAATGTTTCACTCGTTGGGCAGGCGTGCGCCCGAACGAGTGTGAAATGACACACGATGATGTCGGGCGAGCGTCCTGACGATATGGCGCACTCGCGTGATATTTCAGTTGGCGGGTGCGGTTGGGAGTTGGCAGCGCACTTGCCGACAATTAAAAGGCCTGTTAAGGTCATAAAAGTTATAATTAAGTTCAATTTCTCAATGCCCATCCAACCTTACAGTTGGCGGGCAGGCGATAACGCCAAGCGGCCTTTAGATTTTTTAGGAAACCTCATCCACGGGTGGGATGAGGTTTCCAACAGCAAATAAAAATAAAATTAAAACGTATAAATTTCGTTCATAACATGTCCCTGCTCATGTGACAGAGTCATATGAGGGGACATGTTTTATAACATTTTAAAATTCTTTATTTTCAATTTTTTAAATCTTCAGCTCCCGGAGGCAGCTCAGTCCCTCAGGGAGCTTTCCCTGTGTACATGCACAAAGTTCTCCGCTCATTCCCCCCCTCCCCCACCACACACACACAGGCAGCACCAAGCACTACACCATGCGTTTCATGCTGGGCAGACCTTAATTGGCCCACCCAGCATGAAATCGCGGTCACGGCCCATTCGCCGGCGGCAGTCGGCTTCCTGACCGCTCCCGCTCGCCCCCGCCAAGCCCACCCGATGAGGGCAAAATCTTGGCCATGAAGGACATGTTTATGCCTGTTTGCATGGCTCTCATTTCCTGGGACTACATGGCTGGAGGAGGGACTACTCCGCTGACGGTAAGATTCATCCACTCTTGCTGCCTACGTATTGGAAGCACTTACAGGTTGATAATCAACCTGTTTGGCCATATTATGAAGGCACCTTCCATAGCCATCGAGTCCTGGGAGTGGGACTTGAACCCTGAGCTTCCAACACAGAGGCGGGGACATTACCCACTGCACCACAAGACCTCCTCCCGGGAAGATGCCAAGTTTCATAACTTCCAGTTGCACATAAATGGGGCAGTGACAGATGTGGTAAAAAAGCTGAGGGTTTTTGTGCACCGGCACTTGTTGGCTCCTCACAAACTCCTCTTCGCAGTTCAGTTATACATCGGCTTCCGAATTTCCAGCTTCTCACCTGTGTCAAAGCTAATAGGAACTGCAAGTATCAGTGGGGACAGAAATCTAAACATGCAAAACTGACTTAAAACAACTTAAATGTGGAGGATGATGCAGTCTGGGCCAGTAATTCAGAGACCCAGGCTAATACTCTTTGGGGACAAATCCTAATGCAGCTGGTAGAATTTAAACAAAAATATCTTTTTAAAAAAGTCTGGAATTAAAAGCTAATCCCAGTAATGGTGAACATGAAACTATTACCGTTTGTTGTAAAAACCCACGTGGTTCACTAATGTCCTTTAGGGAAGGAAATCTGCCATCTTTACCTGGTCTGGCCTACGTGTAACTCCAGATCCACAGCAATGTTGTGGTTGACTCTTAAATGGCCTGGCAAGCCACTCTGTTCAAGGGCAATCAGGGGTGGACAACCAATGCTGGCCTTGTCAACGACACCCCACATCCCATCAAGGAATCATTAAAAGGCCGGCCTCCTCAGTTTCGGCTCCAACACCCCGGTTTTTTCAGTCAGAAACCCACAAATCAGGCCAGCCAAGTTGGCATCTTATTTTCCAGTCCCAGGTGGCCACGTACCAGGACCAGGAAAATTTATCCTCACCAGATTTCCTGGTGAATTATTTGTTATTCATTGATGTTGTTATGTGAACAGGACATGTGAATAGAATGGATAAAGCCTATCCCTTGATACCCATCAGTCCACAGTTTATTTAGAACTTGTTAGAGCAATATGGCCAACAAAAACTGAGGTATTACATTTAAGCTTTTGAATTTAAGAATTTTAATATGGGTTCCATGATTTATCAGTGTTGAAATTGCTACTTGTAATTTAGATTGGGAGACTTGCTTTCAATAGAAGCTGCTGACTTTGCGATTCTGCAGTGCAGTATTGAATTTGTAGCTTTTGAAGTCTGAATGACATTTACTTTCTGAAGAACCAATCTCTTCCAGTTAATTTACTTTTCTACATTAACAGTGCTCAGAATCACAATGTAGAAGACAATATTTTATAATAAGGACAAGAGAATAGCATTACCATGTTTTGGAATGCCTATAGATAAGAGAGAGGGCAGATTATAAATCTACAATGATTTAAGTCAAGCCACCTTGCATTAATTCATTGAATACCTGAAAATAATCCAATTTAAATTTAAATGCATTTTCTTCTGTCAAAAATATAGATACATGTAAAGGGATACACATCCTCAACCTCGGCAGGTCTAACAGCATCTGTGGAGAGAAAACAGAGTTAACATTTTGAGTCTGTATGACTCTTCTTCAGAGCTCTGAAAAAGAGTCATAGGGACTCGAAACTTAAACTCCGTTTCTCTCTCCACAGAGGCTGTTAGACCTGCTGAGTTTTTCCAGCATTTTCTGTTTTTGTTTCAGATTTCCAGCATCCACAGTATTTTGCTTTTACATCCTCAACCTATTGTGTCCTTTGTTTGCTTTGTAGAGGACTTTCCTACCACACCAACAGGTGAGAAAACAAAAGGTAATTCTACCTCATTGGTTCACGTATCAAAAGTGTTTATGATGGAATCTGCTGGCACCAAGGCATCCGCCACGTTTTCCTGTTCAGAAGCCACTAATGGCAGGTCAGAAGATGACATTGCGACCTCAGTTGTACACACCGCGGAGATCATGAGAAGTGAGGGCACCGACAGTGTTAGCTCAGCCCCTGAAAGTGAGAAAGAGGGAGAGAAAATGAAACAACAGCTCTACTGTGCGGTTTGCAAAGTGACTGTGAACTCCGTATCGCAACTCGAGGCACACAACAATGGTGAGTGTCCTTGCTACTTGACGCCTGTGAAACAGAGATATGTAGGCAATAATGAATGTTTACCAGAGCGATTTTTATTCAGGTGTATATTACATTGAGATTATAGCATTGAAACAGGCCATTCAGTCCAACTGGTCTATGCTGATGTTCTTGTTTCATACATGCCTCCTCCCATCTTACTTCATCTCACTCTACCAGCAGAACCTTCTATTCCTTTCTCCCTCATGTACTAATCCAGCTTCCCTTAAAAGCATCAAAGTTCTGATTCCATTCCTGCTTTTGGTGCAGTCACAGTTAGTTCTTAATCCAAAAATGTCAGGTCAGTGGTAGAGTTTTGTACGCCATCCTCAAGACATGATCTTGGACAACTGATCATTAGATTTTGTGCCACCAGTTCTCAGTTAGCTGAAAGATGGGGCACTGCATTAGGGAAGGAGGTGGCATAGTGGTATTGTGACTGGATGGGTATTCCAGTAGACCCAAGGTAATGTTCTGGGGACCTGGGTTCAAATCTCACCATGGCAGATGGTGAAATTTGAATTTTAAAAATCCCCACATCCCATGAATGAATATATAAAAAAGAATTTGTGCAGCTGAAAGATGATGCATTGCACGTCGACAGGACATTTGATCTTGGAGGAGGCAGGTGAACCTGAGAAGTCAAGTTGTTCTCCATATTAGCACTTGACTGAAAATCACACAGCGCATTACAAACACTTGAACCTAGATTATCCTGCTATTAGTCTTCTGGAGACATCAGTGGAGGAGGACCCTGAAAGTGTGTTAGGGGGCGGATTATAAATTTGAAAAAAATCACAATCAAGAAAGTAGGATTTTTGAATTTACTGTAGTAATTTACAAAGTACATTAAAAACTGTGCCAACCACATTCTTACATAAGCTCGTCCCAAAAGACAGTAAAATTCCAGGTGCTAAAATCAGACAATGAATTAGTTACTTGGGCAAGATACTGCCATTTCCCATGGAACCATATCAGAGAATGAATTAGTTAAAACAGAAAATGCCAGTAACACACAATGGGTCAGGCAGTATCTGGGGAGGGAGAGACAGAATTAACATTTCAGATGGAAAATGAATTGTCACTTTAAAGAGAGAAGCGATAAGGGCCTAAAGCTGCAAAAATAAATTAATGGCAGTTGGTCAAATGGAGAGCCCCAGTCATAGGATTGTGAATTCCAATTCTGTCCTTGACCAACTTTCTAAATCACCCGCTCAAATTGGGCAAGATTCACAATTTCTCTGAACGGATGCCAGCCAGTACATGTAAATACCACCAGAAATATCCAACTCACAGAGAGGGGTAAGAGGTCTGAGACATGGAAAAACCAGAACCACAGAATGAATTAATGTTGATTTGACATCTTACTGACCAAAGAAAGAATTGTCCTTGATCCCAAGATCCTCTTTGATTCAGCACTGGAGGATCTGCAGTAGTTTGATTCTACCATTGTTACACTGTTCCCAATCCATGCTGTGCTTAGTGACAAGGGTGAGGGAGGATTGGAACAATTGTGTGTAGTATGTAGAGATCAATCAGATTGTTAGTTTCGTTCACTTAAGTAGAAGGTCAAGTTTCCCTTGTGAAAATATTTCTACTTAGAAATTAAAGCCTAAATGTGTGGTGAAATGGTGAAGCCAAAGCTGTGAACTGGACAATTCCACTGAACCGGAAACAAAGGAATGAAAGATTTGCACTTCTTACAAACATACGAACAAGGAGCAGGAGTAGGCCATTCGGCCCCTCGAACCTGCTCTGCCATTTAATAAGATTATGGCTGATCTGATAGTAACCTCAAATCTGCATCCCACCTACCCCCGATAACCCTGGCCTACCAAGAATCTAACCACCTCTGCCTTAAAAATATTCAAAGACTCTGCTTCCACTGCCTTTTCAGGAAGAGAGTTCCAAAGACTCACAACCTTCTGAGAGAAAAAGTTTCTCCTCATTTCCATTTGGCACTTTTCACAACCTGAAGATGTCTCAAAGCCCTTTACAGCCAGTCAAGTATTTTTGAAGAAGAGTCACATGGGCTCGAAATGTTAACCCTGTTTCTCTCTCCACAGATGCTGCCAGACCTGCTGAGTTTTTCCAGCATTTTCTGTTTCTATGTTGTATAAGTATTTTTGAAGTGTAGTTGTTATTGTAATACAGGAAACATGGCACAGTAAAACAGTTTATGCACAATAGTCTCCTGCAAATAGCTATGTGATAATGATCAGATAACCTGATTTTGGTGGTGATGTTGATTGAAGCATACATATTGACCAGGACACTGGGAACAATTCCCTGCTCTTCTTCAAAATAGCTTGAAACAGGGAGATTTTCCATCCACCTTAGAAAGTAGACATGGCCTCAGATTAACATCTCTTCAAAAGACGGCACCTCCAACAATGCAGTGCTGCACTGGACTGTCGGCCTAGTATAATTCATCATATAGAATTGTTGGATTGAATGTCTGCTGGGATATTTTTGTAGGTGTTTAATAAACTGAATTCAATACTACAAAACAAATGATCTCCCAAAAGAAGGAAGGCCAGAAATGATTGCTGCTAACAGCCGCAGGCGAGCACTGAATGTGTTCATAGTCATTCCCATATCCACTGTTTTAACAGGGTCATTTAATTACACAGTTTAACACCTCCATTAAAGTAGCATGTGGACCGACGTCAAGTAAATGCATTTAAACATTTGTCTACTATTATTGGAAATAATTTCTAGTTTGTCTAGTGTGGAAAGGAAAACAAATAAATTATCTCAGGATGTCCCAGTGTGCTTTACAGCTAATCAATCATTGTTGTTATGTAGAGAAATGCAATCACTGATTTATTCTGGTTTCTGTAATCACTGTCCTGGAAAAATATAACAATTTACCCTTGGAGTTACTTTTGCAACTATTGACCTGTCCACTGGGAATTGTCCAATGCTGGCACCCTGATCATACGTTTATCTGAGGTTTCCACAGAAGTTAGAGTGGACGAACTGGAGATCCTCCCTCCCCCTCAGACCCACAACAACCCTCCCCCTCCACCCCCCCGCCCCCTCATACCCCACCACCACTGACAAATGGATTCCAAGCCAGATGGTGAAATGTGAAACCAAACACAAATCCTTTTCTTGATAGTGCCTTTATTCACAGAATGTAGTATTACATGGTCTGCCTTCTACCTACCAACCCAGTGTCCCAGCAATTCCTCTTTATATCCTCTTCTGAATAAACCGAACAAAAAATCAACAAAATAAACTAATAGCTAAAAACGTCAAAGGAAACTTGGCTAACTAAACCAAAATATCATTCCCGGGGGTGATGATGTACCCCAGCCCCTGCTGTGCCCACCGATCACGGAAAGCGTCTAGTGTACCGGTGGACACCACGTGTTCCCTCTCCAAGGCCACCTGGCCATGAACATAGCCGTGGTAGAGGGGCAGACAGTCAGGCCGGACGACCCCCTTGACTGACCGCTGCTTGGGCCTGTTGATGGCCACCTTGGCCAGGCCCAGGAACAGGCTTGCAAGGAAGTCGAGACTTCAAAGGTTTGTTTGCCTACCTTGCTTCGGGCAGCACTCGCAGTCATCAGCGCCAGGCTTCACAGACAGCACCACATCACTTTTAGGGGGGCTCACGGGCAGGTCTCTACCTACCAGACCAGCCGTATGTAGGTGGCTTTTCAATGGCTGCAGGGCTAGGGCTTGCTTGGGGAAGGGGAGAAGTGGCCTCAGGCAAGGGAAGAGGCTGCAGGGCGAGGGCTGTATTGGGGAAGGAGGGTATCCCAGGGTGTGTGGGGGCACATGTTGATCTGTGCAAGTGGCCTCAAGATGGTGAGGGCTGAGGGGGCAGCCTCCAGAGGGGATGAGGCCAGATGGACATGTGAGGGTGTGTGCGTGAGAGAGTGAGTGGTGATGTCCCTTGAGCTGGCAGTGAGTGAGATGCCAGTGAATGTGTGATGGGCTTGTGAATGTGAGAGTTTAGAGTGATGAGATGGTTGCCTTACCCTGGCTGCACAGATGAGATCATTCATCCTCTATCTGCATTGGGTGGCCAACCTATTCTGTGCAGCATTGGCACTGACCACCACTGCCATCGCCTACCAAGCTGGATTGGTAATGCAGCTGTCTGTCCTGCGGCCAGAGTGGGGGTAGAGGACATACAGCGAGCCTCCATGGTATCCAAAAGGCTCCCGAGGGCTGCAGGTCTTCTTGCATTTCGGGGCCATGTCCTCTTTGCTGCTGTCCTGGGCTGGAAACACTGAGCGCGGCTGAACTTTAAATGTGGTGCCTGGTGTGATGAAGTGGCAAGGTGACAGTGTGGCAGGGGAATCGGAAACTGTCCGCCATGTAAATGGCGTGTTTCCCAGGAATGCATAATTAATGCGCTGGGTTTGGGCGATACGGCGTGAAAAGCCGCCATTGCAGCCAGTGGGTAAACCGTCATTTTACCCAATCGCTACAGCACTTAGTGCCAATCCAGGATGATTCTGCCCATTATTACACATCGCATCAGAGCAAGGTATCAATGTCTTCCAGTGTGTTCTAAAAAAAAAGATTTATATTCTAATCATGAACAATCTGCAGTTGTAGTACTGAACTGCTATTTCAGTCCACTCATTGTTAATTGAATTTGAAGAGGCTGACTATTCGAATGGTTTTATTTGATCTTGTATATTTATAAAACCTTAGTGGCCAGTGTTGCTGTCATTAAAAAGGGCAATGTTAACTCTGATATGTTACAGTATAATTATCTGGTTCTTTTTGTTAGGGTCCAAGCATAAGTCAATGCTCCAGGGGCAGAACAGTCACAGCAGAAGAAGCAGACTCAGAATCTTCCCACGGACTTTGTACAAAACCAAACGCATTGGTAACAAAGGGAGCATCGGCCTGCAGAGCAAGGCTTTTCACTGTAACATCTGTGAAATATATGTCAACTCTGAAACACAACTCAAACAGGTGAGTTAAAGTTAGAAATATTTCTCCTGGGACTTAAGAAGCTGAGGTCTCAGATTTTACTTTGTGCATTCATCCAAAGAATCTCATTACTTAAGGACTGATTTATATGGATGAGTAGTTGATTGGGTAAACACTGCTTCTAAAGCAGCCCCTAGGTAAAGTTCTTATAATCGATGCTCACGTGAAAGCAGATGCAACATGCTTTACTTAATTCTCAGCAAGCAGCTTTAGTGCAGTGAGTGCTTTTTTTTTTCCAATTGCAGCCTATTTTAATCCTACATCTCAGCATGCGCTGTTTGTGTAAATGCAGGCTTTTGGGCAGTAGCCATTTTATTCAACACATGGGACATGCATCCTCTATTCCTCTGAATGTCTGCTTCTGCCACCCCTCCCCCAAGCACTCCACTCGTGCTTGCTTCCTAAAAGATTTAAGGTTAATCTCCAGAACATTTCTGCAAATAACCAAGGAGGAAAATCTTCAGAACGTTAAACGAAATTTTTTTTTTCATATTCTATGAATACTTTTTTTCATTATCTATAAAAAGTACTGGAAATGCGAGAAAAGGCTACTTGACAATGCAGGGTCACTGGGGTTGAAAGGTGTCATGACAGAACCTCCAAGAATACACCCAACCAGAGTTAGCAACCAACCCCTTACATCTGGAATTCTCTTCCTAGACACCTCACTCTTGTTACCTCCATGACAGCCTATTCCAAAACTAACTTTCTGACCTTGCCTTTGGTAACTACCCATCATTTCTCTCCCCCTTCCAGCTCAGATACTCCAACTGCTCCAAAAAGCTCCTCAGGATATTTTATTTCAGGAAAGATGCAATCAAATTTCAAGCTACTGTAAATAATTTATAATAATGGACCATGGTATGTCATCATTTATTTAAAGAGGACAACAACTGTAACTCTTCGATATTATTCCTTATTCCCCCAAAGTACTCATTCCAGCAACACTGCCTTGTTGCAACCTGTATGGCCAGGACATCTTAGTTGTATAAGATCCTGAATGCAGACAATCTCAATAACTCATTTCAACATCTAACAGTATGTGCTTGCAAACCACTGTTCAAACAAAATTATATGCAGTGGGCGACTCATCAGCGCATACCTGAAATCTTCAACAAAAATATACACACTAGTTTACCTCAACATCTACACCCTTCAACTATAATAAACACACCTGGTTTCAGGAAATATTCACCCTGAAGCTATAGATATTTAGGAATATGTTCATTTTTGAGTTGAGGTAATTTGTATACACATTAGCTGTGTTTAATAAATTGGGCTAAAATATCAGCTTGAGGATTTATTTATGTAGTGTACAAGGCTCAAGCTGAGGTCCTATGGTGACGTGGGTAGCATCCCTGCTTCTGAGCTGGAAGCCCCAGGTTCAAGTCCTACCATCTCCCCCAGGACTTGGTGGCTAAGGAAGGTGTGTTCATAATGCTGCCAAACAGGTTGAGTGTCAGCCTACAAATCCTTCCAACACATACCAATGAGCAGGAGAGATTCCTGATCATATGTTGGAAAGAACATTGGAGCTTCCATCATCATTACTCATAGCTCCAGACTATAACATGCATGTAGGAAGTGTATGTTGCCACAACAGCTTGGACTCCCTGAGTGAACTATAACACACCACAAGCTCTAGTTCCAGACTGTGCTTACATCTAATTCTACTTTAATAGTTGAAACTACCAGCCTCACCCAGGGAGTGGAACATATCTCTGTAGTAGTTAAAGGTGGGCTGTGTTTTCCTCAGTTTCCATTGTTAGCTGACAGCAGTGGAATTCATCATCATTCTGATTGCTAATTCGGAATGTCAACTTTTACTGAGACATATAACCAGCAATCACATTATATGAAGCAAAAACCTTTGCTGATAAATTACCAAGGCAGTTCCTTGTTACATTGTCTGGAATTCCCTCCCTCCAATTGTTTGTTTGCTATACTTTCAGAGATTTCAATCTTACACATGATGCACTGAAAGTTATGCTGTGCTGACAAAGATTCTATGCTTTATTCTCAGTGATTATCATCCAGGAGGCTGTGGCACTATGATGCTGTGGTGTCCTTTCCACTGAAGTATAACCAACACATGCGGAAGAAAAATCAATGTGCAGTAGTTATGGGATAGCAAGCACAAATACACAAATTGTTCAGTGTGCTTTATTATTACACATGATATTTTGATACTTACTGACAGAAAGGAGATGTGGTAGCAATAGTGTCACTTGGACTAGTAATCCAGAGGCTAATGCTCTGAGGACATGGGTTCAAATCGAACCACGGCAGCTGGTGAAACTTAAACTCAATTAATTGATAAATTCAATTAATTAATTAATTGAAAGCTTATTTCAGTAATTGTGACCATGAAACTATCATTGATTGTCATAAAAACCTATCTGGTTCACTAATGTCCCTTAGGGAAGAAAATCTGCCATCCTTACCTGATCTGGCCTTCATGTGAATCCAGACCCACAGCAATGTGGGGGTCTCTTAATTGCCCTCTGAAATGGCCTAGCAAGTCACTCAGTTCCATGACAATTAGGGATGGGCAACAAACCTTACCATTGATGCCCACATTCCATGAAAGAAATAAAAAAGGGAAATGATGGTTGAGTTTGCATCATTTTTTTTAAAATAAATCATTCTTGGGATGTGGGTAATGCTAGCAAGGCCAGAATTTATTTCTCATCCTTGAGGTGATGATGGGGGCCCTTCTTCTTGAACAATAGCTGCCCATGTGGTGAAGGAACTCCCACTGCGCTGTTGGATAGGGAGCTCCAGGATGTTGACCCATGAAGGAAAGACAACATACATTGAAATGTCCCATGGTGGGCATCATTCTAGTGCTTTCTACAGGAATAGGAAACCCTTCCCCAGATTATTTCCACAGGTGTTATAGATGGCCTAGCAAAGTTAATTGGATTGGTATATGTAGCAGTTTGATACAACTGAGCAGCTTGTTAGGCCATTTCAGAGGGCAGTTAAGAGTCAACCACCTTGCTGTGGGTCTGGAGTCACATGTAGGTTAGACTAGGTAAGGACAGCAGATTTCCTTCCCTAAAGGGCATTAATGAACCAGGCAGGTTCTTACAACAATCAACAATGTTTTCATGGTCACCAATATTTTAATTCCAGATTTTTATTAATTGAATGTAAATCCCACCAGCTGCTGTAGTGGGATTTGAACCCATGTCCCCAGAGCATTAGCCTGGGCCTCTGGATTGCTAACCGAGTAACATTACCATGACTCCACCGCCTCCTCTCCAGAACCTTGTCACTCAGAGGTGAGAGGTGCTACCAACTTAGCCACGGCTGACACATCGACTGCTCACCCAAAAAAATTCCTCTTTGGCTGTAGAAGCACTTTGGGACATCCCAAGGTCACAAAAGGCACTATATAAATGTAAGTTCTTTCCAAGCTTCACTTCCAACTGTGCAAAGCTGATAAATCTTCAAATGTCACCTTGCTGAATTTCATTCTGAAGTAATGAATACATTCAGTCTGGCGACTGAATCTCCTGCATTCCAGCTCCAGCTGCTGCCCTGTCTCTGAAGTCTACACACCACCTGAGAGCACAACAGGACTCACACCCTATAGGAAGCTGGCAGCAATGGGATATTAATGTCATCCCACAATCATCTGATTTTAATGGGTCAGCAAGTGCAGTAATTGGACGTGTCTGTTCCCTGGGCCATTGACTTACATAATATTCAACAGATCAAACAGCTAATGTTAACCATCAGAACCACTTTTGACTTCATTACTTCATCACTTTTGACTGCAGTTTGTACCATTTACAAGATGCACTGCAGGAGCTCACCAAGCCTCCTTAGGCAGCACCTTCCAAAACCACGTCCACTACCATCAAGAGGGACAAGGGCAGCAGACACCACCTGGGAGTTCCCCTCCAAGCCATTCACCATCCTGACTTGGATAATATATTGCCGTTACTTCACTGTCGCTGGGTCAAAATCCTGAAACTCACTTCCTAACCTACACCACATGAACTGCAGCTGTTCAAGAAGGCTACTCAGCAGCAATCTGAAGGGCAATTAAAGATGGATAATAAGTGCTGGCCTAACCAGCGACACCTCACATCCTGGGAAAGAACAAAAAAAAATGTAACTGACCAGAAGGTCGACACAAATGCAATAGACATTCATCTGGAACCTGTAGGCCAGATGCTGGCACTAGAAATCCATAAGCAGGATTTCTGATTAAAGCAACTGCCTTACAAAAAGACAAACATCACCGACTGGCTGTCCCAGATAAATTATATGTCATCTATGCTGAGTAAAACCCAAGAGAAACTGAGATTTCTAAGGGGTTTACAGCAGGGGATTTTGAAAAAGCACTCAAATAGCCTGCATTTCTCAGCTCCACAGAGGCAGACAGAGGGAACATTGTAGAGATCTCCTTGTTGAACTAGACTAAATCCTGTAGTAACTGGAGTTCTAAGAGAGAAATCTTGTGAGGAGTAAGGTGGAGAGGTGGAAACAAGCTGCCAAAGACTGAAGGATTCAGAGAATCTCCTGTTGCAAACTGACTGGCTGATGCTGATTGGGCAAGACACAATAATAGGTGGCTTTTCATTGGTCACAACTGCTGAAAGAAACTACAGAACAAAGTGAGGGTGCACATGGCAGCCAATAACCAATACCTTAATTTAGGAAATTGCAGCTTCTCCTACGCACTTCTGTCAATGAATATATTGGTCCTGAACATTAGCTTTTCACTAACCTCGAATAAAGCGACCCACAAAGATCTAGCTATCTCTGTGGTGCAGAACTCTCTCCCTAACAGCATTGTAGGTGTCCCTACACCACATGGACTGCAGCAGTTCAAGATGATAGCTCACCACCTCCTTTTCAAGGGCAATAAAAATGCTGGCCTAGCCAGCATCCCCCATGCCCCATCAAAGAATAAGACAAAATTTCCCCTTTCCCCACAGCAGTTTAAATCTGCTGCAAGTGGATCTCTAGCAACAGTGATGTCATCAAGCAGGGTAAGCAGCAAATTACATTGAAGTATTCTCACAGACAGTAAATCAGGAAGTCAAAAGCACTTTTACTCCCTTCACTTTTAATTTTAAGTGGTGAAGAGAGTGAAATGAATGGTTGGGACAACCAAATGGGATTTAGGCAGAAGCTAAAAGATCACAACATTTTTTTAAAATTAAAAATATGTGTAATTTCTTATAAAAATGGAGAAATTCACCATTCAACAAATATAAAATTACTTTTTTGTGGCCAGTGAGAGTATTTAGCAATAATTATGAATTTACTGCATCATTAAAAACCCAGTCACACCTTCTTCAACAAAGTGTAACTTTTTCAAGGGTTTTTACAGCAAGCCTAACAGTGTTAGAGTGGAAGTTTTCATCAGTTCATAGATTTCCCATTGGCTGCAGTCTCGGGGAGACCTGAACAGTGCACCCTCTAGAGAAGCATAGAATCACCAACAGCAACTTGTGGATCTCCGCGTTTGACTGCGCATGTGCGGACTCCAGAAATTGCGGTCAGTTTCAGAGGAGTAATGACAGTGAATGCTGACAATTGTGCCATCATTACTACTGTAGAATCCAGGCTGTTCCCATTAAGTCTGGTGGAAAAAGTCATTTTGAGACTTGCCCTTTTACAGCAAATCTCTTTAACAGATTTAAAAGTTGTGGCAAAAAGCAAATGTTATATAAAAGTTGCATGAAGACAAAGGGCTAGCAATATTAACTTAATATACTGTTGTTATACATGTTAATATTGTGCTTTCACCAAAATGACTGAACAAAGTCTTTCTTTCAAGCACTCTGTTTATTTTTAAGTCTGCTTGATTTCCAATGCAGCATATGACTAGTAGAAGACATAAGGAGAGGCTTACAGGAAAGCCATCTAAGCCCAAGTACAGTCCATATACCAAGCTTCAACAGACTGCGGTGTTGGCGGTGAGCACTCTAGTCCGAGTTTGTTTATTGACATCTTTGGAGGATTGGGTAATGACTGCACGGTTTTATTAACCATGTTGACTACTTCTTTCATAGAGGCACCAACACATTCTGAACATATTTCTCCAACTTGGCTGGCTTCTCCACAGACTGAATGCTGTCTAATACACTAAGCAACCCAGTCCATGAAAGTTTATTATATCACAATAGTGCACCAAACAAAGACATTATCATATGTATTTGGTTTTACAAGAAAACATGATCATCCTGAGAGATCAACAAAAATGGTTTAAATAGAACTGTGCTAAGCAAGAAGAATTAAGCAACACTTCATTCAATTGTTACTTGGCATTCCTGTACTTTTAAGTACCATATCTTTCAATACTTCTAAAGTAATTCTGTGAAGGGGGCTATGATCCAGAAACTGTCTTATGAATGATAATCTGTCCCATGAAGACCTCCGTGAGCCTGGGTTAACAATGATCCTAGTTGCAGTAATCTGTTTATGTCATTGTCGCCATCATGTGATGGATTATTAAAATCAAACTTTGAGATTCTACAGACCAAAGCAACAACAACAAAAAATGTTTAAAAAATGTAATTTAAAATAGGAATATATGAGAAAAGAAGCAGAAACAAATTTGGTAATATTAAAACAACGCAACACACTAACATGAATGTAGTGAACAATGCCCATGAGGTACTAATTGCTTTATTTAGAATATATCTTTTGCAGAATGGCAATTAAAAATTAAGCTCTGAATAGGCAAATATTGCCTGACTTCATTCTCTTGTTAGAAGGTGATCTGTGTTGAAGGGGCCATTATTCATGATGTGCATACATTCACTTTACCAAGTTTCCCCTCCTGACACAGTCTTAGAATTGAGGATGAGCTAAACTGCAGCACAAATCTATGCTTCACCCTGGAACATGTATTTCATGTTAATATTTACACACACACATTTAATAAAGTTACACTTCAAAAGTACAATGGAAGGCCACTGGATGTAGAACAATGATAACTATTCTTTGACTTGTATGCTCAAAACAACCAAATACAAAGTGCAAATGAAAATATATATTGTACCTGATCTGGAACTTCCAATACTAATATCCCATAACAACACAACATTGACCAACTTCCCTCTAGAAAGGTAAAGCTTGTAACAAGAGGGGCTCATTTTTTAAAATTTTGCTATTTTACAATAGTAAAAGGTAGGCTTCACCTAGATACAGTGTTATTGCAACAGTAACAAACATCAGGGTGATACTGGTAAAGAGACTCACATGGCCTTTGAGGGGAGACTCCATGGGAGTCGAAGACGAAGAATAAAACTGGAGACTTTTAAAATTATGAAACTTTTGTTTTATTTTTGTGGGGAAAAGCTATTGCCTCTGGTTGGCATGTTAGTGACAAAGGGTTATCAATTTAGAACTGGGAAAGTGAGCAGAGATTGGGGAAATTGCTCCATAGAGAGTTCTTAGAGCATAAAATACTTTGCCACAGGGAGTAGTTGAGGCAGCGACCACGGCCTGAATTTTTTGTTCGTCAGGTGGGTACCATCGGTGGGCCCGGAAGTGGACGAGAAATGGGCCTCCGGCCGTGATCTGCCCCTGACCGTGATTTAACGGGGTAGGGGCAGGAAGAGGGCAGGTGCTGACCTAGCTGAGGGCGCAGGTGAACACTTCCAGTGAGCCCCCTGAAGGCAGACAGCTGTCCCAAGGAGCTGCAGACCTCCACAGAATAAAGGAAATGACAAAAATTGCTGCAAAATATGTCCATGCAGCACAATCAAGCACCTGAAAGCAAACTTCATTAAAAAAAACAGTACCCAGATATCTTTTTATTTTATTTCCCCACAGAGATTTCATCCCGTCCTGGATCGAGGTTTGAGCAAAAATGTAAAGGCCATCGGGGAGAATGGCCCGTCCGCCAATCATAAATGTGGACAGGGCCACGTAAAATCGCTCTTACTTACATCATTAACGGGCTTAATCGCCCACTTAATTGTCGGTGGGCACACTTCCAACTGCGCGCATGCCCGCCGAGCAAAACATCGCGCGAGTGCGCAATGTCATCGGGATGCTCGCCTGACATCATCTCGCCCTATTTCACATCCGTTCGGGTCAGGCGCGCGCGCTCCCGCTCGATGGACGTAAAATTCTGGCCCATACCTTCTGAAGGCAAAGCGGTTAAGTAATTTTAAATAGAAAAAGATGCAGCTGGAAAAAGAGCTGGACAGTGTTTTGGATGCTGTGGTAAAGAGCCAGTACAGATGCAATGAGCTGAATGGCCTCCTTCTGTGCTGTAAAGAACATAAAAAAACAGGAATTCTCATAAAGCCCCTCGAGCCTGCCCAGCCATTCAGTAAGACCATGGCTGATTTTCCACATTAACTCTGCTTTCCCATATCCCTTGATTCCCATAGCGTCCAAAAAAAATCTTCTGTGGTTCTAAGTACAATTGATAACAGTGAAATACCTGAGTCAATATTGAGTCAATAAATAGCAGTATTGAAAAATTTTATTAATGAAGGTGGTATGTTGAGAGTCTTGAAGAGGACTAAGCTGAGGAGAACCATTTATTTAGCTCCAGTATTAGCAGGAATGGCTGGGACAACTTACTCATTTTTATTTGTTTTCTTTCTTCAGACAAAGATGGCTTTTCAGAAGCATCTCACAAAACCATTGGCAACTGGTTTCTTACCAAATCCTCTAACAGCAGCTGCTGTCTGCGCTATGCCAAACCTCGCCCTACGACCGACCACACTCTTCCAGACACCATTTCTTGGACCAGCTTTCTTCAGAGCCACTCCAGGTCCTCTGAGGGCGACACATACACCATTTCTTTTTGCACCATATTGACTTCAGGGTTCAAATCATTACAGACATTTTGGAAAATAAAAGGGAACTATGCAGTCATAAATGTGAACGTTATAAGTTATGCATGGCAGAACTCTGCCTCCTTGCTTTAACATCTATAATCAGCAGTTTTATACTGCAAATATATTTAGATGAACTTCATATTAAGAAAATATGGTTTCAGTTACAAAGACAATTACAGAACTGATGTAGATGTGCGTAGATTTCTGGTAGAACCATGGGTTACCAGTCTATTTTGCACAATATTTTTGTGAGTTCTTTAACATGTGTCAGTCATTAGTAAAGGTATTCTGTGTGAGGGCGTTTTTTTTTTATATAGTAAAAGAAACAAAAATCTGAAAAAAGAACACTTTGAAGAAAAATGATTTTGAAACCAGAATGGTTGATGAAAAATCAATAGCACATCACTGGACATGCTGCTGTCCATGAAAAGAAGCATGAATCCATAGCACATGTGTGGCCCTAGTTCAATTGCCTCAGTTGTGTTGATAACATGGAAGAAATGAAATGTCACCCCCATTTCAGCTAAGAGTACTTTTTCGATGTAGAAGTTCAGGAGGCAACTTGAATGCAATGCCAAGAAGTCCAGTATTACAACTGAATTTCCTGTACTTGACCATCATCATCAGTTATCATCGTCCATCAGACTGAGAGCTCTGCAAATGTCAAGCCTATGTTTAAAGGCTGGTTATGGATGGATCAGAATATTATCTGAAATCCTTCAGGGCATTAGCCAATTTGATGATAATTGGAATAATGAGCACACTGTCTATGTGTACTGAGCTTATTGCTAACTGCTTTTGGAGATCTAACAAGAAAATAATGGTGAAAAACGATATCAGATAACCATATATGTTCCAACAATTCAGATTGATAGGTTACCACCATTTTTAATAAATTATATTTAAAACATCTTGATAACATTCAAAGTGAATTATTTGCTTAAGACATTAATTTAAGATTTATGTCACACAGGCCATTTAGTTTTCTGGCAAAGTTCAGAGTTTATGTTTTAATGTTCAAAAACTTGCCTCATAGAGGCACATTTTATACTTACGGGCGCCAGCATTTTCAGCAGCTTTGAGATTTAGCAAAACACTCCGGATAATAAATTGTATTTACAGCACAGTGGCAGTTGTTGTGTAAGTAAATCCAAATTATTTTCAGTTAGACCAAAAGTCATTATTTGGTATTTGCCGTCTTACCTCAAATAGTTTCATTTATTTGAGGTTTAGAATTTAGTTTAGACATTCCACGTAAGCAGTAAGGCTATCAAGGGTTTAGCATATGCATTTTGCCAAAGGAAGTAATTTTTTATTTGTCTAACATGGTCTTCCAACCATACTAGTTTCTCCATTAGAAGTGTTGACTCACTGGGAGTAGCTGCCATTCTGTCTGGCTTAACAATAGGAAAATGTCACAGAATTCCGTAGGCCTCTGAAGTTATGGAACTACCTACATCCCATTTGCCTACTCCATTTTGCTTGGCTTAGGACAGAAGCTCAGTGGAGAAAGTAGCTTATAAATACTTCCATAGAAATTATTGTACTGTTTTGCTATGTAGTTTATATAGGCTGGGATATTGGCCTTACTAAGGTTAGTTTTGCAAAGTAATTTTTCTGATGGCCTCCTCTGTTAATATTCTGCAATGATCATTTTGTTACCCCTATATAAATATGCTATAAAACTGAACTGACCATTAGTTTCGTATAGAAGCTAATTGGTTTCATAGTACTCATTGTTGTAATGTTGCATTTGTGTGAAGCATACAAAAGGAACTATGTGTCTAATAAGTGGTCTGAGCGCTATCCCATTAGTTCTTATACTTTCTCTTCAGTTGTTTTAAGAAAACGCCCTTCCACAGCTCCAGATTTACCTGCAGCTTTCTTATTGTGAGATTGAAACAAACACTGTGAATATCATCCTCATCATCTCAGACTTCCCACTGTGAATATCATTTTACCAAAAACTTCAAAATGTCATCGTTCAATGGGTCATAGTTCTTGTGTCTGTATGTTGTTAACTATTTGGAGTCATGTGAGCGCGTACCTCCATTTGGTTGGAGAACAATCCAGGATTGTGGATAAATCCTGTAATGCTCTCTTTGGGCTGTCACTTCTGTGAAATTTGAAATATAGAATAACTGTTGAGAAGTATTTTGATAATAGCTATTTTTCTGTCAATGCCGGCTGCCACCAGTCCATCAATCCCCTGGAAAAGGGTCTCGTCATAGAGATGAGTGAACACTTGGATGAAAATGTAATATTTCAAGTTTAATAAATCAAATGCTGGTCTTCCACAAAAGTCACCTTTATTTTATCTGCAAAGTAAGATTACAGTGAAACCTGAAAATTGTCATGTTTCTTTCATGCTGCTGTTCCTGCTAGTTTTGCATCTTAACTCTGAGCATGTGGCGATGTGATGCAGGGGGAAATAAAAGTGCAGAATTTCCTCCGAAATGAGCATAGTTGGCATAGCCAGGGATTAGTGTTAATAGGATCCAAGCTGGTTTGTGAAGCTGAAACCAAGACACAGAGCTTTACATTATTGAGAGAGTTTATTGACTTGTTCAGTTTCACAGCTCTCCTCCCACACAACCCAGTGTCCCAGCCATCCCCTATTTATACTCTTTTAGTAAAACAAAAAAACAATATTTTTTTTAAAATCAATAAATTAGAGGAGATGAGAGCCCCTGGTGGGGCATAAGAACGTAAGAAATAGGAACAGGAGTAGACCGTTCGGCCACTCGAGCCTGCTGCGCCATTCAGTAAAAACATGGCTGATCTTCTTGTGTTTCAATTTCCACATTCCCATCTAACCCCAATAACCTTTGAACCTATCTACCTCTGCCTTAAAAATATTCAATGACCCTGCCTCCACTGCCTTCTGAGGCAGAGAATTCCAAAGTCACACAACCCTCTGAGAGAAAGAATTTCTCCTCATCTCTATCCTAAAAGGGCGACCCCTAATTTTAAAACTGTGTCCCTTAGTTCTGGACTCACCCACAAGAGGAAACATCCTTTCCACATCCACCTTGTCAAGGCCATTCAGGATCTTGTGAACTTCAATCAACTCACCCCTCACTCTTCTAAGCTTCAGTGGAAACAAGCCCACTCTTTCCAACTTTTCCTCATAAGACAACCCACTCATTCCAGGTATCAATCTAGTAAACCTCCTTTGAACCACCTCCAACGCATTTATGTTCTTCCTTAAATAAGGAGACCAAAACTGCACCCAGTATTCAGGATGTGGTCTCACTAATGCCCTGTATAACTGAAGCATAATATCCTTACTTTTATGTTCAACCCCTCTCGTAATAAAGGATAGCATTCCATTAGCCTTCTTAATTACTTGCTGTACCTGCATACTAACTTTTTGTGACTCATGCACTAGAACACCTAGAGCAGAATTTTCCCCCCGTTGGGGGGGAAGTTCAGGAGTGGGTGCGTGCGGGCACGCCTCTGATCAGCGACCCCAATCGGGGGCGTGCCACTGTTTTACGTGGGTGGGCCAATTAAGGCCTGCCCAGCGTGACATCTGCCAGAGCACTATGCTCTCCCTGTGCAGGCGGTAGGGGGCGGGATTCTCTAAAAAACGCACTCATTTCCCTGAGGCTAAGTGCTGTCTCAGGGAGATCGGCGTCAAATTTAAAAATGTTAAATGTAGAAAAATAAAATTTCCCTGACATGTTCCCTCATGTGACACGTCTATCACTTTTAATTAAACTTTTATTAAATTTTTAAAAACATACATGAAACCTCATCCCGCCCCTGGATGAGGTTTCATGTTTTTACTGAAGTCCACCAGGGCTCCCGGCCTGCCCGACAACCTTAATGTTGGACGGGCAGGTCCTTTAACTAGTTCAATTAGTTTTTAAATGGTCTCAATTGGCCATTGGCGGGCGCACAGCTGATTCGGCTGCACCCCCGCCGACCTGAAAATTGAAATGACCCGGGGTGAGGTCCGGAGTTCTGCCCGACGTCATCCCGCATCATCTTACGCATTGGCAAGTGGGCCCCGCCCCCCGCTCGCCAACCTCAATATCCTGCCCCTAGATCCCTCTGCACCTCAGAATTATGCAGCCGTTCTCCATTTAAGTAATACTCTGCTTTTTTGTTCTTCCTGCCAAAGTGAACAACTTCACATTTTCCCACATTAAACTCCATTTGCCAGATCTTTGCCCGCTCACTCAACCTATCTACATCCATTTGCAACCTCCTCATGTCCTCTTCACATCACATTTCCTACCTACCTTTGTGTCATCTGCAAATTTAGCTACCAAGGCTTCACTCCCCTCATCTAAGTCATTGGTGTAAATCATAAACAGTTGAGGCCCTGGTACAGACACCTGTGGGACTCCACTAGTCACATCCTGTCAATCTGAAAAAGACCCATTTATGCACACTCTCTGCTTTCTGCCAGCCAATCTTCTATCCATGCTACTACATTACCCCCTACACCATGCACTTTTATTTTTTGTAATATTCTTTGATGTGGCACCTTATCAAATGTATTGTAACAAAAATCAAAACATCAAAGGAAACTTAACCAAAATGTCATTTCCGGGGTGATGACACACCCCAGCCCCTGTGGTACCCACCAATCACAGAAGGCATCTAGCATGCAGGCAGACACCATGTGCTCCCTCTCCAGGGCCACCCAGCTGTGAACATAGCTACAATGGAGGGTCAGACAATCCCCTCAGTCCTATACTGCCTGGACCTGTTGATGGCCATAAGGTAGGATTTAGGCAGAAATAACCATTTATTTTTTTCCTCCTTTTTACCAAATGCCATGGTGGGATTTGAATTCATGCCCTGAGACCATTAGTCAGGGCCTCTGGATTACTTGTCCAGTGATATTACCACTACATCACCATATTAGCTCCCTATTTATATGTGCTCAAAAACAATTAATACCCATCACCTGTTTCTCTTAACTTTAACAATGTAATTGACATGACATTAACAAACCTTAACAATGTAATTGACATGACATTAACAATTAGCAGGAGTGGGAATGGACGTAGGATAAATCTGCTCTTGGTTCTGCTCCAGGGACATTTCCTGCATCCACCTCCTATCTAGATAGTGAAGGAAGAGGTGGGAATGCTGGAGTAACATCACCTGCCAACACCTCCAAAATTTTGTACATTTATAAAAGTGGGGATTATGTGTGTTCATGTCCTGGAACGCTAAGAAGGGAAACTTTAGCTAACATGTTAGTAGGCTTGCTGAATAGGGACCACGATCCTCTTGGAACTAAATTGTTGAGCCAGAAACTTCCAGCATTGCCCAGTACAAGAGTGATGCACATTGGCTTGACCTCTAGCAGGGTAAATGTCTCATATCTGCTTGGTAACTTCTCACAATGCCCCCACTGAAACTGTTGCTGTGGGAATTCACTGCTCAGGCAATTTTGAAGCCATATTCCCTTGTTTTACCAATGCACTAGAGCACCAATGAGCAATGCCAACAAGATCACAGTGCAATATTTATTGGAAACAGCATGCATTTTTCAAAATGGAAATGTCCAGCTGATCGAAGAAAGCCAAATAGTTTACTTGCTATTTTCCTTTCTTTCTTTTTAATTTTTTTCTCCACCTTCATATCTCCATCAGCCACAAAGGGGAAACATTCCAGACTGTCAGTTCCTCCGCGGACAGCATCCATGATATTTTCTATCTGCCTGTGCAGATTTTGTTGCTGAACTAGCTTCTCCTGATTAAGACCAGACACTTTGTCCAGCCCTGTGACTGAGCATCAGCAAAGGTCACTCAGAAAAGGTACTCAAGGCTGTGGTCCAAACTTGGGCCTTCTCAATGGGAGTCAAACTTGGCCTAAACTGCACAATGCACTTGCATTTTACTATTTTTAGATAAAACACATTTTCAAAGTGGAAGAATGTGAACCGGATATGCCAGGACAAGGGGAACTACAAAATCTATAACACCATACTGTTTTTTTTATACTCATTCTTGAGATGTGAGCATCGCTGGCTGGGCCAGCATTTATTGCCCATTCCTAGTTGCCCTTGAGAAGGTGGTAGTGAGTTGCCTTCTTGAAACGCTGCAGTCCATATGCTGTAGGTACACCCACAGTGCGTTAGGGAGGGAGTTCCAGGATTTTGACCCCCAGCGACAATGAAGGAACGGCGATATATTTCCAAGTCAAGATGGTGAGTGACTTGGAGGGTAACTTGCAGGTGGTGGTGTTCCCATGTATTTGTTGCCCTTGTCCTTCTAGATGGTAGTGATCATGGGTTTGGAAGGTGCTGTCTAAGAAGCCTTGGTGAATTCCTGCACTGCATGTTGTAGATGGTACACACTGCTGCTACTGTGTATCGGTGGCGGAGGGAGTGAATGCTTGTGGATGGGGTGCCAATCAATTGGGTTGCTTTGTCCTGGATGGTGTCAAGCTTCTTGAGTGTTGTGGGAGCTGCACTTATCCAGGCAAGTGGGGAGTATTCCATCACACTCCTGACTTGTGCCTTGTAGATGGTGGACAGGTTTTGGGGAGTCAGGAGGTGAGTTACTCATCACAGGATTCCCAGCCTCTGACCTGCTCTGGTAGCCACGGTATTTATAGGGCTAGTCCAGTTCAGTTTCTGGTCAATGGTAACCCCCAGGGCATTAATAGTGGAGGATTCCATGATAGTAATGTCATTGAACGTCAAGGGGCGATGGTTAGGTTCTCTCTTGATGGAGATGGTCATTGCCTGGCACTTATGTGTGGCATGAAGGTTACTTGCTACTTGTCAGCCCAAGCCTGGATATTGTCCAGATCTTGCTGCATACGGACAAAGACTGCTTCAGTATCTGAGGAGTCGCAAATGGTGCTGGACATTGTGCAATCATCAGCGAACATCCCCACTTCCGACCTTATGATGGAAGGAAGGTGATTGGTGAAGCAGCTGGAGATGGTTGGGCCCAGTAACAGTAATGGGGTGAGTTCATGCTCAACGGATTGAGAATTTCAGAAGTTAAAATCTTCTAATCTCACTATGAACTCATTTTGGCAATCTCATTAATTACATCAGTTTAGGGGAGATGGTGGCATATATCACTGGACTAGTAATCCAGAAGCCCAAGTTAGTGCCCTGGGGGCATGAGTTCAAATCTCGCCATGGCAGCTGGTGGAATTTAAATTCAGTTAATAAATCTAGAATATAAAGCTAGTCACAGTAATGGTGACCATCTATCATTTATTGTTGTTAAAACACACCTGGTTTGCTGATGCCCATTAGGGAAGGAAATCTGCCATCCTTACCTGGTCTGGGCCTATATGTGACTCCAGATCCACAGCAATGTGACTGACTCTTAACTGCCCTCTGAAATGGCCAAGCAAGCCCTCAGTTCAAGAGCAATTAGGGATGGGCAACAAATGCTGGCCTTGCCACCGATGCCCACATCCCATGAAAGAATAAAGAAAATTATCTGATGCAATTGTTATTTGTATTACAAGAGATCAGATTGATTTTGCAGGTTTCAAGGACCAAACCCCAACTGTTCAGTGTTTTTAAAAAAATAATAATTTAGAGTAGATCTTCCTGACCTGATGTCCTCTATATTGCCAGAAGCATATTTTGGAATCAAGCCTCCATGGAACAAGACTATGCCACCACACGATTGTTGATGTCCCTTCATAGCTTAAATATTTTTAAATTCAAGGCGTAAAGCTAGGTTAACAGCAGATTAGTTTCAGTGAATAGAAGCTGTGAAAAGAAACAAGTAAATGGTTTAAATACATGTATCATCAATGTAAGCAACCCTGCCTCTTTTTGGTCAAACTTGAGTTGCACGGGCCATTCCAGTGATAGCAATTGCTGTGCTGATCAAATCCACCTTACATAGCCTTCATAGAGTCATTCGGACTCGAAACGTTAACTGTGTTCCTCTCCGCAGATGCTGTCAGACCTGCTGAGTTTTTCCAGGTATCTTTGTTTTTGTTTTACATAGCCTTCTGCCTATGAGCTCTCAGCTATGGCTCAGCAGGGGATAGCACACTTGTCTCTGAATCATAAGGTTCAGGGCTCAAGTCCCAATCCAGGACTTGAATGTAGAAATCAAGGCCAACACTTCAGTGCAATATGGAAAGTGTATTGCACTGTTAGAGGGACTGTCTTTTGGATGAGATCTTAAACCGAGGTCCCGTCTGCCTGTTTAAGTGGATATATAAGATTCTATGGCCCATGGCACTATTTCAAAGAGCAGAGAAGTTATCCCCTATTGTCTGGCTAGTATTTACCCCTCAATCATCATCACAGAAACAGATTATCTGGTCATTATCACATTGCAGCTTCATTCATAAATGTCGGAGGAATGCAGATGTTAGTTTGTGATACTGACACAACCAAAACAGAAACGGAAAATCCCTAAAGGCAGCTGTCTCACACACCATTTCAGCACTAGTTCTCGAACTGGAGCCCGCAGACCCCCGGGGATCCTTAGAGATTTTCCAGGAGGTTGGTGAAATAATGTGGAAGTGTTTATGGGAGTGGCCAGAGGTGGCCTTAGTACTAGCCGAGAGGTGGGAGTGGAATATGGCCAGCAAGTGTGCACTTAGAGTGGGCTGACTATCTCCATTTGGAGGGGCAAGCACTGAGTGTGAGATGAAACCCTCTATACCTGTAAGTAATCTGTAATTAAATATCTGTATTTAAATACCTGTTTCTTAACACATTATTAAAACACTTCTTACACGCAACACTTTCATTTATGAGTACTTTGTAGTATAATTTAGATGGTAGGTTGGGGTGGGGAGGGTGGTGAATGTGATTACTGAACTATTTGAAAAGGAGTCCTTCAACCAAATAAAAGAACCACCGCTTTTCAGAATTGGCTCTGGTTGTAAAAGTAGACAGAAGCTCTAAATCCGAGCCAAATAAGCACATGAGGGAGAAAGGAATAGGCAAATATACTGATATGGTTGAATGACACATGGGAACACCGCCACCTGGAAGCTCCCCTCCAAGCACCCACCATCCTGACTTGGAAATATATCGCCGCTCCTTCACTCTCGCTGGGTCAAAATCCTGGAACTTCCCCACCTCACAGCACAGTGTGTGTGACAGCACCGTGTGTGTGACAGCACCGTGTGTGTGACAGCACTGTGTGTGTGACAGCACCGTGTGTGAGACAGCACCGTGTGTGTGACAGCACCGTGTGTGTGACAGCACCGTGTGTGTGACAGCACCGTGTGTGTGACAGCACCGTATGTGTGACAGCACCGTGTGTGTGACAGCACCGTGTGTGTGACAGCACCGTGTGTGAGACAGCACCGTGTGTGTGACAGCACCGTATGTGTGACAGCACCGTGTGTGAGACAGCACTGTGTGTGTGCCTACGCCACATGGACTGCAGCAGTTCAAGAAGGCAGCTCACTACCACCTTCTCAAGGGCAATTAGGGTTGGGCAATAAATGCTGGCCTGGCCAGTGACGCCCACATCCCGTGAATGAATTTTAAAAATGGCATTGGGTGAGAGGACTGAGGGGAGCAGAAATGTCCGCTAAACCCAGTTGGGCTGAATGGACTGTTTCTGAGTTGTAGACTCTTGGGGCCAGATTTTCAAAGGGCTGTAGGTTCAGGACCCGGTGTGGGCAAGAATTAAAAATTATAGGACCTGGAGTCACCTCGGAATCCTGAAGCCTCCAGGACAGGTTTAAACTTTGAAAGGGGCGACAGGGTGAGGGGTCAGGAAATACAGTCACCATCAATTAACAGTCCCTTAAGATTGTTAAGAAGCTCATTAAGAGGCCCGTCAGCACAAGATTGAAATTTTTAAAAGCTTTTCCGGTGAGCCCCAACAGTTTTGTGCACAGCTTACAGGTTCACCACGGGACTCTGGTAAATTCTTAGCATTAGTTTTTAAACCTATTCTATAGGTCCAACCAGTGCCAGCACATGCGCTGCTCCAACCCATCTCATTCAAGGCAGCCTTCACCTCGAGGAGCTGCTTGCTCTCTTTCTCTATATCTATATATTTCTTATTCTCTATCTATTTCTCTATCTCCATCTATTTCTCTATATCTATATATTTCTTCATCTCTATCTATTGCTCTATCTCTATCTATTTATATCAATCAATTGCTCATGCTCTAACTACTTCTTTATAGCTATTTCTCTCAGCAGCCCCCAACATGGCTGCTGTCTGCCATTGACACCAGGCAGGCTGCTCCCATCTCCTGGGGGTGTTCAGTGCCACTAATTGGGCACCCAGCTCGTCTCCCAGCCATTTTAATTTTAAAACAGTGAGATGAGGGTGAAGCAGCTCAGGCGCAGTGTCTTGATCCGGAATTCACTTGGGTGTTGGGTTCCTGACCCCAGGCCCACTTTGAAAATCTGGTCCAATATAAGAAATTAGGCTTCCAGGGGCAGGAGTCAAACTCTTGCGAGTTTATTGAGAGTGACATGAACACACTCACAGACAGCAGGTTGATCCTATGCTGGAAAAAGGTCACTCATTACAGTTGATGACTTCAACATCCTCGGTCTCTTCTACCTCACCTTCAAAATTCACATGACAATTTTACCATTTCTGCATTCTAACTACATTATTTCAGATGTACTTTACACCAGTTCTCTCTAGCCTCTATCACAAAGTTCCAAACTCTCTAGACCTCTGCCATATGGTGCCAAGTTGGTCTTTACATTTTAGTAAGGCATAGAATAAACTCAATTATGGATCTCCTGTAGATAAGTTAGTCCCTCAGTGTGTAATAATTGTAAGTAAATGTGATCAATGTGGTACTTAATCTTCACAGAGGTTACAAACAGCTTGATCTTGAGGTTAAGTTCTGCTGGTTTTTAGCATTAGGGCCTTAATACAAATTGGATTTCTTACTTTCAAAATGGATACCTTACTTAATTGCAAAATGGATTCTTTACTAACGCGCAATCCCTTAACACTGGCACGTAATCACATATTTTTGTATTGGTAATGTACACTTCGAACCCAGTGAAGATCAATGCAGAGCTTTGAAACCAGGTAAAGTCTCACAAAAACAAATGATTTAACATCAGTTTTCTTTATCTGTATCAACAAGAGAGCAGTGGATCATAATTGAGGTTAAAGCAGTGAAATGAGGCTTCCTGGCCATTAGGGTCCATAACAGCTTCAACAGCTGCTAAATGGTGGCAAAGGAAAACGCATGATAATCTCACAGGCACCCTCAGAAATCACCACTGTCTGATTGTTTTGAAATGGGAGAACTGTTTATCTAAATAATGAGTGGACTGTCCAGAATGGGATTTATTGACAAGAGTCACCTTCAGTGGCTAGTTTTCCAAAGGGTAATTTCCCACATCTTGACGGAATCATGAGGAGCCTGATTCATTGAAAAATACTTCTTCATAAGCAAGAAGCATAAATTAGAAGGAAACTACCATGACACATGTCTAATAGGAGGAGGCCATTCATCCCCTCAAGCCTATTCCACCATTCATTTAGATCATGGCTGATATTGTATGTGAGGTTGTTTTCTTTGGAAAAGAGCAGGCTGAAAGGATACCAAATAGAAGAGTATAAAATTATTAGGGGTCTAGATAGAGTGGATAGAAAGATCTTTGGTTAAGGGTCCATAAAAAGGTTGGGGGCATGAATTTAAGGGCAGAGGTAGGGGGTTTAGAGGGGATTTGAGGGGAAATTGTTTCACCCAGAGGGTGGTAGGAATCTGGATCTCATTGCCTGAAGGGGTGATAGAAGCAGAAATCTCCACGACATTTAAAAAAATACTTGTATAGGCACTTGTGGTGCCGTAACCTACAAGGTTATGAACCAAAAACAGGAAATTGGCTACTTGTCGACTGGTGCGGACATGGTGGGCCAAGTGGCCTTAATACAATACATTCTCACTCCATCTACTTTCCTTGGTTAAACAGGAGTAAATGCCTCACAAAGTAGTCTTGGTTTTGACATTGTAACAAACATGACCTTCTAGCTAATCTTCCTGCTCGGTTGAAAGGCAGTGCCTGGGTTGGTCAGCTGTAACAGTAGCTGTCAAGTTGTGGCATGCACAGAGAACAAACAGTTGAAGCATCTCGGCTGGAACAAGTAGAGGTGAGTCAATGATATGAAAGGGAACGTTGATTTTTAATCCCTGCTTTAGATATTAGATTTTATTTGTAATATGATGAATATATTTTTATGAGAGACACTGTCCACAAAAGTACACCAATTCCAGAATCATCCCAGAATATAAAAATTCCCCTGACTTCTCTGCCCCATCTCCCTAAAGCCCTACCTCTGCTTCTTCCATGCTCATCTCTAAGAATAAGTGCAAGAAGCTCCGTGGCTTTCTCACTAAGATTAAAACCACTCATTCAGCTTTGTCTGCCAATTTCCCCCTTCCCGTAGCCACTAGGCCAAACCTCTCCTAAAGATTCCCCCTGTCCTATCCTTAAACTCACATCTTTCTCTAGTTTCCTTTCAATCCACACTCACGCCTTCCTTGAGCTCATCTTGACCATGAGGCCAGCCTCCTGCTCTCGCAGCTCTATTTTCACCAAAGTGCTGACCACCCAACTCCTTTCTCAGCCCCAGTGTCAATTGGTATGGTTCTGTAACTCCTCAGGCCTCCTTTTCAATTCTACCATCACACCCTCCTCAAAAAACACATGCTTAGCTCCTGTGCACTTCACAGTACCTTTATAGGGCAGGAGGAGGCCATTTGGCCCATTGAGTTTGCACTGGCTCTCTGAAAGAGCATTCCACCTAGTCCCACTCCCCTGCCTTATGCCCGTAACCTTGCACATTCTCTCTTTTCAGGTAGCAACCCAATTCCCTTTCGAATACCTCAATCAAATCTGCCTCCACCACCCTTTCAGGAAGTTTGTTCCAGATTCCTACCACCTTCTGGGTGAAAAAATATTTCCTCACATCACATTTACTCCTTTTGCCAATAATTTTGAATTTGTGCACTCCAGTTCTTGATGTTCCATTGAGTGGGAACAGTTTCTCACTATTTACCCTGTCCATACCCTGCAGGATCTTGAATACCTCTATCAAGTGTCCTCTCAGCCTTCTTTTCTCCAAGGAAAATGGTCCCAGCCTCTCCAATCTATCCTCATAGCTACAGTTCTTCATCCCTAGAATCATTCTTGTGAACCTCCTCTGTACTCTCTCCAATGCCTTCACATCCTTCCTCAAATATGGCACCCAGAGCTGGACGCAATACTCCAGGTGAGGCCTAACTAGTGTCTTATACAAGTTCAACATGACCTCCTTACACTTGTACTCAATGCCCCTATTAATAAAGCCTAAGATACTATATGCTTTATTAACTGCTCTCTCAACATGCCCTGCCATCTTCAATGACCTATGTACGAATGTACCAGGGTCCCTCTGTTCCTGCACCTCCTTTAGAGGCTCTCCCTTTATTTTATACTGTCTTACCAATCATTCCTGCCAAAATGAATCACCCCACACTTCTCTGCATTGAACTTCATTTGCCACTTGTCTGCCCAATCCACCAACATGTCTATGTCCTTTTGAAATTCAAGACTATCCCAATCACAGTTGGCAACATTTCCAATCTTCATATCATCTGCAAATTTTGAAATCATGCCCTGCACACCACAGTCTAGGTCATTAATATATACTCAGGAACAGCAAGGGCCCCAACACTGACCCGTGGGGAACTCCACTACAAACCTTCCTCCAATCTTATAAACAACCATTTATCACTACTCTCTGTTTCCTGTCACTGAGCCAATTTCTTATCCAAGTGCTTACTTTCCCTTTTATTCTATGACCTAGGATTTTGCTCACAAGTCTGTTGTGTGGGACTGTATCAAATGCCTTTTGAAAATCCATATACACCACATCAACAGCATTTCCTTTATCAACCTTCTCTGTTACCTCCTCAAAAACCCCAGTGCTGTAAAACTCTATGACTCTACCTATAAGTTTGTGATAATGAAGCACATTTTGTTCCCACCCCCACAGCCCTTGATGAAAACTTACCATATAAAGAAAATTCTGCTTGTTGACCTTTGTCACTCTGGCTGGATGTGGATGTCAGGCTGGTTGTCAGAGTTTTACTGAGTGATTGACTGACTGACGAACCTGTGGTTGCAGTGGCTGCATTATTGCTGCTGGTGACTCTGGAAGTTGACATGGTGACAGTCGATGTGGTACCAGTAGTTGAGAGGTTTGGGAAACTCTGGGCACCCATTGTAAACTACCATCCCATCGCCAACCTCCCATTCCTCTCCAGAGTCCTTGAGCATTTTGTCACCTCCCAAATATGTTCCCACCTTTTCCACAACGTCATGTGTGAATCCCTCCAATCAGGTTTCTACTTTTTTCTTCAACTCAATTCAATTCAACTCTTTTCTTCTCCACCGATGCTGCCAGACCTGCTGAGTTTTTCCAGGTAATTCTGTTATTGTTTTGGATTTCCAGCATCCGCAGTAGTTTTTTGTTTTTAACTTAGGTTTCTACTCCTGATACACGGTATTGAAATGGCTCTCATCAAAGTCACAAGTGACATCCCATGTAACTGTGAAAGGAAATTATCCCTCCTCATCCTTAATGACCTGTCTATAGTATTTAGCACAATTCATCACACCATCCTCCTCCAATGCATTTCTTCCATCATCCAGCTAGTTAGGACTACACTCACCTGCTTCCAAACTTAAATCCATTCATAGCCAGAGAACCACCCACAATGGTTTATCACCCCGCTCCTGCGCCATTACCTCTGGTGTCCCCCCAGGATCAATCCTTTACCCCCTCCTATTTCTCATCTCCATGCTGCCCCTTGGTGACATCATCCAAAAAAAATGTCAGGTTCCACATTCACACAGACAACATGCAGTGCTACTTCACCATCACCTCTTTCAACCCCTCCACTGTCTCTAAATTGTGCCTCTTTGACATCTAGTCCTTGGATGAGCAGAAATTTCCCACATCTATATATTAGACTGAAGCCATTGTCTTTAGTCCCCACTACAAACTTGTCAGCAACTCCATCACCCTCTCGGGCAACAGTCTGTGACTAAACCAGACCACTGGCAACCTTGGTGTCATATCTGACCTAAAATAAGCTTCTGACCACATGTCTGCTATCACTTGGGTTACCAACTTCAATCTGCGTAGTATCACTCAACTCCACCCCGCCTCAACTCATCTGTTGGTGAAACCCTCATCTATGTCTTTGCTATCTCTGAATTTAACTATTCCGATCTCTCCTGCCTGGCCTCCCATCTTCCACACTACATCCAGAATGCTGCTGCCCACGTCCTAACTTCTACTAAGTTCCGTTCAACTGTCACCCCTGCTGACCTACATTTACCCCAGTCCGGCCACTCCTTGATTTTAAAATCCTTGTCTTTGTTTTCAAATCCCTCCATCGCTTCACACCCACTACCCCCGCTCCCCAATCTCTGTAATCTGCTTCAGCTCTACAACTTTATCTGAGCTCCTCCAATTCTGACCTCTTGCGCATTCCCAATTTTAATTGCTCCACCATCAGCAGCTGTCCCTTCAGCTGCTTAGGCCCTAAACTCTGGAATTCCTTACCTAAATCGCCCCACCCTCCACACCTCTCTCTTCCTTTCAGCTGCTCCTTAAAACCTATTTCTTTGACAAAGCTCTGGGCCATCTGATTTAATATTCCCTTATGTGATGCGGTGTTAAATTATTTGTTTCATAACACTCATGTGAAACACCTTGGGATATTTTATTACATTAAAAGTGTTACAGAAATGCAAGTTGTTGTTGATGCCAAACCAAGATAGTTTTTTTTTGTCAAATACTATGAAAACTGTTGTTCTAAGAGAAGAATACTAAACAAGAGTGAGTTTCAACTTCCAGTCACCTTTTCTCGCCGGAAGAACAGGAAATTGGAAGAGGAAAATCGTGCTGGGATCTTATAGACCCTTAGGGCTGCTCATTCAATTTTCAGGCATGTTTTTAAATAGGCAGCCAGCACATCTGTCCAAAATAGGCTGGAGACCATATACAAATGGAAGTCTGGGTCCTACTCCAGTTATAGAACCCCGGATTGCCTTTATCATGTCCAAATGGGCAGAGCACGATCAGGCTAGTTCCGCCTGACGTGGAGAAGCCTAACCAGTGATCCTTAAACAGGCAGTGCTCACTTCAAAAGCCGCCCAGCAATTTTTAGAGGGGGAGGTGTCAAGCCAAACAAAAACGGGAGTGTCCCACATACTGCCAGCCTTGTTCTCAGCCCCCTCCCCCAAGCTTAGCGCCGCACTGACCATCCCTCAGCCCCACCAGGCCTAGCCTAGCAGCCATACGCCAGCTCCAATTTTCAGCCTTCCAAAGCCTGTTGAGTTACAGCAGAGCATAGTACCTGGTGCCCACAGCTTGATGGTTGAATTTAAATGAGGCATAAGCCTGAAGGTTCTTTGGGCCTCTCGACAGTGGCTTTAACATGTGCCACAGATGTATTATCATTTCGATGTCACGTCCGATTTGGACCAAACTGAAAAATGACCTTCAAGTTTCCTTAAACTCATTTTTTTTAATTACCTGGCTCTGACAAAATCTGACAGCATAATAGCTCATGAAAAGATTGAGTTTGATGCACTTTTTGAGAGATTAACCCATGCCCTTGAGAGACCACAGACCAGACTATGAACGATGGGCTTACTATTCATAAACCTATTGTTGCCTGTCAAATATCCAATACTTACTTCTTCACTTCAGTTTAAATTATCAGGGAGACCCAGAAAAGGAATCCAAATGAGCAAAAGGGCCTGTCCACATTCATACGCCACTGCGTAATATTCCTGTAGCACATACCACCTAACTACATACATTAGCATGGAGTTATACAGTGCAGAATAAATCAATCATATCCATGTCTCATAAACACCTGACAAATTTCTGCAGCACAAAATAATTCTTCAAAACTGAAGCTTCAGCTTGCCTTGTCTAACCATCTCGTATCAGGTCATTTCCATGAATTCAAAATGTGGCAGTCATTGATCACCATGTTGTCCACAGTGCGGGAGTGAGAATGATGAGTGCTATAAAATGTAAATATTCCATAATTGAAAAGGAAAAACGCTGGTGCAGGAATCATTTAAAAAATGTTGACACAGAGGACACTGCCAATTAGTTTCCTTCTTTTAAACATCTGTCACGATCAGCCTGTCATTGGCCAAGCCTTGAAGAAGAAACCTTGCAACTTAGAGTGGCAGATTGTTCAACGAGTTCGGAGTTCAAAAGCTGCACTGTGGCTTTTTGCCTCGCTCATAGGTTTTCAAACTGAGGATCATCAAGGTCATCATTATTCTGTCTGCACATAATCAGATTTCTGTTTTTTTCTCCACTTGTTGGCTTTCTGCAATGATGGCGTTGTTTATCTTCAGGTAGCTGACACTCTTTTTTGACATTAAGGCTGCAATTCCCTACAGCATGTTAATATATGCAGGGGGTCTCCCACATAGAAAAGTTTTGAGTCTAGGCTATGCCGAGTGTGTACCCAAATACTGCAGGACATTTTCTATTAGACCCAACATGACCACTGTTGAGGGTGGATAACTAGAATCATAAAATGGTTACAGCGCAGAAGGCCATTCTGCCTGTCGTGCCCATGTCATCTCTCTGCAAGAACAATTCAGCCAGTCCCACTCCCCTGCCCGTTCCCCATAGCCCTTCCCAGTTTCTACTCTTCAGGTGCTTATCTATCCCACTTTTGAAAGCCCAAATTGAACCTGCCTCCAGCACACTCTCAGTGCGTTCCAGATCCTAACTGTTTGCTGCGTAAAAGGTTTTTACTCATGTTGCTGTTGTTTCATTTTGTCAAACACCTTAAGTCGGTGTCCTCTGGTTCTCAACATTTCTACCAATGGGAACAGTTTCTTCTATCTATTCTGTCTCAACCCCTCATTCTATCAAATTTCCTCTCAACCTTTTCTCTCGGGAAACCAACCCCAGCTTCCCCGATCTATCTATGTAACTGAAGTCCCTCATCCCTGGAATCATTCTTGTAAATCTTCTCTGCATCCCTGCCTGAAGCTTTCACATCCTATTTAAAGTGTGGTGCCCAGTATTGGACACAATACTCCAGTTGAGGTCAAACCAGTTTTTTAATAAAAGTTCATCATAACCTTCTTGCTTTTGTACTCTAAGCCACTATTTACAAAGTCCAGGATCCCGCATACCTTCTTAACTACTTTCTCATCTTGCCTGGCCACCTTCAATGATTTATGTACATTGACCCCAGCTCTCTCTGTCCCCGCAGCCACTTCAGAATTGTACCCTTTATTTTATATTGTCTCTCCTCATTCCAACCAAAATGTACCATTTCACAGCTCTCTGCATTAAATTTTGTCTGCCATGTGTCTGCCCATTTCACCAGCCTGTCAGTGTCTTCTCATATCAATTGTAGTTCCAATTGAAAATATAACCCAATTGTAAAATTTACAGTCGCACTCTAATCAAACTTCTTTTGATTAAAATGTAAGACCTCTGATCTACACACATAAAATTCAATATCAGAGTTACTAATCATTGCATCTTGATCTTCCTCGTCAGCCTATATTTAACCTTGTGAAGCCCGGCACTCGAGTCTTGGCCCTTCACAAGATTTTTCTTTTTTTGGAAGGAGGATATTCTATGATATCCTGGTCCAGATAAAAGCCTCACGCAAGTAATGGCTGGAGGCATTAACATGTCATTTTTTGAGATGTGTATGAACATAAGTACATAAGAAATAGGAACAGGAGTAGACCATAGGGCCCCTCTAGTCTGGCCTGTTATTCAGCATAATCATGGCTGATCTTCTGCATGAACTTCACTTTCCTTCCGACTCCCCATATCCCATGATTCCCTGAGGGACCAAAAATCTCCCTTAAGCAAGCTTAGTGATGGGAGCATCCGCAACCCTCTAGAGTAGAGAATTCCAAAGATTCACAAGCCTTTGAGTGAAGAAATTTCTCCTCATCTCAGTTCTAAATAATTGGCCCCTTATCCTGAGACTCACAGCCAGGAGAAATAACTTCTTACTGCCTGCTGTGTCAAGCCCCTTCAGAATCTTGAATGTTTCAATGATATCACCTTTCACTCTTCTAAACTCCAGAGAGTATCGGCCCAATTTGCTCAGCCCCACATCATAGGATAACCCTCTCATCTCAGGAACCAATCTAGTGAATCTTTGCTGTACAACTTCCAATGCGAGTATATCCTTCCTTAAATATGGAGACCAAAACTGTGCACAGTACTCTAGGTGTGGTCTCCACAAAAAGCATGTGCAATTGTGGTAAGACTTCCTTATTTTACTCCTATTTTACACTGTTTGTCATTGGAAGGGTGTATCTTTCTAACAATCAGTTGTGCAAAATTATATTTTGTACTTTGCATCTTCCGTTGGCGTAAGAATGCTGAGAATGTGGTTCAAGCAGGGGTCCCTACTTCCTGCCCCTTGCCAGCAAAAGGTTTTGACACAAATAATCCTCCAGGCAGTCACTCATTTTAATTGGGCTCCAGTTTATATGCAGCTGTGAAAGAAAGGTACACGCTCTCCACAAGATCAGCCCATGGTACTAATTCGAAGAAGAGCAAGGGAGTTATTAGTCCCTCAATCATCACAAAAAAAAAGATTACCAAAGGTCATTGTCACATTGCTGTTCATGGAGTTTGCAAATTGGCTGCTGCATTTCCTACATTACAACAGTGACTACACTTCATAAGTACTTCTTTGGCTGTGAAGCACTTTGAGACATCAGATGGTTGTGAAAAGTGCTATATGAATGCAAGTCTTTCCTTTAATCTAGAAAATGGTGGTAATGTCATATAACCAGAATCCTTCAGGGGAAATAATGTCATGGCAACAATTCAGGTGGCCCGAATAAGTGACCAAATAGTACCTTTACCAGACGATTGAAAAGGAGCTGAGAAACATTCACAGTAATTAAATGGAGAGAAAGACAAGGAATGTAATGAAAAGAATTACTACACCCTCTGGCTTTTGACATATCCAAGGAAAAAAATGAAAGAGCGAACTGTCTACGTTTAGTGCTGTGGATTGTGGACCAATCAGTGCTGTGATTGAAATAGCTACTGTTTAATTGCAATGCTGCTTTGGGCAAAAACCTATTACCAAAATGCTATTTGGTTTAAAACATTCACCAGTGTTAATAACTTTTAAATGAGTGAGCAACTTAAAAGGTGAATGGAACACCAGTAATTCTTTAAACTGTAACAAGCTCCTGGTCCTGAAAACCATAGTAAGACATTTGTGATACATTTGTATGTTCTTACATGAGATGCATCAAGAAGCATCATTTAAATGAAATGCAAAGTGATAAGCAATTGACAACATGCAATTTCTTTGGTGACAGCAGCCATTATGGGACAATCATTAGTAGATGTATCAGTTAATGAACTGCTTTTTAATGGTGATGTTCATGTAAAAGATGCCAAGCACCTTGATTAGGAGATAACCTTTAAGAGGGGTTTGTCATTCAAATGTATCTTGTTAATATAGATATTCTTTTAAAGTTTGGGGGATCTCAGGGGCTGCCTGGTAATGGGGTTATTATTTCAAAGGATCCACACTTACAATGGATATTCACTCAAAGGCTGCCTGTTAATTGGGATTTTTATTCAAATGAACACCTCCTCAAGGTACTGATTAATTCCCCATGCATTGACCAAGGTTTGGGAAAAGGAACTATTGAATAAACTGGCCATTTTGTTTGATACAGGGGTGTTACCATTTGTATAGTTCTGCTTTAGAAAGCATGACTAAGGATATTGGAGGTGCAGTTGCAAGATGGAGGAAGGCCAGCAAACTGAGTCACTGAGTGGTAGGAAGTGAGCTCATGATCATCAATCCCTACCCAGTGAGTTTGTAAAGCTTGTTATGTCATGTTGTTATAATGATATAAGCACCACTCACTTATAAGGGATTGTGTAAACATGCTGTGGGTTCATGTATATAGACAAGGCACATGAAAACATTTATACAGGGATAGAAAGTTTGAAGACGTCGGCAGCAGGATTGTGTGTGTGTGCTCTGCTCAAAAGCAAAAGTGAAACTAAGACTGGATCACATGACACACTTCCTTTCTAGTGATGTCATGCTGCTATCCCTTAAAGGCTTGTTACAACAACCCCCTTTATTTTTAAAGATACTTTTCCCCCTTCCAAAGAAGTATAACCATTTACAAGAATGCATGTTCATTTAGTTACCATTACATAAGTGTAGAACGTAGAACTGATGAATCTATGAGTCTCTAAAGCATAGAGGTAATCTGCTGATATGCCCAGCTCTTGTGATGGTAACCTTGCCTGAAGGATTCTTTAATTGCTTACGGTGGTCTGTGGAATTGTCATTCTTGGATGTTGTACTTGGTTGCATTTGGGATCTTGTCCTAGATGCAATAGGACTGCACGGTGGTTGAGAAGCTGGAATGGATCTGATTTGTCCTTAGTTACACCTCACTGTTGCACCTTTGTGTGTAATGACTTCATTGGGCCTTGGTTCTGAACAAATCCTTGTCACCTCAGTGGGTTGCCATTCACCTTGTGTGGGATGCTGGTTGTGAACTGTTTGTCCCAATTGTAAGCTTGGCAAATCTGTACCTGCATTTTTATCATGCATGTTGGTCATCTTCTTTTGCTGTTTTAAAAGTTGCTCCCTAGCTTCTGAGAAAGTGGAATGGGTAAGAGTAAGTAAATTGGTATGCACTGGTCTACCTAAAGGAGCTCTGCCGGTGATGGAATAGTTGCACTTAAAGGTGTCGCTCTCAGGTGTAAGGTTGCAATGCATAGATCTTGCTCGGTCTGTCTACATTTGAGAATCAGGAATTTCACCATGCGAATCATTTGTTCAGTTGGGTTGTTAGATCTAGGGTAATGAGTAGAAGAAGTCGTGTGATCGATATTCCACTTCTCAAATGTACCCTGAAATGGCTTACCAGTAAATTGCGGACCGTTATCCATAATGATCTCCTTAGGCACACCAAATAAACTGAAAATAGTACTGAGAATGCGTGAGATAGTTGTGCTTGATGTATTGTCCAATAATGGGGTACTTGGTAAAGTAGCCAACGATGAAAATGACATCAGTGCCATGGACATGAAAAAGGCTGGATATGATTTTGGACCAAGGATGGGTAAGAACTTCATGTGGAATCAGTGGCTCTTTGTGCTGATTTGACATTTGCTATCAATAGGTTTCGCACTTCTTAACGACGGCTTCAATGTCATTATTTTTACCTGGCCAAAAGACTGTCTCTCTTGTGAGTTTTCTCATCTGATCTATGCCTATGTGTGAGTGATGAAGTTGTTGAAGAATATCAGGTTGCAAGGATTCTGATATGATGACCTGGCTACCTTTGAGATGCCTAACTCATCCCGATAAGGCCATAATGGTCTCATGTGTTCATGGACATACTGAAATGAATCAGGCCATCCTTCACTGGTGGTTTTCCACAGTTTCTGTAAGGTGGAATCTTTCACAGTTTCCTCTTGTAGCTGCTGGCATTTTTATTGTGCAAAATTTACCAGACTAGTTGACGGGCTTGCATTCTCCTGCAAGTGTAATGTTGCAGCTCCCTTGAAGCTGCCAATTTGGTCAAAACATTCTGGATATGTCGATGTTAGGTCATGAACTGAAGCGATAGGAGTGGTTTCTGAGGTTGATCTGCCATGTGACATCTGACTAATTCCATGGATTGTCACTAGTGTGAGGTCACGGCTCGCCTCTAGACCTGCGATTGCTGGCACTTTAGTTTCCACAATGTAGAACATCGCGAGGATTGATCGTACTTGCATTCCAGGACTATGGATCCTGCACATGGCATAACTGAACCACTGTACGCTGAAAGTTTTGCAGCAGTAGGTTTTGCCATGGCCTTCCAAGTCTGTGGATACATGTCTTTTAGAATCCACAGAGGTAGTATGTTGACACTTGCCCCTGTGTCAATCTTGGCTAATAATGAATAGTTGCCAACTTTCTTAGGACAAATAATTTGAATCTTAGCAAATACTTCCGACGGTGTGACGGTGTCAATGTTTTCCACGAGATTGGTGGTGAGACACGTGTTCACCGCTCATCGTGCACATCATCATCATTTTCTGGTTTGTCAGTCGCCTTATGTATATATTTGTGAAGGGATACCAGATGTTCATTCTTACTGCTTGAAGGTACCCATTGTGTATGGTCTGTTTGGATCAGTGCACAGCTCTTTGTAACTGCATCAGTCTTTGCTCTAGTGCACTAGCTCTGTAGGCTGTTGAAAAATTTTGAATTCGGATATTAGGTCAGCTGCATCCCAATTCAAACTGGGGAATTCTTTAGACATTCTGACAATATCCCTTTGACCTCCTTCTCCAAAAGTACCTGGGATGAGTGTTGCTATAGCCACTTTCGTGCATTTTTCCAAAGCTCCACCTGTTATAATCGCAACCCACTCTGGCCCAATTTTTATGATGTTTTGTTTTGTTATGTTTTTGTCTGACTCTCCCTCACTAATGATCCAGTCCACACCCTGGTCACTTGCCTGTCCTGACTGAGATAACCCGGTGCTGGTCCTCTTGACACGCTGTCCCATTCACTGAACTGACAGGCTGTGTGCTGCAATCTCACTACAAGGGCTCCATCTGCTTACCAGCTCTTTATTTGAGCATTATCCTGGCATTGTGTCTTCAAAGTTTTTCTGCCCAGTCACCACACTGCAGTTTCACCACTCTCCGACACTGCGACTCCACTGTGGTCTGACCAGAACATCAAGGGTAATCTCATGCCATGTGGTACAATCTAAGGCTGTTCACCATGTCAATCCTGCTGCCAGGCTGTTTGACCACCGCTGAGCACCATGTCATGTTGTCATTATGATATAAGCACCAAATGCTCATAACAAATCATGTAAACACATTGTGGGTTCATTTATTTAGACTATGCATTTGGGAACATTTATACATAGGTAGAAAGCTTGAGGACATCAACAACAGAGCTGTGTGTGAGTGTGTTCTGCTCATAAGCAGAAGACTGGATCGCATGACACACTTCCCTTCTAGTGATATCATGCTGTTTTCCCTTAAAGACATATTACAGGATGTTATGCCCATGGAGCAGAGGCCAAACCAGGATGGAAAATCAAGAAAGAATGTTAAGTCATCACATTCCTGCAGTGGCTTTTGCCATATCAGTGATATGAGCTTTAATGTGTAAATAGTTTTATAGTTTTCTTGAACATTCCCATAAAATCATATGGCACAGAAGGAGGTCATTTGATCCATCATGCCTATGCTGGCTCTATGGAAGAGCTATTCAACTAGCCCCACTTCCCAATTCTCTTTCCCCTAACCCTGCGAATCTTTCCCCTTCAAGTATTTATCCAATTCCATTTTGAAAGTTATTAATACTTCCAGCATCTTTTCAGGCAGCACATTCCAGATCATAACATTTGGCAGCTGAAATATAAAGTCCTCATGCCGCCTCAGGTTCCTTTGACAATTATTTCTGATTAAATTTAATTAGCCAAGTGTTTTTCGAATACCTTGTGCAAGTAATGGAAGGTTCCACCCATGACATGATTTATATATATATTTTAAATGTTTTTAAACATATTTTACTCCCATAACTAAACCAGGAGCATTCTGGCTAAAGCACCTGCTAGATCAGCCAAAACTGTCCCATGTGGTTACCGTAGATCATGGCTTATAAGTCGACCTTTGAAGCTTCAAAAAATCCTTCCAAAAACAAGTTTTGACTTATATGCCGGTTATGAAATGTGAACCGACGGTGTGGAGGAGGTCACAGTTTAAAAATAAAGGGTCGATCATTTAAAACGGAAATGAGGCTAAATTTTTTCTCTCAGAGGGTCGTGAGCCTTTGGAACTCTCATCTTGAAAAGGCGGTGGAAGCAGAGTCTGTGAATATTTTTAAGGCAGAGGTGGATAGATTCTTGGTCAGCAAGACGGGGTGATAGGTTATCGGGAGCAGGCGGGATGCAGATTTGAAGTTACCATCAGGTCCTTCCGCGGGCGAGAGGAGCTGGACCTGCGTGGGAGCACCCTGAGCTGCTTGGTGGATTTGAGAATAATTGTGAGAGTGACATCACAGGAAAGTCATGAGTTGATTGGTTCTTGAGCAGCTGCTGTTAGGGACTGTGTTTCAACCGCAGTAATTTTGAAAAATGTAAATTTCTAAACTAGCGCAGGGAAAGTAAGAATTTATAGGCACAGGAGAAGGCCCTGATTTGTGAGTAAGGGTGAGGAATTTCTGCTTTCTATTAATCTCCAGTTCATAGTTAATAGTACAAGAGTAAGGTTAAGTAAGTAAAAGTAACTAAAGTTAAAGTAAATAAAGTGATTTAGAAGTTTAAGGTTAAGGCCTGGCAGGACAGTTCAGCCAAGCAGAATGCCTGTCCTGTGGCATGTGGGGAGCCGTGGACACGTCTCATGACCCAGACGAGCCCAAGTGTCACCGGCTGCACAAGCTTGAGCTTCATGTTTCGGAGCTTGAGCAGTGGCTGGAGTCAATGAGGTGCATCCATGAGGCTGAGAACTATGTGGATAGCACATTCAGAGAGGTGGTCACACCGCAAGTTAGGGGCAAGCAGGCGGACAGAGAATGGGTGACCACCAGGCAGTCCAAGAGAAGAGCTCCCGCTCACTAACCGGTTTCCCATTCAGGATATCAGTGAGGACGATGGATCCTTGGAGGAGGGCAGCAAGAGCCAAGCCCATGGCACCACAGATGGCCCAGCTGTACAGGAGGGGATGAAGAAGAGTGGAAGGGCAGTAACGATACGGGATTCTTTCGTTAGGAGAACAGACGGGCGTTTCTGTCACCATGACTCCAGGATGGTTTGTTGCCTCCCTGGTGCTAGGGTCAAGGATGTCACAGAGCGGCTGCAGGATATTCCTGTGGGGGAAGGCAAACAGCCAGAGAAGTGGTCCACATCGATACTAGTGACATAGGTAGAAGGGGGATGTGGTCCTGCATTCAGAATTTAGGGAGCTAGGTAGAAAATTAGCAAGCAGGACCTCTAAAGTAGTAATTTCTGGATCACTCCCAGTGCCACATGCGAGTACAGAAATAGTAAGATAAAACAGATGAATGCGTGGCTGCAAAGATGGTGCAGGAGGGAGGGCTTTAGATTCCTGGGACACTGGGACTGGCTCTGGGGGAGATGGCACCTGTACAAGCCAGATGGGTTGCATCTGAACAGAGCTGGGACTGCGTTCCCTGGGGGGCTTTTGCTAGTGCTGTTGGGGCGGGTTTAAACAAACTCAGTGGATGTGGGAACTAGGAGACAATATTAGAAAGCAATACCAGGCTGCACAAATTGCTGGGATAGCACTAAAATCGAGAATAATAAGTTAATAGATGGAGTCGGAGTAAGGGAGCAAGCAATGAAGTCTAAATCAGGGTTACACTTCATGTATGTGAATGCACGGAGTATAGTTAATAAAATTGGGGAGTTACAGGCACAGATTGCCTTGTGGGATTATGATGTTGTGGCGATAACAGAGACCTGGTTTACGGAAGGGCAGATCTGGGTGGTAACTATTCCTGGTTACAAGGTGTTCAGAAAAGATAGGAAAGGGAAAAATGGAGGAGGGGTGGCGTTTTTGGTTAAGGAGAGCATTGCATGTGTCAGAGGATTCAAGGACAGAATTGATTTGGCTAGAGCTAAGGAATAAGGAGGTTGCAATTACTTTGCTCAGTGTAATATATAGACTACCAGCTAGTGGGAAGGATATAGAGAAACAAATCTGCAAGGAAATTACAGAGAGGAGTAAACATCATGGGGTAGTTATAATGGAGGACTTTAAATACCCATATATAGACTGGGATAGTGATAGTGTAAGGGGCAGTGAGGGACAATCGTTCCTAGATTGTGTTCAGGAGAATTTCCTGCAGCAGCATGTGTCCAGTCCAACAAGAAAGGAGACACTGCTAGACCTGGTTCTTAAGAATGAGGTGGGCCAAGTAGATCAAGTGACAGTGGGGGGAAAATTTAGGGGACAGTAATCATTGTATCATAAGGTTTAAGATGATGATGGAAAATGACGTTGGTCAATCCAGAGCAAGAATAATCAACTGGAAGAGAGCAGACTTCAATGGAGCAAGAACGGAGCTGGGCCGGATAGACTGGAACCAAAGGTTGGTGGAAAAAACAGTAGCTGAACAATGGGCTACTTTCAAAGAGGAGATGGTTTGGGCACAGTCATGGTATGTTCCCTCAAAAGGGAAGGGTAGGACAAACAAATCCAGAGCTCCCTGGATAACAAAAAGATAGAAATTAAGTTAACGAAGAAAAAGCGTGCTTATGACAGGTGACAGGTAGCAAATACAATTGAGAACCGAGCCGAATACAGAAGGTTCAGAAGGGATGTGAAAAAGCAAATATGAGAGGGAAAGAGGGATTATGAAAAAAGACTGGCAACTAACATAAAAGGAAATCCCAAAGTATTCTATAAGCACATCAATAGTAAAAGGGTGGTAAAAGGAGGAGTAGGGCCAATTAAGGACCAAAAAGGGTATTTACACATAGAGGCAAGAGGCAAGGCTGAGGTGTTAAATGAATTCTTTGCATCTGTCTTTACCTAAGAAGTAGATGCTGCCCAGGCCATGGTGACAGAGGAGGAAACTCAGTCACTAGAAGGGTTTAAAATTGATAAGGATAGGCTGTCGGTAATTAAAGTTGATAAGGCACCGGGACCGGATGAGACTTTTCCTAGAATATTGAATGGGGTGAGAGTGGAAATTGCAGAGGCACTGGGAATAATCTTTCAATGTTCCCTGGGTTCGCAGGAGGTGCCAGAGGACTGGAGAATTGCGAACATTACGCCCTTGTTCTAAAAAGGTTATAAAGATCTGTCTTGCAATTACAAGACCAGTCAGTTTAACTTCGGTGGTGGGGAAACTTCTAGAAACAATTATTTGGATAGAATTGCTAGTCACATGGGAAAATGTGGATTGATTCAGAAGAGTCAGCATGGATTTGTTAAAGGAAAATCATGTCTAACCAATTTGCTGGAGTTTTTTGAAGAGGTAATAGAGATGGTTGATGAGGGCAAACCTGTTGATATGGTGTATATGGACTTCCAAAATCGTTCGATACGGTGCCACACAACAGACTTGTGAGGAAAGTTATAGGTCACGGAATAAAACGGACAGTAGTGACATGGACACAAAATTGGCTGAGGGATAGGAAACAGAGATTAATGGTTAATGGGTATTTTTCAGGCTGGAAGAAGGCTTGAAGTGGAGTTCCCCAGGGGTCATTATTGGGACCCTTGCTCTTCCTGATATATATAAATGATCTAGATCTTGGTGTGCAGGGAACAATTTCAAAGTTTGCAGATGACACAAAACTTGGGAGAATTGTAAACTGTGAGGAGGACAGTGTAGAAATTCAAAAGGACATTGACACATTGGTGGAGTGGGCAGATAGGGGGCAGCTGAAGTTCAATGCGGAGAAATGTGAGGTGATGCACTTTGATACAAAGAACATGGAGAAACAGTATAAAATAAAGGATGCTATTCTAAAGGGTGTGCAGGAGCCGAGAGACCTGGGTGTATATGTACGTAAGTCACTAAAGGTGGCAAGAGAGATAGAGAGAGCTGTTTCTAAAGCATACAGTGTTCTAGGCTTTATTAATAGGGACGTAGAGTACAAGAGCGGGGAGGTTATGATGAACTTATAGAAGACACTGGTTAGATCTCAGCTGGAGTATTATGTATAGTTCTGGGCACCAAACTATAGGAAGGATGTGAATGCATTGGAGAGAGTGCAGAAGAGGTTTACAAGAATGATTCCAGGGATGAGACACTTCAGTTATGAGGAAAGATTGGAGAAGTTGGGACTGTTTTCCTTGGAGAGGAGAAGGCTAAGAGGAGACTTGATAGAAGTTTTCAAAATCATGAGGGGTCTGGACAGAGTAGAAAGGGAGAAACTGTTCCCGCTCGTAAACGGATCGAGAACCAGAGAGCACAGTTTTAAAGTGTTTTGCAAAAGAAGTAATTGTGAGGTGAGAAATAACTTTTTCTCACAGCGAGTAGTTAGGGTTTGGAATGCACTGCCTGGAAGTGTGGCAGAGGCAGGTTCAACTGAGGCATTCAAGAGGGCATTGGATTACTATTTAAACAGAAACAATGTGCAGGGTTACGGGGAAAAGGCAGGAGATTGCCTAAGTTAAAATGCTCAGGAGAGCCGGTGCAGACACGATGGGCCGAATGGCCTCATTCTACACAGTAATAATTCTGTGATCTTATTAAGTAGCAGAGCAGGCTCGAGGAGCCAAATGGCCTACCTCGGCTCCTTGTTCGTATGTTCATATGACCCATCTCTGTTCGTCAGTTGCCACGCGTGGGCATGTCTTATACTCCCACACATCTTCCTAGCAGCATGTACCACTTACTTGATTCCATGCATTGACTTATAAGGTGAATTTAATCCTAAACATGTATCTCTGAGCTGAAAAATTGAGGCCAACTCCCAAGGTGACTTTAGCCCTAAACATGCATTTACCAGCCGAAAAATGGTGGAGAGGGAGGTTGACTTACTCGCCAGGTATTGGCCTGAACCTGCATTTTGGTGCTGAAAGAAAAGGGTCATCTTATACACTAGGGTGACTTATACGCCGTGATCTACGGTACTTTTCTGCACACTCTGATTTGACACGTGGCTCAAGTCAATTCATTTATATTGTAGATCGAAAGTCACAGTCACAAGGAATGCTACCGTATTCACTTGAGTGTTCCCAGCAAGAGACTTCCATTGTATGTCAAAGATTTCTCTTTGATGCTTGATTATTATTCCTGATAATGACAAGGCTGCTGAGTTATCAGGGCTCCTGAGGCAGCTCTGAGGCCTAGGTGCAAGGCACTGTTTTCATCTTTAGCTGGTAATTGCTTTTAATTGTAGGTTGGTATGGAGCAGTAAGGAGGTGCGGGGTGGGGTAGGGGGGGGTGCAGTAGGAGGACTTTACTTTGTGATTTAGAGGAATGGCCCTTTGTTGGTTTCCATGGCCTGTAATTTTGGAATTAATAATCCAACTGAGAAAGGACTATAATTTTTCTATCCCCCCACCATGTAATCAGGATGAATTGTAAATAAACGTAATTTGGAAGTTGATGCAGAAAAATAGGACCTTTGCACCGATAACAATGGGCAGATAAGAAAGAAACGACAGCGCCACATTCAACCCATCTTAAAAACGCTCAGTAAACGTTGACCCATTAGTAAAGATTGATCATCTCTGAGTCCTGAGCTCTATAAGACTCTCTTCATTTGATGTGTGCTCCTTTCCGATTCGGCTTCCGTTCCTTCACCCTCGGTTAATCATCATCTTATGCGGACAAGTATTTTTTGATGCTTTCCTGCCCAAATCGAGATGCTTTTTCCACAATATGAGTTTTGCACGTCTCTGACTGTTGTAACTTACTCGAAATACAGTACAACTGAAATAGGGTTGCCAACTGCACTTTAATGTATTCCCGGAGGTTTCATCACATGACTTGCCCCCACACTCCAGTCAGCCATCACTACCTTCTGACACACTGCCTTCCCATGCCAATTGGAAAGTAAAAAGGTTCATTCTCCCAACAGGATGATGCTTGGCCATCAGCCAAACAGTCCTTTTTTTCCCCCATTTTCAAAGAGAAATGTTCAAAGAAAATGAAAAAGAAAACAATCTATTTCAATGTGCCTATGATATTTCTCCAGGATTGCTCACAGCAGTGCCCTGTAAATTGATCTTCAATTCCTGGAGACTCCAGGTCAATCCTGGAGGGTTGGCAACCCCAAGTTGAAATGGCCATCAAAACGAAGAACAGATCTTCACTCAAGGTCATTCTTCAAGCAGCATCTATTTCATCTGCAGTTTTAAGCATGGCTCATTGGTGCCTTAATACAGTGTCCTACAAATTAGTAAAGTATGAGTTTGTGCTTGTAATTCCCCAAGCAAATAATTACCAATATCAGCTGATCCATTAGGAGAAGCACTCTGTACAAGCACAGCACATTCCAACAAGGAGGAGCAGAGGCCAACAACCCTCATATTTCAGAGCTTTTGCTTAAAGAAACACTGGTAAGGGCCTTTCACCAGCTCTACCCCAACCATCTCTTCCCCCACTACCTTCACCCTCTCTCTCCCATCCTCAGGGCAAAGAAGTTAAATAATGGAGAAGGGTGGATAATCTATATCTTTATCTGTCGATAATAATGTTAAAAGTCTTGGGTGTTTCCTGTCACTAGTGTCACTCACACTGGTCTATAACATTTCTCTGTCACTTTTAAACTTGCTGGTGTCAGCCTTGACTCACTGGTTGAACATTTCCTTGAGTCAAAAGTTTGAGTTGAAGTTCCACTCCAGAGATGAATCAAGGCTATTACTTGAGTGCAGAATTGAAGGAGTTATCCACTGTCACAGAATCACAGAATTGTTACAACACAGAAGGAGGCCATTTGGCCAATTATGTCTGCACTGGCTCTCCAAATGAGCAATGCACCTAGAGCCATTTCCCTGCCTTCTCTCTATAACACTGCACATCCTTCCTTTTCAGATAACAATCTAATTCCCTCTTGAATGCCTCGACTGTACTTGCCTCCACCACACTCCCAGGCAGCACATTCTAGGTCTTAACCATTCGCTATGTGAAAAAGTTTCTCCTCATGTCTCCTTTGCTTCTTTTGCCAATTACCTTAAATCTGTGCCTTCTCATTCTCGATCCTTCCACCAGTGGGAACACTTTCTCCCTATCTACTCTATCTAGATCCCTCATGATTTTGAATAACTCTATCAAACCTCCTCTCAACCTTCTCCTCTCCAAGGAATATAGTCCCAACTTCTACGTAACTTAAGATCTTCATCCCTGGAGGTGTTGTCTTCCAGATGAGATCTTAAGCTGAGGCTATGTTTGCCCTTTCAGGTGGACATGAAAGATACCATGACAATAGTCAAAGAAGAGCATGGAAGCTCTCCCATCCTCAACAAACATCTCTAAAACAGATTATCTGGTTACTACCACATTGTTGTTTGTGGGATCATTCTGTGCACAAATCAGCACCTTCCTCTTCCTCATCTACAGACTGCCTTTCTTCCACAGACATGCAGACAGTTTCCAACTCCACCTCTCTGCTTCACCGACCCAGACCCGCAGCCCCACCGCCCCCCATCTCCCCACCATCCATTGCCTCTGTTTCTGACAACCAATGTTCTACAAGCTGCAGTTTCCTCCAGTTAAGCATCAGGAAGATTGTAGCCATCATCTTCCACCTCTGCCACAAACCTCATACCCTCACAGCTGATCCCATTGCTCTTCTGTGATCATTATCTGCATTGTTTTTGACCCTATGCTGGGCTTCCATGGCTTTCGCCTTGTCCCAAGCAAGTCAATACTGCTGCAGCCCTGGCTGTGTCCCAAGAACTGGCTTCAAATTCTTCAAAGCACTTACATTGCATTTATTGTTTATGTGCAAGTGGTGGGGGCTCTCAGCCAACAAGGCAGAGATCTTTCTGGGAAAGCAGGCAAGTGGCCATGCCCGGATTGTCGGCACTGAGCCTAGAAATGTTTGTTTGTTGGCCAACATCCAAATAGAATCTCCATCAATACAGATTAGGAGCACTTCAAAACAATAAAGAGTTTGTTCCCAAGTCAGTGCTGAACAATCAGTTTTCAATCTGCTTCAAAACTTCTGGGGGTGGGAAGAAGATGTAATGCTGACAGCTTCCATTCTGTTGCAATTGTCCGATCCATCTGCCACATCTCCAGACCACGAATGTGCTCTGCCCAAACCTCACGCTCATCATTTCCCAATAGCTCCACATTAAGGAACCCCATTCCCAACACGCCCAGACCTCAATATCCTGTTCCCACCATTAGCTTCCCATTGCTTGAAATCCCATGATACCACTTTGTTTCTTTTATTTTTTCACGGGATGTGAACAACACTGGTAAGGTCAGCATTTGTTGCCTGTCGTTAATTGCCCTTGAGAAGGTGATGGTGAACCACCTTCTTGAACCACTGCAGTCCATCTGGTGTAGGTACCGTGCTGTTAGGGAGAGAGTTCCAGTATTTTGAACCAGCGACAGTGAAGGGATGGCGGTATAGTTCCAAGTCAGGATGGCATGTAACTTGGAGGGAAACTAATGGTGTTCTTATGCATCTACTGTCCTTATCCTTCCAAGTGGTAGAGGTCACAGGCTGTTGAGGAAGGCTTGGCAAGTTGCTGCAGTGCATCTTGTATTATGGTATGTTGGTGTGCTTACAGCCTAACACCTCCCCCCACGCCAACACTACTCCAATACTTAATGATCCCAATCTCAATGCCTACATAACTCAGCAGTCCACCCTTCCTCCACAACACCCCCCCAGCCCCTCCTCAACCCCAGCTTGTAGCCTAGGACCCAAGTTGCAATGCTCAAAGACCCTTGTACCAGCCTCCAAACACTGCTTACACCCTGAGACACAACTCTGACTGTTCTCACACAAGGGTTGGCAAATAGAGTCACAAGCACAAATAGGACAGAGTTGGAAACTCCCAAATGGTGAAGAACTCAGGAAATGGCTTGGAGCAAGACTTTCTATTGACTTGGAGCAAGACTTGGAGCAAGACTTTCTATTGACTTGGAGCAAGATTTGGAGCAAGTCTTTCTATTGACTTGGAGCAAGTCTTTCTATTGACTTGGAGCAAGACTTTCTATTGACTTGGAGCAAGACTTGGAGCAAGTCTTTCTATTGACTTGGAGCAAGACTTGGAGCAAGTCTTTCTATTGACTTGGAGCAAGACTTGGAGCAAGTCTTTCTATTGACTTGGAGCAAGACTTGGAGCAAGTCTTTCTATTGACTTGGAGCAAGACTTGGAGCAAGTCTTTCTATTGACTTGGAGCAAGACTTTCCATTGACTTGGAGCAAGACTTGGAGCAAGTCTTTCTATTTTGCACTTAAATAGTTATAACAGCTGCATTTCATTTCTTTATGTTTATCTCAATGTAGTGTTCAATGTCTTAATTGTTCTGTGTTCAATTATGTTAGTCTGCTAACTGATATATGATCACTGTGCTTGATTGATTAGGCCCAGGGTTGACTCAGAGATGATGAAAACAGAAAGATGTAGAAGCTAGAGCTGGAGTAATCATGGGTGTAGGCATTTTGTGATTGCAGAGATATTTTAAAGCACTTTAAAAAACCCTGTTGCATGCATAGAAACTAGTGTCATCTCTGCATGGCTCCCAGGTAAATCGAACATATAAAACATGCACACACTAGCAAATACACAACACAGAACTTTAAATCAGGAAAGCAAACAAATGCTTTGTCTGACAGCGACAAGCAACTAAAATCACTAAAAGAAATGATTCTGTTCATTATCATATTGTTGTTCATGGGAGCTTGTTGCGCACAGTTGATTACTGTGTTTCCTACATTACAACAATGACTATACTTTAAAAGTCATCGCTTGGTAGTGCAGAACTTAAGTATTGCTGAAAAAAGTAATATTCTGTTAAAGCTTTTCATCTTGCACTCATCAGGACAGATGCAAGAATACCAAATCTCAAAGGGAACAACAATTCATACTGCATGAGAAGAGGGTGTTGATTGGTTGGCAAGTGGACTCTGATGGGTAGCGGTGTTGCCACGGAGAATGCACCAGTGAACAGTTAACTGCCAAGCTTTTGTTTAAATTCAAACTAGGCAAGTCAACTCTGATTGGTGAAGGCATTGCCATGGTTTGAATTTAAACAGAACCTTGGCAATTAACTGTTCCTTGGTGTATCCTCCATGGCAACATCTCTACCAATCAGAGTCCCTTTGCCAACCAATCAGCACCTTCTTCTCATGCAGAATAAATTGTTGTTCCCATTGAGATTTGGTATTCTTGCGTTTGTCCTGATGAGTGTAAGATGAAAAGCTTCAATGGTTTGTCTCTTTTTCATCAATATTTCAAAAGGCTGGCTTTAAAGTGTTTTGGGATGTCCTGAGGTAAGTCAAAAAACTTCTTTAGTGAAGCCAAGACGATCAGAAGCCTGGCTCCAGACCCCACAAGAAAAGCCTTGGACTCTGCTGCCCACTTCTCATCTCAGCTGCTGTAACTATCTAAACACACCTGCCCTAGGACATTCCCCAAGTCCCTCCCAGACTATGAATTTCTAATCCAGTGGGATCGGTGGTTCTGACACTTCATTTTCCAACCCTAAGTGTGAGAGCAGTGGGATTTGTGCCTCAGGGTAGTAGCATGTGCTTGGAGGCAGGTACTGGGGTCTTGGAGCATTTGCAGATTGTGACGTGGGTCACAAAGCGGTGAGGGGCCGGAATGCTGAATTATGTAAACATTGAGCTGGGGATCACTGGGTGGGTTTGCCCACACCCCCCAACTACCGTCCTGCACCCACTCCGAGTTAAAACGCTTCCCCAGAGTGAAAACTTGAGGTGATACTGAAATCGACCACAACGGGTTGGACCGGTGGCGGCCTACAGATCTTCACCACCCCCCCCAAAAAAATATTCTCATGGATGACAAACGTCTTTAAGTGAAGGAAGATAATGACATTTGCCCATCGATTTATTGGACAAAGAAATCACTTAATTACCCACTGAGTGGCCGAGGGTTTTTGCTAAGAAGTTTCTATTATTCAAGCGGTGTTTTCACTGGCAATTCAGTGCGGATTTCTGATAACATCTGCAAGGTGATTCCGTGGGTTTAATTATTTTAGTTCTTTACTATGCAAATGCGATGATGATCAGCCTTGCAGCTTTATTGTCATCTTTTCTGATTTTTAAATCTGTAGCTGACACGAAGACTGTAATAAGTGTGTAAATGGGATCTATTGTGGCGGAAGAAGAGAAGCCTTTTTTTTCTTCAATAATGTAATGAATTTTCCTTTTGAACTGTGTACCTGCACTGATTTATGAGGCAAAGGGAAAGGACAGTAATCAGCCAGCAACAGCTGTTGGTAGCCGATAGCCTGAGAGCCACTCTTCAATAGTATTCAACGGACAATAAATTGGCAGCTGTTGTCTTGCCTCTGACTGTTTAATTGGTTGGAAACAAAATTTACCGCTCATTGTCCTAGAGAGAGAAAGAAAGCCCGAAACTGGTCCAAAGATTGATTTTAGAACGTGCCTGTGTGAAAGCGTTTTCCTTTTGCAAGTGGTAAAGGGCTGAAACTTCAATGTTTCATATTGTGTAGAATCCTGTCCTACACTGTAACATCTGTAATGTACCCCAACTTGTGCTAAACCATGTTCAACATTGTCTAATCTGTAATGTCACCCAATCTGCGCTGACACTGTACAATCCACACTATATCCCAACTCATGCTAAACTCTGTCCAGCACTGTAAACTCTACAATGTATTCCAACCCGTGCTGCATCTTGTCCAACAATCTGGTACAATCCACAATGTACCCCAACCAATGATGTCTCCTATCCAACAGGACACTGCACTGAGTCCTGAAGCTGAGTGATTGGGCCCCCAACAAATACAACCATTTTCCTTTGTGTCAGATACGATTCCAGCCTCTGGTATGTATTTCCCAAGCCCCAACAACTTCAATTTAACTAGGGCTCCTTGATGCCAAGGGCAGTCATCCTTATTTCATCCCTGGAGCTCAGCTATTTTGTCTATGCTCAGAGAGCTGGTGCAGACACAGCGGGCCAAATGGCCTCCTTCTACACCATAACAATTCTGCGATTCTCTGTCCATGTTTGAGCCAAGGCTGTAATGGGATTTAGAATAGAGTAGTCCTGGCAGAACCCAAACAGAGCATCATGGAGTAGGTTATTGCTGAGTAAGTGCCACTTGATAGCACTGTTGACAACTGCTTCCACCACTTTGCTGATGATTGAGAGTAGGCTGATAGGGCAGCAATTAACTGGGTTGGATTTGTCCTGCTTGTTGTGCACAGGACATACCTCAGTAATTTTCCACATTGTTGGGTAGATGCCAGTGTTGTAGCTATAATGAAACAAGTTAGCTAGAGGCATGGCTAGTTCTGGAGCACAGATCTCCAGCACTACAGCTGGGATGTTGTTGGGGCCCATAGCCTTTGCTGTGTCCATTCAGTCATTTCTTGACATCACATGGAATTAACCTAACTGACTGAAGACTGGTATCTGTGGTGGTGGGACCTCAGGAGAAGGCCAAGATGTATCATCCACTTGACACTTCTTGCTGAAAATGGTGGTGGTCTTATTTACACTCATGTTGGACTCGGCCATCACTGAGAATGGGGACGTTACGCTGCCTTCTTCCCCATTAGTTCATTAATTGCCCACCGTCATTCATGACTGGATGTGGCATGACTGCAGAGTTTTGACCTAATCCATTGGCTGTGGGGTGACCTTACTCTGTCTATAGCATGCTGTGTCCACTGTTTAGCAGGGATGTAGTCCTGTGTTGTAACTTCGCCACATATACCAAGTGACTGGTCTTGCTGTGTTCTTCTAAACTCCTCATTGAACCAGAGTTGATCATCCAGCTTGATGGTGATGGTGGAATGAGGGATATGCCGCACCATGAAGTTTTGATTTTTGCTGAAAAAAGAGACATGTTGAAGCTTTTCATTTTGCACTCATCAGGACAATTGAAACAGGTGCAATGTGTGTACATGTTCCTTCTGTCTGGAGGTGTCAGCTGTGGCTCAGTTCATAGAACCTTCACCTTTGAATCAGAGGGTTGTGGGTTCATGTCCCACTCCCGGAAACCAAGAACTGTGATTGTACTCGAAAGAGTTGCAATCTGTGACTGTTGATAACTCGAAAGAGTTTCCTTCTGTCTGCTAAACAGTGTCCATCACTATCTAATCTGTAATGTACCCCAATGCATGCTAAACAGTGTCCAACACTATAATCTGTAATGTACCCTAACCCCTGCCAAACTATGTCCAACACTGAAACATCTGTAATGTACTCCAACCCGTGCTAAACTATGTCCAACACTGATGTGCTATTTGAGAAATTTGCCAGGGGGTTCTCTACCACGGTCTACTGTGAGCCTACCTTCACTGGTCAATATACATGTTGGGATTCTTACAGTTCCACATGCTATAAGATTGATCTTATCAGCAACCTTGTAAATAAGGCTTGAGCCATTTGCTCACCATGCAAGCTTGATGCTGAAATAGGGCACATCATGGACATCCTGCAGGATAATGGCTACCCTGATCAGATAATTTCACACTGTATATCACGGCAACTCATGAACAGGACTAAGGCCATCACTTTCAGTCCTGAAAAGTGCCCAACCTACCTCAGATTAACCTGGAAGGGCAAGGTATCTTGGAAATTTGAGCAACAGGTGAAGCTAGCTGTTTCACTCTGCTACTATGCAGTAGCAACATGAGTGGTATTCACCACTGAATGGCTGTCATCAAGCCAAAAAGATGTTCTGCCTATCACACAAATGAGTAATGTGCTATATGAATTTCAGTGTCAGTGTGATGCTCGGTATGTAGGCTGTACATCCCAAAGACTGGCAGATCGTATCAAACAGCATGTCCCAGCCACCATTTGCAAAGGGCAAGGTACAGGCCATACCCAACCAGCCTGTGCTTGCAAAACTCAAAACACAGTGTCCGTGATTGGATAACATTTGCTAAATAATCCTCGATGTGCTAAGAATTATGCTGACAACCAATTTAAGATTGTCAGTCAGGCTCTGTGGTGGATTTGCATGTACTGAAAACTACATATATTAATACACAGGGCCCTGTTCTTTGCAGACAGAAAGAACATGTATTTACACATTGCACCTGTTTCAGCTAAACAAAAGAAGTGACAGCCATTCGGCGACTCATTCCTCGGGACAATGCTTTGACTAATCAGGGTCAAGCTGCCTGGTTTAAATGTCAAACAATGCTTGGCAGTTAACCGTCAGTCACTATCACTGGTGCATTCTCCATGGTAACACCTCTACCAATCAGAGTTCACTTGCTAACCAATCAGCACTCTCTTCACATACACTATAAATTGTTGTTTTCCCCTTATATTGGTATTCTTGCATAGTGTCCTGATGAGTGCAAGACAAAAAGCTTCGACACATCTCTTTTTTCAGCAATACTCAAGTTCTGTACTATCGAACGACTGTAAGTTATAGATTGTGGTGTAATGCAATTCTGCTGCTGCTAGTGGGCCACAGCCCATAGTTGCTCAGTTTGAGCTGCTCGATTGAGTAAGCTATCCCATTTAGCACAGTGCAGTGATAAATCCCATCCAATACAACACACCTCGAAATGTATCCCTACTATGTTAAATCCCACCCTGCATTAAACACCTTGTAATGTTCCCTCCCTACACTATAATCACATCTTTTGCTGATTTCTTTGGCCATAGCTCCCTCCCATATTGCAAGTTCCATTGATGCTGGGGAGCTATCATCTGTCCAGCCAACTTCCAACAGTCACTGGCTCTTTTTTCTGCACCAAAGAAATGATCAAAATCAAAACTCTCTGAAGTTATTGACGGTCTCTCCCGACTGACTGATATTTTAATTCGACACGACTAACTGACAATTTGTGGTATATCTGATCATTTGCTGCTGCAATATTTCAACTTCGATTTGCTCTTTTAGTCTAAACTCAGATCTATCCCTAACACAAGCTCCAGATTAACTTGCTGCTCTGTGTTGGGAGATTGCGATATTTGCAGCTTTAACCATGAGATATAACTTTTCTTAAGCAATTGGTGTTACGTAGCTCATCTGTATTCATTGACAAGAGCTTCGCCTCACAGTTAACAAGTAGACTGTCAGAGTGAAGATAACAATGTATGGCATTATTCCTTATTAAGTATTCTTTATTTAATTACAGTGGTACCAGAGTGAAAAGCACCCTTTGTCTCTCAACGGATAATGGAAATAGGTGGATAATCGCTGATCTAAAGTTTTAGTTTTACATGTTCAGTACAATAACACCTCAGCAAGGAATGAAGACAAATATATCACAAATAACTAAGAACATATTGCACTGTTTTATCCTCCAAGAAGGTGAATTAAGTCCAGAAATGCATCTGGATTACAAATCAGTGCACGTAAAAGTGACATTGTGTAGGTCAAAAGACATTTCTAGAATGTGCCATGCAGTTTTGGATATTCTACCTCAAAAGTGATATTGATGCATTAGAGTGGGTTTTCAGAAGATTGATTTCAGGCCTTACAGTCTAAATCATCGCGTGAAAATATCAAGCAACTAAACTTATTTTGCTGAGGGGAAATGTGATACAGATTTTTAAAACAATAAGAGATGTAGGTAACCTTGAGTTAAGCAAGCTATTTGGCAGGGAGAATAAGCATACATCTGGAAGGTACATGTGTAAAAGATCCACAGCTCGAGGAAGATTAGGGATTTCCTGCCAACCGATTTGGAACAAATTCTTAGACAAGGTCTTTATTCAGAGCCTGTTGTCATGTTTAAAAGGGAGCTGGATACCTGTTAAGAGATAGGTATGAGGAATATTGAGGTATTGGAAGATTGTTTTTCAGAGCAGGGGAAATTTTGTATTCTCCAAAGTTGGGAGTCAACAGATAATGACGACTGAGGGAATCCATGATAGAATAACACTGACTTTGGATGGAGCCGAACTGATGGGCCAAATGGCCTTTAGCTGCTACAGATTTTCTTGTGCTCCTCAAGGAAAGGTGAAAAAGAAACATCAAAAGACTTTGAGCTGCAGAATTCTGGTCGATAATTGGGATGGCGGAGAGCTATGTTAACAATGGTCAAAAAGGCTTTCTCTAATTTATCATTATTTTAGTGGCGCGTATAGTATTTTTTGGCTGCTCACTGTTACTGTGACATGTGCTTCAATCTAAAAATTTGGTGTTGCTCTTGATCCAGGATTAATCATAGAATCTTACAGCCATTCAGCCCATGATGTCTATGCCAGTTCTTTGGAATGGCTATCCAATTTAATCCCATACCCTAGCTATTCCCCTATGACCCTGCAAATGAGTTGTCTTCAGGTGTATTCAGCTTTTAAGACTTCTTATGGAATCTGAATTCATCTCCCTTTCAGGCAATGCGTTCCAGATCGTAACAACCCTCGGTGTGAAAAATTCCTTCTTATTTCCAGTTGAGGCCTAAACAGAGATTTGTGAAGGTTTATTATGACTTCCTTGTTTTTGTATTCAATCACGTTTAAAAAGCCAATATCCCATATGCTTTCTGAACCATCTATCAACTTGCTCTGCCACCTTCAAAATTTGTGAATATGCACCCCAGTTACCCCTGTTCTTGCAACCCACTCAAAATGGTGCCATTTAGATTATACTGACCATTTCACTCATCTGTCTATGTCCTTATAACATCTGCTGCTATCATGCTCACTATTCACTACATTGTCAAGTTTTGTGCCATCTGTAAACTTCGAAAGTGTGCTCCCTGTACCCAAGCCTTGGTCACCCTTGGAGAGTCTCCATTGAGTGCTAATTCTCTCCAGTCAGAAGTACATCCATTCAGCACAACTCTCTGCTGCCTATCCTCATTCAATGTTGAACCCAAGTTATCATCATCCCTTTAATGCCATAAGTATGTTATAAGATACTTTATCAAATTCCTTTTGAAAGTCCATATATGCAACATCTGTCCACAACCTTCAGCAACCTTCTCTATTACTTCATCAAATAGTGATTGAGATGGATAATTGAGTGTAAAGTCTTTCTACTCCCACTTAATTGGAACTCAGCATCCGTGTATGTGTTATTCAATCTCTGACATGTTCAGAAGCAGCCAATGTTACCGACACATCCAACTCAACCATCTTCCAAGAAACATTGATGATCTTCCCCTCAATTGTTTGGATAAGCTGTCAAGGATAAAACTCAGAACCTTCCAGATCCACAAGGCTCAGGTACACTGCCCCCACACACCCCCCTGCCCCCCCACCAACCCCATCACCAACCTGCATTCCCACCCACCTGGTACTTTTACCCACAGAGACGCTTGAAACAACATTTTAAATTAAAACATGAACTTTTATGATCGACTAGTATTCTGCACCGACAGATCCGTACGATATTTGTCAGTCTCATCGGTATTTGTTGTTACATCTTCATGAATAAAACATTCATAATTAAGGTTTATGAAATAGTCAATAATGTATTACTCATGAATTGGTAGACATCAGAAGTCTATTAAACTCCAGAGTTCTATTTCTTGTGATCTATCTGTCAATTACTCAGAAATATATCTATATTTTCTATCAGTCAAGAAACTCAGTAGATAAATTATTGACACAACATAACTCTTTTCAAAGTAAAAATCCGAAAGACATAATAATGAAAACATTCAGAACAAAGGATGAGACACTTATTCTTCTGGTTTCGTTATAGGATTACATGGGTGGTCAGGGGATTATAATGTGCAAAAATATATCTAAAAGGGATAAGAAAATGTAAAAGGCATAATAGTTCACCACTATTTTGAAATGGAGTCCCAATGTCCATTACTATGAGAAAAGCCAAGTTTAAAACATCCCAATAGTCCATTCGATCATCTTTGAACTTCCCTTTAAACTTTTTTTTAATGTTCACAGGGAGCAAACAGTTCAAACAGTCATTTTATTAATTATCATTTTATTAGGGCATCAAGGAGCCCTATTAAAATTTAAATCAATGGGAATCAGGAGGAAAACGCTCCACTGGTTGGACGTAGCACTAAGGAAGGTGGCTATGTTTTTTTGGAGGCCAATCATCTCAGCCCAGGACATTGTTACAAGAGTTTAACATTATTTTCCAAAAGGTGGATCCTCCGGCTGTGTAGCACTCCTTCAGTATTGCGCTGGAGCGTCAGCCTACATTTTGCACCACTGTTCCTGATTTGGAACTTAAATTCACAGCCTTTAGATTCAGAGGTGTAAGTGCCATCTATTGAGCGTTGATGATGAGGGTAAGGATTCTTCAGGTGTGCTTAATGAATATTCTAGTTAATCCCAGTGTTAAATCCGGAATTTCCCTCCAGAAGATTCAGCAGATATTTTTTCCAAGTATGATATTCTGGCCGTTTAAAGAGAGAGTCCAGTTCAAAGCCACTGCCATTATATCTGGTTACAGGTCTAGCTTAGTTTTGATCATCTCATCTATTTAAAATACAACAAGAGCTTACATTTATATATATAAATGAATATTTTCCACGTAACATGCAGCAACTTATTGTATGGAGAGATGAATTGCTGCTCTTGTCACCAAATAATGATAATTATCCATACTTTTAAATGCCTTCAGATAAAATTCAGAATGTATGAATAAGCGTTTATTATCAGCAACTGTCCTATTTTAACATAGATAATTTAAAATATGTAGTGCGTAACTTAATGTAAAGGAGGCAGACTTCTGAGGGTTGCTTTGCTTGTGAGACTATCAGTAATGAAACAAAATCTTGCATTTCTCTAGCGCCTATCCTGACTACAGGATGCCCCAAAGTGCTTCACAGACACTGAAGCGATTTTGAGGGGTACTCACTGTTGTAATACAGGGCAGCTGATCTGCACCAGCAGCTTCCAATAATCCTTTACAGGCACAACAGGGTGATGTTGCCCTCCGGTGGCCCAGAATTCTATTACAGGCAAAGGAAGCAAAGAAACTGCTGCAAGTACAAAATAAAAGCAAAAACCGCCAAGAAATGCATCGCAAGGAAATCAGGAACCCGATAGGTTATTGGCCACACCCGAAACATTAACCTAGTTTTCTCTTTCAATTAATCTGCACTCCTAGCTTTTTGTTTTGATGCAAGAGGGCCAATTTTCCACTTGTACATTTGCCAGTTCATGATTCTCTGCGCATTCACTGTTGTAATGCAGGTAATGTAGTAATGTACAGAGAAACCTGTGAACTACAGATCCCGAGAGGCCTGGTATCAGTGTCCCTTCTTTTCAGGTGTCTGTACATTTCAACTAGTCATTTTACTGCAGGTTTTCCGCATCAACTTATCCCTTAACAAATCTGTTATTAAATGGTGATTTTATTTTTTATAAAGCCAGGAATTAATAATCAATTATCCACTCATACAAATAAAAGATCCTAGAGTTACTTGAGGAGATAGTCAGTGGACAGCATAAGCTTTTGACACCACGTAGGATTGTGGAGTGGATGCAGGCACTGGATTGTTCTTAGTTGAGGACGGAGCTCAGCATACGTCAGGTCTGTAGCAGGAGCGCTTTTTGGCAGGTGAGCAATGGGATTCATAAAAAAGTCTTGCATTTACATAGTGCCTTTCATGACCACAGGATGTCCCAATGCATTTTACAGCCAGTTGAGTACTTTTGAACTGTAGTCGTTGTAATTTAAGAAACACAGCAGCCAAGTTTTGCACACAGCAAACTCCCACAAGCAGCAATTTGATAATGACCAGATAATCTGTTTTAGTGAAGCTGATTGAGGGGTAAATATTGGTCAGGGCACCTGTTCTTCTTCAAAATAGTGCCATGGGACCTTTAACGCCCACCTCGGAGAGCAGACAGCTCCTCGGTTTAACATCTTATCTGAAAGACAGCACTACCAACAGTGCAGCGCTCCCTCATTATCGCGCTGTGGGTGTCATCCTGAAGTGGGGCTTGAACTCACCACCTGCTGACTCAGGGGCTACCAGCTGAGCAATGGCTGACATATCAATCAGGAAGTTTCCACATCAGGGTGCTTGAAACTTGACTTTTGTCAAAAAGGATTTTTCCTCAACTCACGGACGTTTTGGCTGCCTACCTCGTGCTGATTAACGAATTTTGATTTTTTTTTTCTTTGGCTGGATCATATCTCATTTTGAGATTCAGCAACCGTTTTCTAAAATCTTACCCGAAACTGGCTTAAAACGCGTGCCTTACAATTTCACTGTCATTCGACGCAGGGAAACTGAACTGGAATCAGTCCATTGAAATTAATAGGAAACTTTACAAGGGCCCATGTTTTAAGGTGTAAAACACACTAAGAAAATGGGCTCGCTAAATCGAAGACTGTCTGTAATCCATATCATATAGTGACCGTTGTTTGTCAGTGTTCGTAGGACCAGGCATCACTGTATTTACAATATTGTCTTTAGAAGGCAACACCTCAGTTGGAGTAGGTGGTGAAGGTGAGCTCTGCGAGGGCTGCTACAGTCAAGCAGCTGGCAGTAGGTGCCACAACTTTGTAGGAATATTTTGACAGGATTGGATAAGAGCTTCAGCAAGGGATTTGTTGCTGCTCAGAAACCAATTTTTTTTTTAAAACTTCACCTCAGACTCTTATCTTCAATAAAGGTGAGTGTGAGGTGATATATTTCATTAGGAAAAATAAGGAGGTCACATACCCCCTGGAAAATAAGTGTCAAAATGGGGCAGAGGAATAGACAGTTCTGGGGATACAGATATGCAAATCACTAAAAGTAGCAGCGCAGATTTAAAAGGCCAGAAAAGAATGCAAGAAAAGCGTTGAGGTCCATTTCTATACTGAGTGCAAGGAGGTAAACTAAACTTGTGTAGAAGCTGGGTGAGACCACTGCTTTTTTTTTGTTATTTCGTTCATGGGATGTGGGCATCACTGGGCTAGGTCAGCTTTTATTGCCCATCCCTAATTGCCCTTGTTCAGAGGGCATTTAAGAGTCAACCACATTGCTGTGGATCTAAAGTCACATGTAGGCCAGACCAGGTAAGGACGGCAGATTTCCTTCCCTGAAGGACATTAGTGACATTAGGATAAAGGCAAAATACTGCGGATGCTGGAAATCTGAAACAAAAACAAAAAAATGCTGGAAAAACTCAGCTGGTCTGACAACATCTGTGGAGGGAAAGACAGAGTTAACATTTCGAGTCTGTATGATTCTTCTTCAGGTTCTGAAGGAGAGTGATATGGACTCAAAATATTAACTCCTGTCTTTCTCTCCACAGATGCTGTTAGACCCACATTAGTGAACCAGTTGGGTTCTAATGACAATTGTTTCATGGTCACCATCAGACTTTTAATTCCAGATTTTTTTTTTATTTCATTATCTGCTGTGGTGACATTCAAACCCAGGTCCCTGGAACATCCCCCTGGGTCTGTGGAATACCAGCCCAATGACAATACCACTATGCCACCACCTCCCCCAGTTGGAGAATAGTGCACAGTTCTGGTCTCGAGGACATAGAAGTGCCTGAAACAGGTGTAAAAGATTTGCAAGAATGATGTTAGAACTGAGAGATTATACCCGTCATGAACAGGCTGGGATTCTTTTCTCTAAAATAGAGGATACTGAGGGGTAACGCGATAGAGGTCTTTAGGATAATGAAAGGGGGCGCTGAGGTAAGGCACAGAAGATGGTTCCACTTGGGGACCATAAAAATTACATAGTTATGGATAAATCAAATTGGAAATTGGGTAAGGAGAAACTTATTTACCCAGAAAGTGGTCCCAGTGTGAAACTCACTAGCACAGGGAGGCGGTTAGTAAAGATGCATTTAAGGTGGAGCTAAATGAGCAGACAAGGGAGAAAGAAATAGAAGGATATGTTAATGGGAGGAGGCTTGCGTGAAGCTTAAAACACTGGCAAGGATGTGTTGGCCTGTTCCTGCATTGTAAATATTTTGTAATAATTTGTATCTGCAAAATTTGAAGTATTTCTATCATCTATCTGGGATACGTGTAGAAAATCATTGGATTTAACTTGGGATGTTGTACCAGGACAAGTGACTGTTTATAGCCCCGTGTCACTCCCACATTGTAGGGACAGAAACTAAGGTAAACTTGTGAATGGAATGGATCAGAAGTGCACAACGTGAGTGGTCAGAGAGCTCAACAGTTTCATTGCCTTGAAAACTCAGAGCCCCTCAGATAAAACGCAGGCCAGTGATATGTTTTCACATTTACTTGACATTAATTTGCACAGAAGATTTGCAGACTAGCCAGTTAAATGACAAGTTAACTTTAACCATTGAGGATTGCACTTTGATAGGAAAAATTGAAACATCATCTACACCTTCCAAAATAAATAAAAAACTGAATGGGGTAAAAGAGTAAAGCAATCTGGGGATAAAGGTGAATAGACTATTAAGAGCGGCATTGCAGCATTAGCAAAGCAATTAAGAATACCGAATTAGGCCAAATGACCTGTGTTTGTGATGTCTATCAATGTAATTCTATAAGATCATAATAGGAGCAAGAGTTGGCCATTCGGCCCTTCAAGCCTGCTCTGCCGTTCAATGAGATCATGGCTGATCTGGCTGTGACCTTAACTTCACTTTCCTGCCGGCCCCCTTGACTTCCTTGCAGAACAAGGATCTGTCTAACTCTGCATTGTAACCACTAATCCAGCCTTCACTGCTCTCTGGGGAAGAGAATTCCAAAGATTAATGACCTTCTGAGAGAAGAAATTCCTCCTTGTCTCAGTATTAAATGGGAACCCCCTTATTTTTAAGCTGTGCCCCCTAGTTCTAGACACCCCCCAACCACCCCCCCACCCCCCCCACCCCCCCCAAACCCCCTCCACAAGCAGAAACATCCTTTCAGTGCCTAGATCTCATTGAATGGCAGAGCAGGCTTGAAGGGCTGAATGGCCAACTCTTGCTCCTATTATGATCTTATAGAATTACATTGATAGACATCACAAACACAGGTCATTTGGCCTAATTCGGCATTCCTAATTGCTCTGCTAATGCTGCAATGCTGCTCTTAATGGTCTATTCACCTGTCAAGCCCTCTTAGAATCTTACACATTTCAAAAAGGCCACCTCTCATTCTTCTAAACTCCAATGAGTAAAGACGCAACCTGCTCAACGTTTCCTTATATATAAAGTCTAAATTAAATACGTTTTAAGCATAGGCTTGATTTTTTTTGTTGCTTTTGAACAACATATGGAAAAATTGTTTTTTTTTTAAGCAGTCAATAGACCAGGCGGCTGTGTGTGTACATCAGCAGAATCGTACTCCTATTGATGTGAATAGGGAGTGAAATCTTGTCAGCTTTGGTGTGCTGGTTATATTATCACATTCTCAGAACACCGCAGGGGAGCCATGCAGAACTGTCAGCACAAGTTTGTCATTACTTTCCAATCTGGGGTTGGCAGAAGTAAAACCATCAGCAAAGCGCCCAACAACAGGCAAAAAAAAAACATTCTGATCTGAATTTCTGAAGTTGGCAGTCACCTGACCCAGATTCACGTTTAAAAATCGAACCCTTACAAATAATTGCAGCTGACTTCAAAATTCACGGGAGAATTTTAAGGTACCTACGTGTCTCCCATGGTAAAAACAGAATTACCTGGAAAAACTCAGCAGGTCTGGCAGCATCGGCGGAGAAGAAAAGAGCTGACGTTTCGAGTCCTCATGACCCTTCAGCAGAACTGAGTAAAGTTAGGAGAGGGGTGAAATATTAGCTGGTTTAAGGTGGGGGGGGGGTGGGGGGAGAGAGAAGTATGGGGGGGTGGGGTGGTAATAGGGACAAGCAACACCGTCTCCCATGGTGTTGGTCACAATGGTCTCACTTCAAACTCAGGGCAGGATCTGTGTCGCCCAAAGGGTAGAGCAGGGTGGGCGAGAAACTCGCATCCTGAGGCCTGGCGGGATTTTGGCTCCCAGGCGTCGCTTACATGCTCAAGAGTGATATCCTTTTTATTTATTCTTTCACAGGATGTGAGCGTCGCTGGCTGCAGCCCATCCCTAGTGGCCCTTGAGAAGGTGGTGGTGAGCCGCCTTCTTGAACCGCTGCAGTCCCGGTGGTGTAGGTACACCCACAGTGCTGTTAGGGAGGGAGTTCCAGGATTTTGACCCAGCGACAGTGAAGGAACGGCGATATAGTTCCAGGTCAGGATATCGTGTGGCTTGGAGGGGAATTTGCAGGTGGTGGTGTTCCCATGTGTCTGCTGCCCTTGTCCTTCTAGCAGGACTTTGGGAAAATAAGAGGCCACCACCAGGAGCTGATTGAAATGGTCCCGGGACTAGGTTTGTCAAACCGCCAATATTGCCCTGGAGTCTCAGAACAGGCCCAGCCTGCTTCAGGGTTTTCCAGGCTCCCGCTCCTTCTCATCCAAAAGGATTTATTTTTGTTTTGCATCGTTTGGCGTAGAGACTGGGCATAGATGCTTTCCTTGGCAATTTTGATCGATGGGCCAGTCCCCACTGCTCCCCCTCTCAAGCCTCAAGTTGAAATGGTATCAAAAATGCCTTGGTCGCAGCCATCAGAGGACCAGGCTTCGGGGAGAGACCAAGGCCTGAGATCCAGGAGCTTGAGCGCAGGGCAGGGAAGGGAAGGTGCCAGCTGCCGATCAGGCGGTGAAGTGTGAGTAACCCAGGGCACGTGAGAAAGGTAGCAGGACACCCGGCTCCATCAGCAACTCACTCCCCGCTTCCCAGAAAATGCTGGAAAAACTCAGCTAGCAGCATCTGTGCAGAGAGAAACAGAGTTAATGTTTTGAGTCGGTATGACCCTTCTTCAGAGCTAAAGAGAAGTGGGAATGTGATTAAATTTATACTGTTTAAGGGGGGGTGGGGCAGATGAAGCTGGATAGAAGGCCAGCGATAGATGGGGGCAAAGGAGAGACTGACAAAGATGTCATGAACTGAAGGACAAAGGGAGTGTTAATGGTAGTGGTTAGTGCTAAAAAAGGTGCGAATAGTGGCGTAAAGGTAAGAAAGCAGAATGTGATTATGGCAGAACAGGGGTAGCATTGTGTGAAAGAACAACATGGAACAAGTAACAGATGGCCCTGTAAGGGATGGGGGAGGGGGAGGGAGCGGTGGTGGGGAAAAAAGGATAGAAAATGGGATAAGAAAATGGAAAAGACCACGGATAAATGAAAAAAAATAAAAGTGGATAAAAACTAAGAATGAATGTAGAAAAAAGGGGATGAAAAAGGAGATGAGGATGGAGGAGAGAGTTCATGGTCTGAAGTTGTTGAACTCAATGTTAAATCCGGAAGGCTGTAAAGTGCCTAGTCGGAAGATGAGGTGCTGTTCCTCCAGTTTGCGTTGAGCTTCACTGGAACATTCCAGCAGGCCAAGGACGGACATGTGGGCATGAGAGCAGGGTGGAGTGTTGAAATGGCAAGCGACAGGGAGGTCTGGGTCATGCTTGCGGACAGACCTTTTTTAGCACTGCCACTACCATCAACACTCCCTTTGTCCTTCAGTTCATGACACCTTTGTCAATCTCTCCTTAGCCCCCACCTATCACTGGCCTTCTATCCAGCTCCACCTGCCCCATCCCTCTTAAGCAGAAGCTGTGCTACTCATTAAGGGAAAGCAAACTCAGCCATCACATTAAAGCAGTGGGTGAGTTGAACATTTTTGTATTCTCTCTTAAAATAAATAAATTAAATTGGTTTTTATGTATGGCCCTGAACTGATTTTGTCTATGTGAATGGCCCTTGATAAGAAAAAGGTTCTCCACCCCTGATCTAGAGAAAGGGATGGGTAAGTCCTCTGCTCCACAACCATGAGGAGTTAAAGTTAAGGCCAGTCAGAAAGATCACACTTTAGAAGGATGAGATATAATGCAGCAAATGTAGTGCCTTTAATGTGGAAGAACATTCCAAGGTGATTCTCAGAGGCTTGGGGGGAAAATGGAACCAAGTTAAAGAAGAGATCTGGAGAGGCACGGTTAAGGAAATAAGTTTTAAGGATGTTCTTAAAGGAGTAGTTAGAGGTTGAGGAATTTAGGGATGGGTGGAACCTAGGCATTTGAGGACACAGTCGACAAAAGTGAGCCAAAGAAATATGGGTGTACATGAGGCCATGTCAGAGGAATGTAGAGTTCGGGGAAGGATTCTAGGGCTCAAAGCAGAATAGTCCATTGGTAAAATGAATCGGTTCATTTAAGGCACAAGATCTAATTACTGTAAATAGGATCCCAGTGTGTATTACATGCTAACTGGCTCCTCTTCAAGGTCATTAACGTCTGGCATTTTTCTTTTTTTAAAGACAGCTTTGTGTAAGAGTTTCGTGACATCTGAAATTTGACACTGTATTGAGGATCTTCTCTCTCATTGTTCACAGTAAGTCACAAGAGCATTATGACATAAAATGCACAATATATTTATTATTCTGCTACTAAAGGGCAGCAGGATCTTAACACTATGAAAGATCTAATTGCTGCAACGTTCTGGTGTACATTCCTCTTAAGGCCAATCCTAAGGTACATTCAGTAGCCAGAGAGATACAATCTGTGGTAATAATTTGTCTTCCCTTCATACCACATTTTGTTTCAGGAGCTTGATTTTTTTTAAATTGTGTCCAATGAACTCTTGAAGTGTGGTGGACCCCTCTCATAAATATGCACATAGATAGATGTTTTTTAACAGTAAGAACTGATTCAAACTTAAGAGTCTGCTTTAAAAGCCTTAAATCAGGAATTGCATAACAGGCCCATTAACCTATAATAAATAAGAGGACACTCAGTAGAGTTCATTCCTCAGCCACACTGTGTTAACTCGATGTTACTACAATTACACAGCTCTTCCTTGAGGCCTTTTCCCTCCCTGGTTGTTGCTCTGTAACTGCAAAGCTGAAGAAAAATCTTTTTATTAAGAGTTTCCATCTCACCAAGGAGGCTTCAGGCTGATCTACATCCAACAACCTGTTCTGAAAACTCTGCTCACCTTTTGACAGATGTGACAAATTCAACCACACACAGCAGCTGAGACAATCCACAAAATTCTTTTAAAAAAGCCAATTTGCCCTATCTCCCAATATAAACGGATGGGTCCTTTAAAAAATTCCAGGATCCAGATCCAGATCTTCACCAAAAACTAATCAATTCCTCCTTGGGCCATACCCTATCCGTATAACCAATGAAATCTGTCCATTAGCTTTTGAGATATATTGTTTGCAGACAGACTAACAGGGATGAAAACATCATTCCTGCCCACTTTCAGTGGCAGAGGCAAAAAGATAGGTCAATAATTTTAGTGACCTGATTTCAGCATCTGGCTTTCTCTTCATTTTTCTAATCTGTTACTTTTTTTTGCTCCAATGGCCTGTTCTTGCCTTTAGGTTTAGCATTGAGTAGGCTTACTGGGCTTTACTGTACAATATAAAATACATAGTGCTCCCTGCATTTAGCTTTCTATAGTAGGATATTTTATTTTTAGGGCAGATTCCAAGGCGCATTTTCATGGACCTGTGAATGCAAGTGGGGCTGTTTGCATGTAATAGTGTAGCAACTTGCTATCGGTTGCATACCTCCAATGTAGCAACACTATACATGGGGGCACTGGTTCTGCCAGTGAGGAAGCTAATAGACATTGCCATTAACCCCAATTCCAGCTAATTTATCAGCTGCCTCGCAGTGTCAGGCATAATTACTCCTCTGAGCTCGTGCGATATAAGCAACACTCAAACATTGGAACAAAAATGTTCTGTAGAATTAGATAGATACACAAGAGGATATTAAAGATATAACTTTCTAACCATTTGAGGGAGACATCACACCAAGTAATTGGCCGCTCACTGTTTTATCACAGCACCTGTTCTCTCAAGGAAGCATTGCCTGGACTCAAAGTTCACATCTGTATCGACAGTCTGATGGATGCTTTCAAAAATGCTATTATGTTTGCTTATAATTTGTGGGTAGGGGGTGGATTTATTTTGTTTGCTTTCTGAAGCAAACAGGACAAAGTATCACAAATACTTTCCTGATGGAGAAGATTACATGGAGTTTCATTACACTTCAAACATGAACAGCATTTCAGATTAGACAGAATTATATATCTCAAAATTGACTGCACTTAGCTGTGGTGGAAATGTCGCATTCTTGCACTGTCATAAATCTGTTTAGAGACTGTGATTTTTTTTTTTTGCGTGGAGGCAGTTAGTCATTGTTTTGGTGTTACTGCCTGCTCAAAAACTAATTAGGGTCAAGTTTGATTGACCAGCCCTGCGTGTTTTTTGAAATGTTAATACACCTGAATTTACAGATTTGTAGCAGACATTGATAATCGTTACAGCCAGGTTTCATGAACCAACAATTCAATTAGAACTGCCAAGAAATTTTGAGGCTCGAGACTCAAGTGGAATAAATGTTTAATATCCTCATTGCTTGTTGAGGATTTCTTTGATCTTGGGTATTGAAACCTGCCTTTGGAAGTTCGGCAACATGTGCAAATGGTTACAGGTGAGGAGGAATCCTGCAGGGCCTCAGTTACCCACTGGGATTGAATATCTACAGATTGAGGTGCCAAAGAACAGCTCCCCGGTGTTCATCTCTTGTAATGTTTCATCAGAGACTCCGTTTAAAAGGTATGGGGAAGAACAAAGAGTTCCAATTTTAAGTATGTAAGTTAAGTGCTACACTATGGTTATTTGTTGTGAATTATTTTGTGTAATAATCTTATTCCCTTTCCTGTATAGTCAGTACTGCTGAACACCTCTCCAGGTCAACGCGGCTGCAACCCACGCCCAAAGCACTTCTTTCAGCTGGCCATCATCTGCTGAATCAGGGTTTCTTTTACCGATTCAATAGATTATTTTATTCTATGTAGATATTTGCTTCTCATCTGATACACTAGTTACAGTGGGAAAATGCTGAAAGTTCCACAAAATTTCAATGCTCTCAGTTTTCATTCTGGAGCACACACAGGGCACTCAGGTTAGAGACACGTGCTTCAGCCTGAAGCAGTGGCTGAGGAGAAGGATGGAATCAGTGGCAGGAGCCAAAGGTGATGGGTTCAGTCTTACTGATGTTTACCTGGAGGAAATTGTGGTTCATCCAAGGCTATACATCAGACAAGCAATTTGACAGTAAAGGGAGTGGAGAGGTCAGCTTGAGAGAATAAAAAACTATTCCTGTCCTTTTGAGACAAGCTGTATCCTCTCTCACAGCTGCCAACAATGATGGCAATCTCCACAAGCAACATTTAAATTTGCTACAGAAGCATTTGTGAAAACCATTTCTTTAGATGGGTCTCCTGCAAAGACAAAAATTCTGCTACTGAAGTCTGACTGGGTCAGCAGCTGCAATACAAAGGGGTTGATTCTGGTAACAAGCTGCCCTAACACCTAGACTTTGAGGCATCATTGTGGCACCTGCAGTTAATGGAGAACAACAGAAAATATATTCCTCACACTATTACAGTGTGTACAATATAAACCTTTTCGTCCCACCATTCAATATACTCACCCGCAGCCCATCTCTTCTCTCTACTGCTCTATTTCTAACTTCCTGTTCCTTTCAAAAGGTCCCCAAGCATGTTGGCTACACATCCACCTCACCTGAAACTTCCTGTTTGGATCACTCCATCATGCTTTCACCCAGCTCACAGGACATTAATAATTCCAGCCAAAATCACAAATAACACCTTTTGTGACTTTGGACATAGTGTTACTCCTCCTCAACCTCTCCAGTGAAGAAGTGGTGAAGGAGGCTGGCGTGGTCAACCACAGTAATCCAATTCAATAGGACAGTCCATGTGTGGTTTGATTTCTGCCTATCCAAAGCCAATGCTCTTCTTCCTCCCACCGCACCATCTCCCCTAGAATCCTCCAAGCATCTATCTTTGGCCCTTCATCTTTCTTACCTATATGGTACTTCTCAACATCACCTTCAAACACTGGGTCTGGGTCAGCATCCATATGTATGTTAATTCAGCTGGTTCAACCCCATAGGCGCTTTCTTGTTGAAGCATTTTCGATGAGTCACCACTTAATTCAGCTGAACATGCAGATCATTTTCAACATCCAACACAAATTCTGCTCCCTCTGTCACCTCTAATCCACAAGTCACTCACTCAAACCTTGAACCCCAAAGTCTTGTTTGATATCGTTCCACATCCTCGCCATCACCAAGACTGTAGACTTTTACCGCTGAACTTTTCAGTCACCCTCTTGTTCTAGTTTACCTAACTTTGTACGTACTTTATATTGTCACTGCTTTAGGTTCAGAACGGGAGCTATAAATCAACAAGTGCGATACGCGTCATTTTACTTTTGCGCAATTAATCTCGATGTATTTTCTCTTTTGTGGAACAAGACAGGGTGCCAGTGCAGACTCGATTGGCCTCCTTCTGCACTGTAAAGATACTGTGAAGATGTCCTTTTCTAGAAAGCTTCCTAATATTTCACTGGAATCATCTTGGCAACCTTCCATAAATAAATTTTAAAAATCTATAGACTAGAAATCTGAAATAAAAAAACCAGAATATTGTAAATACACAAATCGGTGAAGACAAAAACCATCTTATTATGTTATGCATGTGTACCCTTCATCAGAATCCAAGGGACTGCCTGCTTGTTAAGTCTTTCTCTTGCAGGAGATGCTTGCAAGTTTGATTAGGATAGAGGGGCTGGGATCCCAGTTCCTCCCAGGCTCATTCATGCTTGTTATTCTTTTTATTTAATTGCCCACAGCACAGCATTACTCAGCTCATTACTACATAACCTAGAGGTCTCCTTCAGACCCAGGTGGACGGACTCTGTCGCCATTCATTCTGGTGACATCTGGGTGGCCTATTTTTCTTTTAATTTTAATTATTTCAGCATTTCAGAATTAAGCTTTTTTTTAAAAAAAAAAAATCTGGTCTGGTCATGTAATTTATAATGGCCAGCTTTTCTACAGAGGTTCCAGCAGCATACATAAAACAAAATCTGTAAATGTTAGTAACCAAAATAGAAAATACTCACTCACTTTCCCAGAACCTCTTCATCCAATTCAGGGTAGCGGGGAGTCGGAGCCTATCCTGGCAGGCACTGGGCGCTAGGCGGAGTAGACCCAGGACGGGACGCCAGTCCTACACAGGGCACACACTCACAGAGGGGTAATTTATCGTAGCCAATCCACCTAACCAGCACATCTTTGGATGATGGGAGGAAACCAGAGCACCCGGAGGAAACCCACACAGACACGGGGAGAACGTGCAAACTCCACACAGACAGATACCCGAGGTCAGGATCGAACCCGGGTCCCTGGAGCTGTGAGGCAGCAGTGCCATCGTGCTGCCTGATTTGAAAATACTGACAGATGAAAATAGGAGTGAAATGTTTTGTAAGAATATCTTATCTTTCAGACGCTGAGCCTTGCGTCCCTAGCATTTTTATTTCAACAGAATATCCATATCCATCATTCCATCTCTCTTCCCACCTCCCCCACCCCGACAGTAAGATGGTACTAAATGATCACACTGTACAGGGTGCAGAAAAGATTTACAAGGATGTTGCCAGGATTGGAGAATTTTAGACATGAGGAAAGATTGGGGTTGTTTTCTTTGGAACAGAGGAGGTGGAGGGGAGATTTCATTGAGATTTATCAAATTATGAGTGGTCTAGATGTGGTGGACAGGAAGGACTTATTTCCATTAGCAAAGAGGTCAATATCCCAGGGAATAGATCTAAAGTAACTGGGGCAAGGAGTTGAGGAGTTGAGAAATTCTTTCATCAGATCACGGTAGGGGTCTGGAAGTCACTGCCTGAAAGGGTCATCGACACAGAAACCCTTATTGCATTTAAAAAGTATTTGGATATGCACTTTGAAATGCCATAACCCATGGAGCTATAGACTAAGAGTTGGAGAATGGGATTAGGCTGGATAGCTCATTTTCAGCTGGGAACAAACATGATGAGCTTAGTAGTCTCCTTCTGTGCCATTAAATTTCTATGTTGCCTGATGAAGCTATGACAATGTGTTAGTAAAGAAGCTAAAACTGACCGTGTTGTGCATAGATGACCCTTTATAAGTTTTGGTTGACCCTTTCTTTCCTATTCTTTAATCACTTTTACCTACAATGACACATTTACAATAACAGTCAATGCACTTCAAAAGTAATACATTCATACTTATAAGATTACACTTCAATAAGGCTCAGTATAAATAGAAGGTAAAGCGCAATATAAATAGAAGGTTTGTTATATGAATGGGAAAGGAACATTAGCAACATAAATAAGTACAGGATCTTCTCATGGGATGTATGCTTTGCAGGAATGGAATAAAGTTTTGCATTTAAATGGAATCTTTGCTTTTCAATTACTGTATTAACTGTCAATTGAGCCGCTCCCCTTTTTCCGGCTCAGGGGGAATGTGGATTTGCTTTGGGGCTGTGTCATCTTACTAGCCAGATGGACAAATGGCTCGATCAGAGTCTTGCGCTCTGCCACAGAAACCTCCCACAGCTTAACCTTCTCCGACTTTGCCCAGTGTTGAGCAGCATCATGGTCCACACGTCGCCCCTCCTGTAGGTCACATTTGTTCCCCAAAATTACAATTGTCACCTGCAGAAAGACCCAGAAAGGGAGAGCGTTTAATGCCAAAACATATTTAAAGCTTTCAAAACGCTTTAACATCTATATGAGAATTACTGAAAAAAAAACTTAAGCAAAAACTGAGTAATACTATTTCATGATAAAGGTAATGGTGCAAAGTGACTTCCAGCTCAGGAGCTCCCTCAATGATTCAGCTGATAAATGCACGGCCCTGTGTAGAACCGAGCCAGGGAGATCACAGGTTCAATCCCTGCTTTGTGCCGAGTTAGCTATCTCAGTCTCATTTCCCAGCTTCAGCCCCATAGCCCTGCAGGCTTGGTTCCCTCAAGTGCCCATCCGATTCATCATCTCCGCCTCTACTTTGGGACTAAATTGGACAGCTGAGAGGCAGGATGGGCCAAGTGGCCTCCTTATATGCTGTAAGAATCTATGATACATCAACAGACATAGTGCCTGTGGCAGGATATTTCACCATGGCAAGAAAAGGTGCAGATTGAGTTTTTTGAGCATAATAGACTTGCTCTGAAGGTGACTCAGCTGACTGGTTCTTAGGTGTATGAATTACTTGCAGGTAAACTACACACAACCTCTTTAAAATGACGGGCATGAGGACAGTGTGGCACAGGCTGATGAGATGGCAGACTTTTCTGCCGCTGGCTGCAAGAATCCTAAGTGACATGAACGTAGGACACTGGAACCCAGTTCCTGGTGGGCTCAATACACAGCGCACACAACTGTCTGCAAACTGGAAGTCTCATTCAGCCTGTTCTGGATGTTTATTTCATCATTTTTTGGGATCAAGGAATGGGGAATTTAAATGGGTTGGGCAGAGTCCACAATAATGTAGGTTGTACGTTGTCTGTGGAAGAGCTGTGCTTGATGGACTAAATTGCTTTTTTCCATCTCATATTTTATATTCTTGCAAGAATAGTTAGTTAGTGTGTGGAATGCCTGTTGGTACATTTGGGCTGTTCTAGGTTTGTAATGTGCTAGAAGCTGACAGAAGTGGTAGAACGTTCCATTCTTCAGGACCAACATCCCTCATCATAATAAACAGAAATTTCACCAGTGTAGCATTTTCCAACAATTTACATTTGAAGTGCAGCTCTTTATTCAGCTGTTCAGAAAGTATAAAGTGTTATTGGAAACCATTAAACAAAGGGAAATACACATTCTTTTAATCAAGCACAAAGGAACATGGAAACGTTTTGGTGGCTGGACCACAAAACAGTGTTTATCACAGTACCTCCTTCTTATCGCGGGACCTGTCGATTTCCTTCTTGAGGGCTTCGACTCGCTTGAAAGATTCCCGGCTGTCTATACTGTACACCAACACAAACCCGTCAGCAAAGGAGTAGTAGTGCTTGGGAAGCTCGATGCCTTCCCTCAGGCCTCTTGTGTCATAAAAGCGCACCTGCTCCCGGACACCACGGTCTGTCTCTATAGAACCAACATAAATATCTTCCAGGGTTTCATTTGTCTCGGAACCTTTTGAGGGGGGGTGGAAAAAAGGGAGTTAATATTGTGCATAAAACTCTTAGAGGCCTTGACAGGGTTGATGCTGAGAGGCTGATGCCCCTGGCTGTACAGTCTCGAAATCAAGAGCAGAATCTCAGGGTAAGGAGTTGGCCATTTGGGACTGAGTTGAGGAGAAAGTTCTTCACTCATGAGATTGTGAATCTTTGGGATTCTCTGCCCCAGAGAGCTGTGAATGCTCAGTTATTGAGTATATGCAAAAGACTGAGATTGATAAGGTTTTTGAACACTAAGGAAATCAAGTGATATGGGAACAGGGTAGGAAAGTGAAGTTAAGATAGGTTGGCCATAACTAAATGAATGGCAAAGCAGACACGAGGGGTTGTATGGTCAACTCCTATTCTTATTTCTTATGTTCTCATGAGTCATGCACCAGACTATAATAAAACCAATGTTGTTATTATTGCTTTTCCTCTTCAGACATCCCAGATGTTAGTATATATTTTACAAACTAAAAGAACTTTTACCTCTGTGGCATCTTAAACAATGTTAAGACTTTCCAAAATGCTTCATAGCCAAAGAAATATTTTTGAAGTGTAGTCATTATCGTAATGTAGGCAAATACTACAGCCAATTTGCACATGACAAGGTCCAATAAGTAGTAATGAAATAACACAGGGAGACAAGAAATAGGAGCAGGAGTAGACCATATGGCTCATTGAATATGCTCCACCATTCAATACGGCATGGGCTGATCTTGGGCTTCAACTCCATTTTCCCATCTGCTCCCCATACCCTCAGTTCCCTGTGAGAGTAAAAATCTGTCTATCCCAGCCTTAAATGTATTCAACCATTGGGCATCCACAACGCTCTAGGGTAGAGAATTCCTAAGATTCACAATCCTCTGAGTGAAGTAATTTCTCCTATCTCAGTCCTAAATGATTGGCCCCTTTCCTGAGACTGTGCCCATGTTTTAGACTCTCCAACCAGTGAAAACAATCTCTCAGCATCTACCCTATCAAACCCCCTCAGAATTTTGTAGGTTTCAATGAGATTGCCTTACATTCTTTTGAACTCCAGAGAATATAAACCCAATTTACTTTGCCCTTCATCATAGGACAACCTCTCATCTCAGGGTCCAATCTAGTGAATCTTCTAGTGAAGAATCAAGTGAATAAATGACCAGGTAATCTGTTTTAGTGATGTCAGTGGAGGGGCTTTGGGAGATCCCTCCTGCTTTTCTTCGAGTAGTGCCCTGGGATCTTTTACATCCACCTGATTTAATGCCTCATTTGAAAAGTGGCACCTTGACGATACATTCTTGCAATACTACACTGCAATGTCAGCCTAAACTTTCGGTTCAAGTCTCAGGAATGATTTACGAAGTGGGAGCAATCTTCAAATGCTAGAAGTGCAAAGGTCAGTACATATCAGAGCGAGACTCCTGACTGAAAGGTTAATGTATCTTTCTGTTATACATTCCCAATGATTTGTATTTCACTCTCTTCAGTATTCAATATCTGCATACATAGTTTCCTACTGTTTGCTATTAGAGTGGTCTATATTCATCCCCCACTGCAGCTCCCCAAAGAATACATTTTCATAGCTAGCTCGATCTCCAAGTCAGAAACTACACCTGAGACTGCTGTAGTCATCACCATATGGTGGGAAACTTGCCCCGCTTGTTGTTAGGGGAATAGGGTGCAGCTGCTGTTGTGATGTAAATATACCTTTAGGGGTGCATATCTCAAACTGCTATCCATCCCTATCCACCATGAGACAGGATGCGATGTATAATCCCATGTACCCTTTGGGCAGAACACAGCAGCTGTCCTGCAGGTCCAATGTGTCTACATAGCCTCCCAGTTACTATTGTATGTATACAGTTTCATCTTCAAGTAAAGAAACTACATTATTGTTTTACCAATTCTTGTTGTACGCTTGGTATGTTTGTGCTAAACAGAAGAATGCAACAGCTGTCTCTGGTTACATTCCAAGTGTCAGCCCCACCAGCGCACATTATTGGCTCAATACTGTTATAAGAAGTCTTTTATTACAGACTTATATCTGACACTTGATTGGTGACCACATCGTAATTCCACCAGCAAGGCACGTTATACCAGATCTCTTCATTCAGTGTATACCAACACACCAAGAAATAAGTCCTTTCCTATCCACATTCTACACACTAGTTGAAAGCACAGGAAGGCTGGAAATAAAACTGGATTTTTTTTCCCCCCAATCTGTTGCCTCTGCACTCACCAACAGTATGGTTCCCATAGAGAAGCTGTTCCAAAATGGCAGTTTTTCCAACTGATGCCAAGCCACAAACCACCACTTTACAACTCTTCCCCATCTCACTCTTCTGGAACTGCCAACACGAATGGGGAGAAGTGGAAACTGTATGGAACAAAAGAAGTGAAAATATTCAATAACATTCAGCACAAAGCACATGAAGAGCATCAATATACAGAATTAGATTTAAAGTGGCTACGTATTCAGTATTTCTGGCTTGCATGTGGCATACCTGAATTCACACAGCACAGAGATTGCAAGAATAATGTGCCAATATCATCAGCATCTCTCGGTGGAGGGCTGCAAATTTGATAATATTGTTAGGGTGATCTGGAAAGTGCTGCCCAAAAGGGCGGTAGAAGTAGATTTAGCAGTAACTTTCAGAAGAGAATTGGATATATACTTGAAAAGGAAAAACTTGCAGGTCTGTGGGGGAAGGAAAAGGGGTGTGGGACTAACTGCTCAGCCAGTACAGGCAAAATGGGGCGAATGGCCTTCTTCTGTGTTGTACAATTCCACATGTTCAAGAAATAGGTAGAAAGAAAATCTCAAATGCTGTAAATCTTTACAAAACCTCGATTATTTGCACTCTTCGTTCAGCAGTATTTACTGGTTGAGTTGGTTTAATTTTGCACAAACTGGCAAAATTCAACTGGGTGTTTTGGTTCATTTTGAGATTCTCTGGACATGTGATTCAGCACGATGTGGTTCTTTTCTTGTTGTTCAGTAGCTGGTAGGATTTACCATACATGCAGGTCTGAATTTTAACCTGGAAACTAGCAGGATTTGAGGTGCCAGCAATTTAATGCCTTGTTTTATTAGTTTAGTAGAAAAACTTGGGTCTTCTCTGCACATACTGGGAATTGGATCAGGTAAACTCAATTCATCAGGATTCAAAAAATATCTGTCACATTAAGTGTCGGTGGGGTGGGGGTGGAGCACGGGTGGCTAGTGACTGATCATCTATTAAGTTCCATCCACCAATGTCCTTTATTTGTGTGGAGCGAAGGGAAGATAGATAATTGAGGTATAAACGTAACTGTTATAAATGTAGATTCTCACTAGCATAGTCAATTGGTCTTAACCACAATTGTGTGTGTGTTACAGTTCACTCAGGGAGTCTGACTTGCTGTGACAACATGCACTTTTATAAGCATATTGTACTCTGGAGCTATGGACAGTGATGGCAGAGGTTCCAACTTTCTTTCCATCACATGGCTGACCAGGAATCTCTCCCCCTCTTACCACCTTTCACTGGTGTGTCAGAAGAATTTTCAGATGGATGCTCAACCTGCTTGGCCACATTATGATCACACCTTCCACGGCCACCAAATCCTGGGGTGGGACTCGAACCCAGGGCTTCTGGCTCAGAGCCGGGGATGCTACCCACTGCACCACAAGATCTGCTTAACCACATGATTACCATGGCCCAATCACATCCCAATCAATTATACAAAAAAAGCATCAGTTGCTTTTTGTTCACGATCCATATATCCAGTTTGTTTTTCAAAATGATTTATTTATATTCTAGCTTTTTAGTTTTAAATCTTCTTTTTCTCCCTCTTTAGCGTCAAGTCCCACCCTGCTCAGCCTCTCTTGTTCTCCTTGGCCCAAATCCTCCTTTTCCTCTCGGTGAAACCCAGGGCCAAAACTGAGACACGCTCAACTACTCTGTCCCCATCAAACCCAAATCTCTCTCTCGCTTCCTCCAAGCTTGGCCCGAGAGCCAGGGCTGGTAAAACGAACACTGAGTGAATTTAAATAGCAACTGAGGAGAAATGAATGAACAAATCTGGCAAAAATGCATAAAGAAAGGGGAGACAGAGACAGAATATGACAGGCAAGCGAGTGATAAAGAGATAGCGAAGTCAGGCTTTAGAAAAAAGTGCGAAAGACTAAATCTTTTTTTTGTATTAGTGATGTCGATTGAGGGGTAAATATTGGCCAGGACACCAGGGAGAGTTCCCCAGTCTTCTACATCCAACTGAGAAAGCAAACGGGGCCTCAGCTGAACACCTCACTCAAAAGACGGCACCTCTGGCAGTGTAGAACTCCCTCAGCACTGCAAAGAAAACAGAAAATGCTGGAAAAACTCAGCGGGTCCGGCAGCATCTGCGGACAGTAGAAGCAGAGTTAACGTTTCGAGCCCGTACGACCCTCTGTCAGGGCTGGACTCAGTACCCCCAGTGCAGTGCTGAGGGACCGTCCTCGGCACTGGGAGATCAGCCTGGATTCTTGGGCTCAAGTCTCTGAAGAGGGGGAGGGGAGGGGGGAGGGGGAGAGGAGGGGAGGGGGGAGGGGGAGAGGAGGGGAGGGGGGGAGGGGGAGAGGAGGGGAGGGGGCAGGGGAGAGGAGGGGAGGGGGCAGGGGGGAGGGGGCAGGGGGAGAGGAGGGGAGGGGGCAGGGGGGAGGGGGAGAGGAGGGGAGGGGGCAGGGGGGAGGGGGGAGGGGGCAGGGGGAGGGGGGAGGGAAGACTTGAACCCACAACCTTCCCAGCCCAGAGCTACCCATTGAGCCACAGCTGACAGCAATGCAAAGCTAAAAGGTTTATGAACATTGAGAACTACATGAGCAGAATTAACAAACAGCCCAATGTTTCTGCCCAGTCACATCCCAACCTCTGATTTACAAACAAATAATAAACAAGGTGGTTTTTGTTTTTTGTTTGGGGGGGGGGGGGGGGGAGCCGCTCTATTATCGCCCCCTCCTGAATACCCGGGAGGAATGTGAACATTTAAGGCCGTCACATTAAAAGGTTAAAATCAACGGGACGCTTTTCCCTTCAATACAAACCTGTCCTTCCCCTCCCCCAAAAACAAACAACAAGAGCGCGCGGCACAAGCGTTACCCCAGCCCCAGGCTCAGCTCCACCTCTCCCACCCCACACACAGCGCCCTCACCAGGCCCGGAGGAGATCTCACCCCCCCCCACCCCACACACAGCGCCCTCACCAGGCCCGGAGGAGATCTCACCCCCCCCCACCCCACACACAGCGCCCTCACCAGGCCCGGAGGAGATCTCACCCCCCACCCCACACACAGCGCCCTCACCAGGCCCGGAGGAGATCTCACCACCACCCCCCCACCCCCCCCTCTTTAAAAATCTCAATGAAGAATTGATCTGCCATTGACATAATAGATGGCAAAGAAACACTTTAGTTATTGGAAATTATTTAAGTCCAACAAACCTTTGCTGCCAGACCTGCTGAGTTTTTCCAGGTATTTCTGTTTTTGGTTTGGATTTCCAGCATCCGCAGTAGTTTTTTGTTTAAACCTTTCTTTTGTTTTTTTTTGCGCAAATGCTGTCCCTCATTCCCCAGATTTAAAGACTTGCATTTATATAGCACCTTTCACAACCTCGGCCTGTCCCAAACCCCTCCACTGCCAATTAGGTACTTAGTCACTGTTGTAAAGTAGGAGATGCAACAGCCAGTTTGTGCACAACAAGCTCCCATAGAGAGCAATGTGTTCATCTGTTTTGTAGTGCTGATTGAGGGATAAATGTTTTGATGGGATACTAGGGATAACTCCCCTGGTCTCCTTCAGGATAGTACCATGAAGTCTTTTACATCCACCAGAGAGTGCAGACATGGCCTTGGTTTAATATCGCATCCCAAAAATAGCACCTCCATCAGTGCAGAACTCAGTACAGTACGTAACAACTATATGATGCACTGCAGCAACTCGCCAAGTCTTCTCTGGCAGCACCACTCAAATGGACAACTGCCAACCTAGAAGGTCAAGGGCAGCATATTCATTGGAACACCTTCATCTCCAAGTTCCCCTCCAAGTCGCACACCATCCTGACTTGGACATATACCATTGTTCCTATAGCGTCACTGGGTCAAAATCCTGGAAGTCCCTGCCTAACAGTATTGTGGGAGTACCTTCAAAACACGGACTGTTATAAATACGTTAACTGTAATAGTTTTGTATGTAATTTACCATGCAAAAAAAAGCACTTTCAGATGAGGACTCAAAGGGTTGGTCTTGGAACCACTAACCATGTGATTGGTTGCCCAGTATCATCAGTATCTGTAAGTTCGTGCATTCATGCTTGGTCGGCATTGTTAGATGACGGCCACTTATGCCTGTTTCCCCGAGCTCCGCTTTCACCTGAGTCTCTCCCCTTGGCTGTGGTTTCCTGGAGTTAAGTCACAACGTGGAGGAGCCACGCTAATACTCAGATTGGAAGCTGCATTATTGTGCATATCAAAATAGCAGTACGAAAGGACACAGTTCACAGTTGGCAGGAGGTCCAGGAAGACAGAAGCTCGCCCCAAGGATGGAAGCCGAGACATGAAATCCAAGAAAAAGTGGGCAGCTAAAAAAGCAAATTTCAAAGCAACTCAATTGGCGTACAAAACCGACAGGAGAAAGATAGCATGGCAAATCATGGGTGCACAGTCCATTCAATGTCCATTCAGCAAAGCTGAACTCAAAGAGAGTTTTACCGAGAAACTCTCAAAACCAAATAACAAAGCAAACCTCCAAAAGTTTGTATTATATAATGGAATGAGAGATTACAACTCTTTGAAAGGACCCACACAAAAGGAAGAGGTCAAGGAGGCAATTAAAGGCATTGATAAGAGCACGGCAGCGGGACTTGATGGGATGAAGGTGGAAGACACCATGGACATCCAGGCAGAGTACGAAGACAGGCTTCCACATCTCGTCTCCCTCTGGCTCAAGTCAAGTTCCATCCCATGGGTCTTGAAAAAGAGTCACACGGTTCTCATTCCAAAGACAGACGACACTGAGAAACTAAAAAGCATAGACAAGTGGCGACCAATAATGATCGGCTCAATTTTATTACGGCTCTTCACTAAGATCATCGCCAAACGCTTAAGTGAAGCAGTCCAGATCAACCCAAGGCAGAAAGGGTTTCTGATGGCGACTCCTGGTTGTAATGAGAACATCACAGTTCTAAGTAACATCATGAAAGGGGCCAAACGCAACAGGAAAGGGCTAGCCATTGTCTTTGTGGATCTGGCTAAGGCGTTCGATTCCGTAGGACATAAAATGCTCATCGAGGCACTTCAAAGAGTGGGGCTGCCAAAAAGACTCATAACAATGATCACAGATCTGTCCTCGGAAACTAGCACATGTATGGAATGTAAAGACGGTCAAACGGAACCTATCAATATCATGAGAGGGGTCAAGCAAGGTGACCTGTTATCACCAATTCTGTTTAACATCGCGATGGATTCTCTGATCTGTTCCCTACAGGAGGCACAGTTGGGTGTCCACTTGCCCTTCTGGGGAACGCAGATTAGTTGCCCAGCTCTGGCGTTCGCTGACGTCATTGCTTTACTCAGTGACTCCCATGCAGGCATGACCAAGAACTTAGCCATCGTACAGGACTTCTGCCAGGACACGGGGTTGGAGATGAATGCCGGGAAGACAATGGGCTTCACTTCATCCACAACAGGAAGACGTTTCTGTACAATAGTATGGTGAACTGGTAGTTGAGAGGAAATCCGATCTCATACATAACACCAGGAGAGACGGAGAAATATCTGGGAGCCAGAATCAACCCCTGGGCATGGGTAACTGAGGAACAATGGGGATCCAAAATCGATGGATGGATAGCGAATTTGAAGAAGGCAGCACTTCGACCTATTCAAAGGATCAAAATCCTTAAAACCCACATGATTCCAAGAATCTACTTTCATTTAATCCTCGCAGAGGTATCACAAAACACATTGGTGAAACTCAATCATTCCATTAAAAATGTTGGGCTCCTGCTCTTGATTGTTATTCAATAAATTGATTTAGTTGGTAATGTGGACTTCAGATAGAATCGAATTCAGCTGTGATGCACCCAAAATCAACTAAATTTCTGACAAGGACTTACAAGTCACTTGCACAACATAAGAATGAGTCAACACCTTCAGAAGAAGAGGGAAAAAAATGGAACAATACAAAATAAAATTGACATGTCAAAATAGGTCATGTCTTTAAAGAAAGCAAGAATGCCGCATTCACAATTTTGGCCTTTTTGATGGTGTTCATAGCACAAATATCTCAAGCATGCTCACAGCCTGTACCAGTGCCGCTGACAAGCTGGTTTTAATGTCAAGGAATAATGCTCGGCAGTGATATTGCCAAGCAGTGTCTATGCCAGTAGTGCACATGTCTGCCATTATCAATGCTTGTAATGGTAATGTCAGACCATACCCATGGCAATCATACCAGTGCCTATTCAAGTAATGACAGTCCTGGGCAGTGTTATTGGCAGCAGTGCCATGATACCAGGCATTTTAGTGGTAGTGCCAGTGCCTGGCATGTTTTTTAAATTATTCTTTCATGGGATGTGGGTGTCACTGGCTAGGCCAGCATTTATTGCCCATCTCTAAAAGTAATTATCATCACTGCCATGGTGCCAGGCATTGCCTATGCTGGTAGAGTTGGTGCCAGGCAGTGTAATTACCATTAGTGCCAATGCCAGGCTGTGTGGTTACTATGTGCCATTGTACCAGGTATTGTCAATACTGGTGCCAGGCAGTGTAATCACCAACAATGCCATAATGTCAGACATTGCCTATGCTGGTATTGTTGGTGGGTGGTGTATTAACCATTGGCGCCGCTGTGCCAGGCAGTGTAATTACCATTATTGCCAATGCCAGCAGTGTAATTATCATCAGTGCCATGGTGGCAAGCATTGTTTATGCGGGTAGGGCCAGCAGTATAATTGCCATCAGTGCCATACTGCCAGGCATTGCCCATGTTGGTATTGTTGGTGCCAGACAGTGCCAGCGCCAGCCAGTGTTAGTCCTCCAGCAGCTCCGGAGGCCAGCGGCTGTTTGTGCCGCAGGGACTCTCTTGCCCCCCGCTCCTCCCGGATGGCGAGCTCTTTGTTCCGGAAGCCGGTGCCGGGCTCCGGGTGTTGGGAAATGGCGGCCGGAGACTGCGATGTGATGATGGCCCCGGAGCCGAGCGGAGCGGGAGAGGCCGATCCGGAGAGGTAGCGGCAGCGGCGGCGAGGCGAGGCGGGGCGGGAGGGGAGGGGAGGGATGACCGCCAAAGCCCGGGAGGGAGGGAGGGAGGGAGGGAGGGAAACCGAGCGAGGGAACAACAAAGAAATAAAACCCGTGCCGGGCCTCGGGCCTCGAGTGGAAGCGGTGCCGGGCTCTTCCCCCCCCCCCCCCCTCCGGGGGCCTCGGGGTGACTCAAAGCCCCCAGGGGGATGGAGAGTGGGTCCCGGGGGCGGAGGCGGTTAAACTCTCCGCCCGCCGAACAAAAGCAGCCACGGGCTCCAGTGGGCGGGAGAGGCTCCGGCTGCAGCTTAATCCGTTCAAAAAAATGTTTCGGAAATTGGTCCATTTTATATAAATTACTGGGAACAGTTGATCATTTCTCAGCCTTTGATGCTGCAACTGCCCCTTTCCTTATGTTCCTCCCGTCCTGAGGCGGGAGGGGGGTCCGTCCCCACTGCGCATCCCATCTGCCTCCAGTTGTGCTTTTTATGTTCACGTTTCTTTAATCGATCAGCATTTACCGTTTGTAATATTAAACATTAGGGGGTTTTTTCTTTCCCTTTGACGGGAGGGAATCTCTTCTCCATATCCACGTGGGGTTTGATATCAGGATGGGAATCAGAATCCCTCCCCCCCCCCAGGTTTAAATACTAGAACCTTCCACTCAGATCTACATTTTTTTCCCTGAGATCAGCTCACACTCGCTCCATCGAAAATATCTTGTTTAATTCGCAAATGGTTCTGATTTATCAAACATTGATTTGCTCAGTCAAGTGCATGTGGTGTGGGTGAAAATGTTCCCCGCTGTGCACTAGCCAGTGATTACTCACTGTGGTGATGAGTTCTTTCATTCTGGTGATGTAAGAGATTCCTCTTACCCCCCACCCCCTCCCTCCCCCCTTGCCCCCCCACCCCCTCCTCCCCCCTTGCCCCCCCACCCCCTCCTCCCCCCTTGCCCCCCCACCCCCTCCTCCCCCCTTGCCCCCCCACCCCCTCCTCCCCCCTTGCCCCCCCACCCCCTCCTCCCCCCTTGCCCCCCCACCCCCTCCTCCCCCCTTGCCCCCCCCACCCCCTCCTCCCCCCTTGCCCCCCCACCCCCTCCTCCCCCCTTGCCCCCCCACCCCCTCCTCCCCCCTTGCCCCCACCCGCTCTCCTCTCCTTCGCCCCCCCCCCCCCCCCCTTTAAATATGACCAGCTCAGAAAATATTTCAGCATTATATGCAGTTGGAAATCTATTAATTCCTCAGTTGTGTATTTGTTTGGAGCGAAGTCGGAATGCAGTACCAGAATTTGCTACTGGACAGAAATGGAGATTGTAAAACAAGTCCTTTGAATGTAGAAGATCAGGGATGATTTAATTGCGCTGTTTCAGGTGATTAAAGGTTTTGCCGGGTTAGATAGGGAGAAACTATTTCTTGTGGTGAAGAAACCCAGAAGGAGGGGGCATAACATTAATACTAGAGCCAGGCCCCTCACAGGTGATATCAGGAAGTAGTTCTTCACACAAAGTTGTTGAAATCTGAAACATTCTTCTACCAAAAGGTGTTCAGGCTGGTTCAATTGTAAATTTCAAAACTGAAATTCTTAGATTTTTGTTAAGCATGGTTATTTAAGGGTTACTAAAACAAGACTGATGCAAGGGATTGTGATACAGATCAACCATGATCTAACTTTTTTCACCCAGAGGGTGATGGGAATCTAGAAATCACTGCCTGAAAGGGTGGTAGAGGCAGAAACCCTCATAACATTTAAGTATTTGGATGTGCACTTGCAATGCCATGACATACAAGGCCTAGTGCTGGAAAATGGAAATAGTGCTAGAATAGTTAGGTACTTGTTTGACCGGCGCAGACTCAATGGCCCGAAGGGCCTTTTTCTGTGCTGTAGACCTCTATGGCTCTATAACTGAATGGAGGGACAGGTTCAAAAGGCTGAATAGCATGCTCCGGTGCCGATGTTTCTTGTAACCATGACTGTTATGAACCCAGCTGATATTAATACTGGACAAGTCAGATCCCAGAGTGAAACCTGGCTTGATAGATCCTAGCCATTTTCTAGATACCTGGGAGGAAAATTATTGAACAAATTCACAGGAGTGTGCTGGTGAACTTTTAACACAATGAATAAAATATTTATTTAACAAGAAAAAAAAAGTTACACCAGACAAAAAGGATGGAAAGTTCTCAACACAAGAAATGCTTCAAATTCACACTATTCCTTTACCCCTGCAATATCTTTACAGACATGCAATCCAGTGGAGAGTTCTCACTAGCTTGACACACACAGGCTTCTCGCTTGGGACTGGCACAGTTGCAAATGGTTTTCTGCTGGTGAATTCCTGAGCTTTTCACCCAACTGGTGTATCTCCTCAAGAGACCCAAAGACCGCACTCTAAACTCTATCGTCCGGTAGCACCTCTGCTAAACTGATCACTTTACTGAGTTCTGTGACTGACTATTCAGTCAACTACTGTCCTAATAGATTTGTCATGTTTTCTTCTCAGGGAGCTGAAAATCCCTGCCTTCACTCTCTGAACTGTCTCTTCTGTCTTTTCTCTGCCTGTGTCACTTGACCACTGTCACTAGGCAACAGTAACAGTTTTTCCTCCAGAGTCACTAAACTTTTAACTCATCTCTTTACCTTCAAGGGTTGTAAAACCTCACTAAAAATGTATATGTACAAACAAACCCTAAAGACCTGACCTTTCAGTCAGGAGCCCATCCAGATTTCCCAGCATCAAACAAAACCTAAATGAAACTTGAACCCTTTTTACCTTACTTAACACACATATATTCAATTTAAAAGTTATACATTGTTTCTGACACTATTGATGATTCTTTTAGTCTCTTGTTTCTTTTACTCCACTCTCCAAAAAGAAATGACTTTTCCTCAATGTAAGTAAACATTTATTGAGTCATGAATTGCAATGTAGTAAACGGAAAGTTGGAGCATTTTTTTACCAGTGATATTTGTGAAATATTTGCAAATTCCCATGTAACACTTGAGCTGTGAAGAGTGTGTATACATATATATAGGAATAGGGCAGGGGAATAGAACTAGTTGCTCTTTCGGGGAGCAAGCCAAAAGGACTGTGGGCCAAATGACCATTACTGGAAAATAATGTGATTATTCAATTTGCTATTTCTCAAGTGGTGATTGTGCTAAATCCAGTGTACAAGTTAGCATTTTGATCAATTCTGTTGTATCTTTTACCTGGGACTTGGTAGGAAATTTTGGGTCAGCTCTGATTCTTCCTCCACACATCCATCGAAGGTCATTATTATCAAGTAGTTCGAGTTAATCTCTGATGAGAATTCTTGCTCTGCAACAGCACAAAAAGAGCCACCATTTGGCTATCGTGCCTGTCTTGGCTCTCTGAAAGAGTTAGACCCTCTTTTACCCTTTCCCAGTATATTTTAAGTATTTCTTCAATTTTTTAAAGTAGATAATGGATTCTCTGCAGCCCTCTTTCCTTAGGATGTTACATGCCCTCGCAACCCCTCTGTGTGTTTGAAAGACAAACCTCCTACCCTCGCCCTTTGCTCCTTTGGTGATCTTAAATGTATGATTACTAGCTTCCAATTAACCAAACAATGAAATTAGTTATTCCAAATTTGCTTCAAAATCTGTGTGTGTGTAGGTCCGTACTTCTACAGATTGGAGCAGATGTGGAAAGGGCTCACTACCCAGTGTGGAAGCTGCATCATTCATTGCAGGGAGCACCCAGGTTTGATCCCTGGTTTGTTTCATCTGCTAATCTCAGCTAGAATTATGTAATTAGATGAGAGAAAGGAATAAACAGTCAGATTACACCTTGATTACTGTTTAATCTTCCTTGATGGCATGCATGTATGGTTACCAAGAGCAAAGTATGTCCAGGACTATACCTACTGTTAGACAGCAGTCTAAACAGGGTCTTACCTATAGACTCAGGTCTCAGCTTATTAAGAAATTCTTCCTCACACAACTTTACCGGTGTCTGGGAAGCTTTCTGCATTATCGAATTGTGCTATCAAAATGCTTGTTTGCTGGATCTTGTGGAGGAGAGTTGGAGCAAAGAAAAATAAATTAAATCATATAATTTCTCTGAAAGCCTGCAGAGCAGAAAAACATTGCTGCTCAACAGTTCATAACATAACATTAAGCTCTGTAGATAAAGGAACTTCATCTGAATTTTTTAAGATTCTGATTTTAAGATGTCAGATGAATGTTTCTTTGTTGCATTTTTTATTTATGTAACACTCATTCTTTTAGACAAGTGACCTGATGCTTAGACGTAGAATGGTTCCTGGTGGTGTAACAATGTTATACTGGAATCGTAAACTTGTGAAATGCAAATATTTTTCTGAAAATACAATCCACCTTGCTCTGATGTTAAAGGGCCAGAGGTGGATTTGATGCTAAAGGTACCTATTCTTGAGCACCCTGATACCTACGTTAGTCAGTTCACTGCCCAGTGTGGAAGTTGCATCATTCATTGCAGGGAGCACCCAGGTTTGATCCCTGGTTTGTTTTATCTGCTAATCTCAGCTAGAATTATGTGGTTAGATGAGAGAGGGGAATAAACAGTCAGTTTACACCCTTGATTATTGTTTAATCTTCCTTGATGATAAGCATGTGTGGTTACCAGGTGAGGACAAAAGCAAACTGGAATGTGATGCCCCCCCACCCAGAACCCAAATAGCTTTTTGAAACTGTTCAAACTCGTATCAAAGTGGAATTCTACTGATGAACAGGTGGTTTCTTTGTAGGGAGTTGGGGGTATGGAAGCGTGGTATCCACTTCTCCGTTTTGACAGCAGCACAAATCTGACCAAATCTTGTCGGGGCAATTGTCTTATGAAGGTAGAAATTGTCCTTTTTCATAATTCTTGCTAGGGTGTTATTAAAAAAGAACAATTTCTGCCCTCATGAAAAACAATAATTCACATTTTGCAAAACTGTCAGCACTGACTGTTAAAAGCAGAAATCGAGAAGTTGCTGTCAGTGATTCCCGTTCCTCCACAGGGTGCACTGGTGAAGTCTCTGCAGATGGCAAATCACTGAACTGAGAAGAGCCTCCCCTTTTAATGTCGCTGTTGCAAAACCTGAAAAGGTTACATCTTGTTAATAAGGTGAAACTTAATTTTTAATGGCGTTTGATGAACAAGTTGATGAACAACCTCTCTGGGCTGGAAAACTAATTCTATATTTGTGTAATGTCATTATTTTTCCAATACAAGAATTCCATAGTTTTTTAATATATTTTAAAATTATGATCAACAACTTTTAGATCATGAACTCTTCTCCATCCCCACCCCCTTTCCGAACCCCCCTTTTCCAATAATTTATAATTTTTAAGTATATTTTTCTTTTCCCACCTATTTCCATTATTTTTAAATGTATTTCCATCCATTATTTTATCTCTACCTTTTAGCCTATTTCAATCCCTTCCCCCCCCACCCCACCCCCACTAGGGCTATCTGTACCTTGCTCGTCCTGCTTTCTACCCTTAATGTCAACATTAGCACATTTCTTAGCTAAATATCACCACTGTCAACACCTCTTTGACCTTTTGTCTATGACATCTTTTGGCAATCTCCACCTATCACTGGCCCTCTATCCAGCTGTACCTGTTCCACCCCCCTTAAACCAGCTTATATTTCACCTCTTTTCTATTTTTCCTTAGTTCTAATGAAGAATCATTTGGACTTGAAATGTTAACTGTATTCCTCTCTGCAGATGCTGTCAGACCTGCTGAGTTTTTCCAGGTATTTTTGTTTTTGTTTTGGATTTCCAGCATCCGCAGTTTTTTGCTTTTATCTTAAGAGTTCAGCATGGTTCTGGTACAGTTGACATTGGTAGTGGTGCCATTTAAAATTTAGTGTTGGACTAGATTAGGATTTGCTACAGCAGCCCACACAGTGTAGATCATGTCAGTCAGCTCTGTTACATGGCTGAGTTTGACTTTGCTTTGTGAGCTAAAAGGTTGTAAGAAATGGCTGATGCTCCTGTTTTTTTGTAACCCCCTCTCACATTGGCACTTTTTTCATATCCAGGAACTGCCCCACTGTAACTTGGAAAATTTAAGAGAGTGATTTATTGTTTGATGCAAGTTACAGTTTTGTAGGTTACAAAACCTTTTTAAAGAGTACAACTGTTCTGGTGCTTAAAATGTGATATAATCCCTAAAAAGAAAAAAAGGAAATTAAACAGCAGAGCAATTTGTAGGTTAAAAAAGGATGCTGGGCAGTGAGCAAGTGAATGGCTTCAAATTAGTTGAACCTGTTAGGCTTTGTGTTCTCAACATGATTTCCTCATTTTCTCATAATTTTCCCACAATTAATCTGTGACTTCCATTAGCAGAACTTGTATGAGAAGGTGGTAATACCAGTATAGTAAAGTGATAAAATTAATTGTTCTTTTGGGTGTGATTTTATCAAAAGCTGCAATGCGCTTAAGGCTTCCTGTCGAATGCTGATCGACAAAGGGAACCAAGGGTTATGGGGAGCAGATAGGAAAGTGGAGTTGAGGCCACAATCAGATCAACCATTTTCTTATTGAATGGCGAAAGCAGACTTGAGGGGCTGAATGGCCTACCTGCTCCTAATTTTTGTGTTCATATGGCATTGGCTTGTGGACAAGCGCTCCTCGCACACGATTATTCAATATTCACTAGGAACAGGAAACTCTTGTGTGAACTGTCAAGAAGACGTGGAGAAAATATGGTAATTAATGTCACCATCAAATGGGAACTTATTCATTGTATGTAGTGACATTGTAATGGCATGTTCACTTTGCCCGTGCCTTACAGAGGGTAGGGTTCTACAGGAAAACTTTGGAATGAAATTAGGGCCTGGAACTTGATTAAACAGTGCATGTACAAAGTTCAGTGCCTGACTATTGGTTCTCCCATGATCTGTCCATGAAAAGCCAGAACAAAATGAAATTCCCTCTGAGCATTTTGGTGATGCTGTAGCTATAGGTATGGGTGGGGGGGTGGGGTTGCAGAGGGTGGGATCTGTGCCTTCTGGAGCTTGTGAAGTTCCATCTCATGGTAGAAGTGTGAAGCTGCAGTCATGACTATGCAACACGCGCATCAAATTTAATATACTATAGGTATTAGGGATCATGTATTACATTACCAGTTTCTGATTATGTTTATATGCCTTGTCTGTCCAAGACTTTGGAGAGTGGTGGAACAGAAGTGTCTCAGATGGAAAGAATGAACTTGCAAAATACAGCATCTTTCACGACCTCAGGACTTTCCAAAGCAAAAAAAGTAATTTTGAAGTCCCATCACAATTGTAATGTAGGGATGTACAGCAGCCCATTTGCCCACAGCAAGGTCCCACTAGCAGCAATGAGTTAAGTGACAAGATAACCTGATTTATTGGGTGTTGATTGAGGGATGAATCCGAGAAGCTCCCTTGCTCTTCTTCGAAAAGTGCCAGGAGATAATTTAGCCACTTTCTCAGTACTGCACTGAACTGTCAGTGTAGGTTACATGTTCAAGTCCTTGAGTACCTTCTTTCTGACCACTGCGCCAAGCTGACACCCTAGTCGTTCTCATCCTGTGGTGTATAAAAGTCCGCGGCACAGCCTGAAAATTCAGCTGTAGTTAATACTAAATTGGCAGTTTCAGTGAGTTGCTCTCTGGAGGTAGGATTGAAACATTGTGTAATGGGAGATTTAACCACAGTCATCTAAATTATTTGAGGCCTTTAACATAAATAAACCTCCCACAGCACTTCACATGTTGAGAAATGGAAGCTGAGATGCAAAACTACTGATTAACAACAACATGCATTTATGGGAGACATTATGGAAAGCTTAAGGTGACTGTGGGAAAACAATGCTAAAATAGCCTCTATTCATAGTGGTCCACATTGTCACTTTTCAATTTCATCTCCAGCAGGTAAAGGGAATAATTCTTTGAGATTCCAAATCCTGGGGCTGGGGACAACCCCAATTCTTCAAGCATGCCCAGTCACTCAATCATAATTCAGTGTTGTCTCATGATTCAAGCACCAATCCACTGAATGGCTTAGAGCATGGTAACAACACAATTTGAGGTCGTGGGGATTGGATGGGGTGTCATCTGCATTAATGGCAGTAGGTAAAACTCATGAAAAGCAACGGCTGTTGCTAAATCTTGGGAGATTAGTATCTTTATCTTTTAATAGTTGTTTAGTAGTACAGAACTTGAGTATTGCTGAAAAAAAGGGACATGCTGCATCTTGCACTCGTCAGGACAGATTGCAAGATTACCAACAGTAAAGGGAACAACAATTTCTACTGCATGAGAAGAGAGTGCTGCTGGGTTGGCAAGTGGAGGCACTGCAATGGAGAATGCAGCCAGGAACAGTTAACTGCCAAGCTTTTGTTCAAATTCAGACCTTTACTGTTGGTTAACTTGCAGTCATTACCTTTGTGCTACCTTCTGCAGGAGACCCATGTGTCAATAGTTGATGGCATGCTCAGAAAGTAAAAATACCTTTGATCTGCATCGAGCCAAAGCTTAATCTGTTCTGGACCTTGGTGTTGACATATAAAAGAAACAATTTGTTCCCCTTTTTAATGAGTGCAAAAGTCACCCATGAAGTAAGATATATCTTTTAAATTTGTAAAACAATATGATGTAGCTGCTGATGAATTCTACAGAAGACCACAACTTTTTATTGCCACAGAGGTGTACTCAAGCTTGACACTAAAAGCTACCTTTGCTGATCAACGCTAACCTTGCCTGGCGCCTTGCCTCTGGATTTTAACAGCTAAGCCATGTACCAATAATTGTTATTTCTTTGAATGTCCTCCATCCCTTATTTTCCAGCCATAACAGCCTGCAGCATTGGAAAACAAATAGGCTTAAAATCAGTTTTTTGTCAGGTTTACTCTCTTTAATAACTTACTGAAATTGTGGATCAATTGTGATTTTGGACTCGGGATCAATGCTGTTACAAGAACGAATATTGGGACTACAAAAAGAGTAATTTTTGTCAGGAGCAGTTTACCTGGTTTACAGTTTTAACAGCTACCAATCCTTTTGGGAGCCTGGAACTTTCAGTGGTGGCTTCAGGAGTGCTGTGCTCTAATATTACTGTTTCTATGTTTAGATGGGACACATTAATACTTCATCCACTCGTCAAGGACATTCATGTACCGTGATATTTGTTTAAAATAGTCCTCAGAATACACTGCATTCCTTGCAAACTGGTAACCAAGGCTTACTTTCAAAAACATTTTCAGGGACATTTTTATTTGCATCTCCCACTAATTTTCAGAAGTATTTCATTAATATAGCCCAAGGAAAATGCCCTACATAATTTGCATTCGATTCAAATCCTTTCCAGTACTTTCCTCTTGATCGAGAATCTTCTGGAAATATGAGTCAACATCTAAAACAAAGGTATGTTAATGTTTCCCAGGCATTGCTGATGCTGCATCTCTTGAAACATAAGCCTAACTTTCGCTTTCCATTCCTGACGTATTGCTACACATTTCCAGCAGTTTCTATTTTGTTTCCAGATATTCCAGCCTTCATTTTTCTTTCTCTCTCACCTTGTTTTGGCTAATGGTTTACCGGTGTAAAAGTGATCGAAAACGGATGACAGAAGATAGTCAAGTGGGTCTCCTTCAGAAATAAACTGCCTATTACATAATTTGAATGAAAAAGGATCAGTCTTCAATCATAGCTTCTGTAAATTGTAAATATCTGCAAGCTTCAAATGTGGTGTCCCACTCTGCTTAACAGGACACAAGTACTGAATTTTGAGCATCAGTCTAATATTGTATTTAACCTCCACGCTTTATAAGTAGTAGATTTTGGAACCACATTCAATGGAAATTTTAATTGAAAACTAAATTGTTCAGAAAGTAATACTTGGTGTGTGGACTTGGAGCAATTGCTACAGATTCATGTTTGTATTTTGGCATATTTCAAGCGGGTTTACAGAACTGTGCTGAAATATCTGAAAAGTCGTAACCCATTTATAAGTTACTGTCATACATGTGAAGAGGAAGCTTTTAATGTTTTGAAATTTGGTATAAACGAGCTGTTCATTGGAACAATACTGTGAATGTTGATCATATCCACCAATTGTTTTCTATTTCATACGGGAAATGTTTGCCAAAGTATGCCCCTGTGCCTGCCCTTAGGAATTAATTGCAGACTAATAAAATTTAGTAATGTTGGGCAGTGCTTGCTTACTTCCTGGCATCTTCAGGAAATTCCTGCTTACATTGGAATGTGGTGCTGCTATTAGAATATTCTTACTCAGGGTGTAGTGCTGCTGGAGCGTAACAGAGCGCCGCTCTGGCACCTCCAACCAGGGCCCGTGGGGGGTGGGGGCGGTGCAGGCTCTGATTTAAACAGAGTTCTCGTCATCCACACTGAGCAGCCAGAGCTTAGGACCTGACAGACTGGCTGAAAAAAAATATTGGAACTTTCAGGCTGAGTGTTCTGATTTTTTTAAGCTGGTCTGTCAGGTGAGTTTCACTCATTGCTGTGTTGCTGTTGGGGAGGGATGGTTGGGGGAAATTGAGTGGGAGTGTTAGGGAGGTTGTGGGGCAGGGGTGGGGAGGAGGTTAGGGGGGTTGCGTTGAAGAGGGAGGGCAGGGGTGTAGTGCTGCCAGAGCCCTCCGGAGCACCACTCCGGCACCTCCTCTTTAAAGGCTTTAATATTCACCACTGGATGGTAAACTCTCCTTTGCTGATTGCCCATCCGCTATATGCCCCACTTGATTTTTCTTTCCACTGATCTCAGTGGAACTCATTCTCATTAATTGTCTGATTGGATTTTCAATCTGAAAGATTGGTGTTGATTTTAATCCTCACTGCCTACGATATTGAAGCTATTTGTTTCCAGGGCTAGCACGCAGGGGGATTTGGCTGGTTAATGGCAACAATCAGAACTGGAGGGAAATCTTCACACAACCACATGGGGCTGCACGACTTGTGACATGGCCGGCCGGCGCAGGGACCATGTCGAGTCAATTCTACCCGCGTTATTATGTGGGGCAAGTTTGGCCATGAGTTCCTGGAGTTTTCAGTTCAGGCCGGAAAGTAAGAGTTGACCAGAATGTCCGGAACTTGTGGTGTAGCCGTGAATCCAGACCCTGGGAGGTTAAGAAGTGGCGGAGAGAAGGCTGACCCAGGGTCCCAGGCCTCACGCTGCTGCTGCTGAATGTCTCTGAGTCAATGTGCAACAGGAGTAACCTTCCTGTACAGCTCCCTGACACAGCTTTCTCATAAACAGACATTTCAGGGCCTTTGAAGCTCAGGGTTCCCAGGATCTAACGCAGCATCAATATCCCTAAACACCCTGCTGCATTTGCCTACTGAACATTAATTCCTTGGCTGTGATGGTCTGAAGATGTGAAACACTTTATAGAATTTGTATTCCCTGCTGACAGCTTTACATGGAATTTACAGCACAGAATCAAACCATTTAGCCCACCTCATCTATATTGACATTTATGTTCCACAGAAGCCTCCTCCCACCCTTCTTGATCACACTATTAGGGTAACCTTCAGCTTTCTTCCTCATGCATTTATCAAGTTCATTGAATGTATCTGTACTAGAATCATATAATGGTTACAGTACTGAAGGAGGCCATTCAGTGCGTTGTCTCTGTATCAGTTCTCTGCAACAGCAACTCAGCTAGTCCCACTCCTCCACCTTTTCCCAGTAGCCCTTTAAAATCTTCTCTCTTCAGATAATTATCCAGTTCCACTTTGTAAACTGCAGTTGAATCTGTCTCCACTGCATGCTCAGGGAGTGCATTCCAGATCCAAACCACTTGTTGCCTAAAGACGTTTTTCCTCGTGTTGCCTCTGGTTCTTTTGTTAATCACCTTAGGGTCCTCAACCTTCTGCCTCCAAGGAGAACAGCCCCAGCTCCTCCAATCTATCCACAGAACTGAAGTCTCTTATCCTCGGAACCATTCTCATAAATCTTCTTTGCATCCTTTCTAAAACTTTCACATCCTTCCCGTTGAGGCTCAACCAGTGTTTTATGTAGGTTCATAACTTACTTGCTTTTGTACTGCGTTCCCCTATTCATAAAACCCAGGATTCAGTATAATTTATTAACTGCTTTCTCAACCTATCCTGCCAGCTTCAATGATTTATACACATATACACCAGGTCCATCTGCTACTGCATTTACTTTAGAATTGCACCCTTTATTTTATTTCACCTTTCCTCGTTCTTCTGACGAAAATGTATCACTTCCCACTTCTCTATATTAAATTTCATCTGCCATTGTCTGCCCATTCCACCAACTTGTCTATATCCTCTTGAAGTCTGTGACTATCCTCCTCACAGTTCACAATGCTTCCGAGTATCGCATTATATTCAAATTTTGAAATTATGCCCTGTACACCCAGGTCTATAGTATAAAACAAGAAAAGCAGTGGCCCCTCTATATACCCACCCCCAGTCAGAAGTAAGTAAAGTTTTCATGTTTTTATTAGGCTTGAATTAAATAAACTGTTGCATGATGAAATGCTAGTTATTCTAAAGACTAATATTCAAAACACCACATTGTTCGAAATAAAATGCCTACCAGCACTAATATTTTTCACTCAAAAAGCATAGTTTTGCTGATGTTTGGGGACTCAAATGATTAATACATAGGAAAACAACATAATAATAGATTTAGAAATAATTTGGCCAACACATTTTCTTAGAGCTCCGGCACCTCAAAATTTGGCACTACACCCCTGCTCTTGCTGACTAGTGCTAATTCAAAGTCACCTTTCCTTAAGAAATCAAATTATCCCGTAATTCAAATTAAGCAAGTTTAATAAAACAGCAAAGGAGGCAATTTGCTTGATTTCAAATCAACAGATATTTTGAATTTAGCAACTCCAAATTAAGGTTAAATTAGCACATTAATATGCTACTCCAATGTTAGGAGTTGCTTTATTATTGTAACAGTAAACCAATACATTTTAAACCACGCCATCTTAAATAATACAAAGTTTAGTGCCTCTTGTTTCTGTACCTCCCATGATCCCCGTTCCCTGCAATTCTTTTGTCCTTTACTTTTTTAAGTGCTGTCTTTCCCTGTCTGTTACAATCTAAAATACTCTCATAAAACTGACTTAATCCTTTTACCGACTTTCATTCTTCCTTCTCGTGGCTCCCGTTATCCATTTTGTCGGTGGCAAAAACCTAAAAGCTATGGCCTTTCATTGATAATGCCCATAAAGTCATCGAAAATTATTTTATCAAATGGATATGCTTATTGTTGACCTCATCCTCAGATACTGGTTGAGTAAACTTGGCCAGGGCACTGTGAGGTTTATTAGAATAAGTGAAGTGCTCTGATTGTCCCAAGCTCCTTGGGGTTATACTGCTTCTGTGTTCCAAATTGAAGTAGAATGTGATATGTTAAATGGGTTGGTGTATAATAATTGGCTGTGGGCGTAATTATGTCATAGTCATTGATTCTTCTGCTTAGGTGCCATCATGCATCTGGATATAGCACAAAACAGTACACTCTCCCAAGCTGTGCAGTAACCTAAGAAATGATTAGCATGCTTCCACGACCTTAGTCTCAGCGAGAAATTTCAATAGCCAAAAACTTTTTATTGTTAAAATATTTACTGTTAAGTTGTTCAAATTTTGAATGTTGTTTCAACCTTACAATTTGCGCAGTGATCTTATTTTTTATTATTCATTCTCGGGAAGTGAGGACCATTGGCAATAGCAGCATTTATTGCTCATCCAAAGATGCCTTGAGAAGGCAGTGGTGAGCTGACATTGAATCCTTTCCAGTCCATGTGATAAAAGAGCTCCCAGGGTGCTGCTTAGTAGGGACTTCTCAGATTTTGACCAAGCCACTATGAAGGAACCGTGATTTATGTCCAGTTTGAGATGGTGTTTGACTCAGAGGCGATGGTGTCCCATGCACCTTGTCCTTGTAAGTGATGGAAGTCAGGTAGAATATTATTCCTTTGGAATTTCTCCTGGTATGTATTGTCTGCACCTTGATTACCTGTTTGAACTATTGTACTTTTTATTAAACTAGCAATTTGCATATAGGCACTGGAGGCAAAGAGTTTAATGTACATCCCCAGGAAGGTCAAAAGACAAATAGGAGCAGTAATGACGAAGGAGCAGAATCATGATTAATCAGAATCTCCATGTTTTGTGCATCCTTAGCCTACCTATACCATCAAAGCGCATTCATTTCTTCACTTAATTTACCTCTCCCTTAATTCTACACAAGGCATTCTGCATCCCCTAGTTGATAGGTGATCTTGATTGTGGCCCTTTATAACTATTTGTTTGGCCAATTCCAACTAAGATCACCAAACAAGGATTAGAAGGCAATAGCTCGGGTCAGATCACTCCATTATAAGCCTTATTTTCACCAACTAGTTACCCTCTCTAATTGCATTCAAAGTGTGAAATAGAATTTTTCTCCTGTAGATAATATTTCATTCCTTATAAAATGTTACAAGGCACCTTACTAAAAATCAGCTAATAAAATAAAAAACAAATGCTGTAAATCCGAAATAAAGACAGAAAATGCTGGAAATTCATAGTTGATCAGTTCTTGATAAAGAGAAAGGGCAGAGGTTATGGTATTTTGCTTGTATACTCTTTTTTTGGAACACCATTTTGCTAAAAAGGTTCATCCCTGAAATGTCATAATCTGTCTTTTCTCTCCTGGCTGTGTATTTTCAGCATTTTCTATTTTTTCCTGCCAAAAATCAGCCTCCTCTTGATATGCAATTGGTTATTCAATGCCAAGTTTTTGCATCTGTACCAAGAACGCCTATTGAATTAAAATTTCTCATTTTCATTGACATTAGATTTAAGACATCACTTAAGGTGCCATATGGTTTTCACAGGAGACATTCTTTTAACTAGAGCACCCTAGTCCATGTCTGCTAGTGTAATGTCAGCCTGGAAAATTTGCCTTATTTTTAAGCAATGCACATTGGTGTAGGGCCTGTTTCTGCTGATAGTGTTGAGTCACTGTAATAATATTTCAGGTCTCAAACAGATTAAAGATTAAGGCTGTGTAGTTTCCATTCTGGTATTATTTGTGATCATTGTGTTTTGCTGAATCATTTCATTACATAATTTCTGAGGGATATACTTGCATTGGAAGCAGATCAGAGAAGGTTCACTAGGCTGATTCCTGAGATGAGGGGTTTGACTTATGATGGAAGTTTGAGCAAATTGGGCCGATACTCATTGGAGTTTAGAAGAATGAGAGGTGATCTAATTGCAGCATAATCTTCTGAGGGGTCTTGAAAGGGTAGATGCTGAAAAGATGGTTTCCCCTTCGTGGGAAAATCTAGAACTGGGGGTACAGTTTCAAAATAAGCAGTCTCTGCATTTAAAGTAGAGTTGAGGAGGAATTTCTTCTCTGAGGGTTGTTAAGTATCTGGAATTCTCTTCCCCAGTGAGCAGTGGAGGCTGGACCATTGAATATATTCAAGACTGAGTTAAACAGATTTTTGATTGACAAGGGTCAAGGGTTATGGGGGGATAGGCAGGAAAATGGAGTTAAGGACACAATCACATTAGCCGTGATCTTACTGAATGGCAGAGCAGACCTGATTGGGCCAAATGGCCTATTGCTCTTATGTATTATTGCGCCATGAATATATTGGATATTTGAATGGGACTCTCCCCGGACCACATATTCAGTCTTGCATAGAGTTGCATCAGGAGGTGGCAGAGGTTTTTGAGACTGTTCCTCACCCCGAATTCAGGAAGTTGACAGGCTACTCTGTGATTCCTGGCAGCTAGGCTTGAAATTCTGCCTAAATTTTAATGGTGGTAAATCGGCTGCCAACTCTTCAAGATATGGTTTCTTAAAATTTGTTCTGGGATGTGGGCAACACTGGCAAGGCGTTTATTGTTGAGCTCTGGTTGCCCTGATAAGAACATACACTGAGAAGATGGTGATGTATCTTATGCTTCACGACAACTTCAGAGGAGATTAGCAGTCAACCATATTGTATACACTGGAGTCATGTGGGAATGGCAGGTTCTTTTCACTAAAGGGCATTCATGAACTAATTTGGAGTTTTACAACAATCTAGTAATACCTGGTCATCTTTCTGATGCTAGTGCTCAAGTTTAACTCCCCGCATTGTGAGTCCAGTACCATCAGCCTACCACTGTACCTGTTTTTCTTATGCAATATGTAAGGATGATAAAGGTTATTTGCACAATCTAAATTTACAAGGATACAAATTTATAAAAACATCAGTATTGCAATACTGTGCTATTTTTGTTAAATGATTCAAACCTGGAAATTGTTAAAATTTGTGACAGTTGAGGGAACAATGAAGTTAGATTACATCTGGGGAAAAGAGTTAAGATCCTCTATTTAATACCTAAAATTAAAGCTGTTTTTTAATTCTACAGAGAGGCTGAAATATTTAAAGAGCAAGGCAATGTATTTTACGCAAAGAAGGACTACAACGAAGCATTTAATTATTACACAAAAGCAATAGGTAAGAATTTGGTTTAAGCCAGCATCTGACACCATTGCGATGGAAGAGATTATGAACTATTAAGTTTAAATTGATTCTTTGAAAATGATGTAGCAGTTCTGTTCTGTCATTTTAAATGCTTGAGTTTAATTAAAATGATTTACTGTCATCCCTTTCCAGAGTCTTTTTCCCAAACTGATTTATAAAACGAGTGTGGCAAGCTGGACAATTCTGGGCAAAACTCACTGACGCAATTAGTGTCATCTCTTTGTTTCTGTTAATGCTGTACATAAAGTTTGACCGTTTTAACCTGGTTTTGGTGTCTGCAGACCACCGTGTAAAACTGCCCCCAAATTGTAATGAATTCTAATTTGACTTCAAAAAGTGGCTAGTATGGGAAGTGGCAAATTTCACACTGCTGAGGTCGTTGGGCGAAGAAACAAGGAGTTTGCTCTGCCTCTGATCACTGTCATAACAGGTCGGAGGTTACTGGACATCAGGTGTACCTGATACAAGTGTTGAGCCCTCGATCATATAAAGTTAGCTTTTTGGATTTTGTTTTTAAAAACAGCAGTTATGTTTATTCATCCCATTGATTCTGAGTGGACAAAAGATGAATGTGGTGAGTCTTGCAAAGATGGCCTGTTAACTGACAGGGAAACAGTGTCACACAGCAATTGAACAGAAATATGTCACTGATATAAAAACAAAAAGCTAAAAGCTACTGCAGATGCTAGAAATCCAAAACAAAAACAGAGTTACCTGGAAAAACTCAGCAGGTCTGGCAGCATCGGTGGAGAAGAAAACAGTTGACGTTTCAAGTCCTCATGACCCTTCGGCAGAACTGAAGTATAGTTAGGAGAGAGGTGAAATATAAGCTGGTCTAAGGTGGGGGGTGGGGGGAGAGAGAAGTTGAGGGTGGTGTGGTTATAGGGATAAGCAAGCAGTGATAGGAGCAGATAATCAAAAGATGTCACAGACAAAAGGATCAAAGAGGTGTTGAAGGTGGTGATATTATCTAAGAAAAGTGCTAATTAAGAATGGATGGCAGGATACTCAAGGTACAGCTCTAGTTAGATAATATCACCACCTTCAACACCTCTTTGATCCTTTTGTCTGTGACATCTTTTGATTATCTGCTCCTATCACTGCTTGCTTATCCCTACAACCACCCCACCCTCAACTTCTCTCTCCCCCCGCCCCCCACCTTAGACCAGCTTATATTTCACCTCTCTCCTAACTATACTTCAGTTCTGCCGAAGGGTCATGAGGACTCGAAACGTCAACTGTTTTCTTCTCCACCGATGCTGCCAGACCTGCTGAGTTTTTCCAGGTAATTCTGAATATGTCACTGATGTTTGTTCAGCCCACGCAAATCGAAAATGATGATCTCTTGCTAGTGCTGAACTCCAATCTTAATATTACAAGTTGGCTTTAACAATTGAGATGGTAGAATTGGCTTCAGCTCCCCTGGGCTACAGATTTTATCACCAAATTCAGGGAAGCTAGAGGGAGATAGGAACAAACTTGGCTGTGATGCCTTTCCTGCTTTAATAGCCTTCTATGGTCACTGTCAAGGGGCTCACACATGAAGAATGGCGATGGATGTGAGGTACCAGAGAGTTGCTGATATCTAAAGATTCAGTTCCAACCTTTCAAGGGAGAGGAGCAAATTGGAGGGTGGGGGAAAATACAAGTATCTTTAAAAGTTATTATTATTAAACCTAACAAGCTATTAACAGTTGATTTTGATCAGTGGCTCCTTTTAGAACCAAAGTCTTTTTAACTTTAAAGAATTTTTAAATCCATTTTTTTCATTATCACAGCCCATGGGAGAATGAGCGGAATAGGATTTCATGGTAAATGATTGGTCTGTTGGTTCCCTGCCATTTTCCTTACATAAAAGCAGTATTTTACTGGCAGGGGGCACAGATTTAAGGTAATTGGTAGAAGGATTAGAGGGAACATGAGGAAAAACTTCTTCACCCAGAGGGTGGTGGGTGTTTGGGATTCATTGCCTGGTTTGGTGGTGGAGGCAGAAAGCCTGAACTCATTTAAAAGGCACCTGGATCGGCACCTAAAGTGCAAGGCTATGGACCAGGGGCTAGAAGATGGGATTAAAATGGGCAGTTCGTTTTTAAAAAAAATTTTTCTTTATTGGCCGGCGCAGACACAATGGGCTGAGCTGTAACTTTTTATGGTTCTATGAAAAGGCTGGTTTATATGTTGTTCCCTAGAGCTGTGCATCACAACGGTGTTCAGAATCAAACTTTCTTGCGCCTGAACACACCCTCTTCCTAACCTCTCCTACTGACACAACCCCACCGCCCCCCCAACCCCACTCGCCCCCAGAATTTGAGAAGCCCAGAGCGAGAGGTAAGGATGTGAAGTAAAAGACACAACTGGAGAGAATAATAACCCTGACCTGTTTTCTTATTCAACATAAAGCTGTGATATTATTGGTGTGAGTGACATAAGCCAAGGGAGTCACCTTCAGACCATTTGTTCCATAGAAGAGTGATCCATCTCCCTTTACAGGGCTTGAGAAAAAGCTTTATTAAACAACAACCAAAAAAAAGTTAACATTTCCAAGAGATCTGGATAAATAAAGCAGTGCAAAGTTAGTTCCCAGTCATTGGAGCATTCAGATGACTTCATTTAAAAAATGGTACCCTATAAATGATTTGTTTAAGCCCCTGGAGGAGTTCTGTGCGTAACTACTCATCAGTGGATGAGTTTGATTGTAGAGCTATTTTCTCCTTTTAAAGATTTATGAGATATAATTCCAAATTTGTGTTGGTTTTTATGCTAAGTAATAAGTGAGGTGTTTAATTTGGCATTTCCCATACCTGTTCTACAGCTCCTAGTAAGTGTTCATCTGTTTTCCCAGATATCTGTCCTAAAAATGCCAGTTACTATGGCAACCGAGCAGCAACTCTTATGATGATTTGTAAGTTCCGGGAGGCTCTTGAAGATGCACAGCAGGCTGTGAGGCTGGATGACACTTTTGTGAGGGTATGTCATGGATGATCAGACTGAATTGTAGTTTGGGTAGTAGTGAATCCCTGTTTCGGTTTTTATTGTATAACACATGACAGAATTCTCTTTCAAGTTTTTCCTCGCGTTCTCCATTATCCTCGTCACTATTAATTGTAATGGTTAGTGTGCTTATAAGGAAGTGCAGTGTCTTAAATTTGCTTCTCTATAGAATGGGTAGTAACCTCAAATTCTGAAATTATGTTCATTTTTACCTTTCCTATCAATGGCAGAGGAATGTACTCACATTTGCCTCACATCAATCTGTTGTGACCTGCTTTATTTTCTTTCTGGAATGTATTGACTCACTTCTTTAAAACAAGACATTAGGGGTGTTGTCTGTTAAAGCTCTATTGTACATGGCGTTAAGTTGTATCTTTGATATAACACATGTAAAATAGACCTTAAATATAGGTTTAACCCGGTTTTAGTAAACATGCACATTTGTTTGACTTGAAATGTGAATTAGCTAAGATGTCTTCTGAGATGAACTGAAAATTAGCAAGGTTGGGCCTGTTAAGCTTAGTCATGCCAATAAACCATAGAAAATAACCACAATAATTCCCCATTTACTTTACAGGGTTGCCTCCAATGGTGCACTTCTTGTTGCCAATTTTGTAAAGTAGGCAAAGTAGCGACAGTGCCACTGGAGTCACCAAGACGCCCTGGGACTAAATTTGCTTCCACTTTCTGTATGCCAGAGATGCAAATGTAAACAGCTGCCTCCAGCAGTGCATAAGTAACATCAATCATCTTGGATCTGGCCACAGGTGAGCTGGCCCCTCAGCTCATCAGTGCAAGCTGGCAGTGTGCTTTTGTATTTTTCGCCTTAATGGAGCTCCCCAAATTTTGGCAAGGGCCTAACCAGACTGAAAGAAGTATCAAACGTGCTATTTTACTAACTATACTTCTAAAGCTGCTTTAAAGCTTCTTTTGCAAACCCCCAAACATTTCTATGTACATAAACATGTTGTCTGTTGTCATATTCACCCCATAGCGGAAACATCACAGATTCAGGAGCGAGCCCAGTACGTAACCATGCCAATGGTAATGTTCTGTAGTATAAATGTTGTGTGATACTGTTAATTGATCACCTAATATGATTTTTATTTTGATAACCGCCATATGTGGCCATCAGCACTTCAATCTAGTTTTATATTAATAGGAATGTTGTCTAAAAGAATAAAACGCTTAATTGTACTGATGGGTGTTTTTCATAGTTCAAAGCGTATATGGCATGAACGTTTTATACCCATTATACTTTATTGAGGTCCTAATGCCAACACTGCAGTCGCAGTGGCTGCTGTTTTTTTATTGCCAGCTTACATCATTTTATCCCCATGAGTTTCTGTGGTGCACCACAGAATACAGACGTTGATGGTCTGCACTGCCCCTTTACTAATTTTGCTACTTTTCTAAGCAAAAATTATATTAATAGTTGAAGGGGGACGAAAACCTCTTTTTTAAAATATTTGCCCTGTTGCCCCAAAGTTCACTTTTATGCTGCGGATAAAAAAGTAACAATGCTGCTAAAATGTTTAATTATCTTTTAATTTTAGGGTCACCTGCGAGAGGGAAAATGCCACCTTTCTTTGGGAAATGCCATGGCAGCTGGTCGGTGTTTTCAAAAAGTTCTGGAACTGGAAACCAATAATCCTCAGGCACTTACTGAGGTATGGAGCAGGCTTGTTACAAATATTGCCAGTATTTGATTTACTAAGCTACCTTAAAACAGTGATCCTGGATTCTAATGTTGCAGGTTGACCTGAGAGCCATATATCTAAACATCATTATGTTTTTGCAATTTTTAAAAAAATGTTTGAATTCACAAATACTTATGCAGCTAACTGTGACCAGCTGATGGAATCACATTTTCATTTAACTACACAGTCCGTTGTCTATTGACCATCTTTTTTTGGGTGAGGAAGTAAAGCGTAAGCCCACACTGGGGTCAAACTGGAATTGGGGGGGATTGGAACAGATTGCTTTAATGCTGGATAGACAGTGGGAGAGTCAAAGGAACAATCTGGCATCAGAGAGGCAAAAAGTCCTGGCTGAACGTCATTAAATGTAGGGAACCAAATGCTTTTTGGTTTCATGCTTTCGTACAATGCTATAAAGCAGTGGCAAATAGATTATGAAAAAAACAGGGAGGGTGGGTTGAGGGTGAAGTCACAGGTGCTTGTGCAGGTTAGGAGGAGAAAACATTTGTTATTAGGACATGTGTACATAAAACCAAAAGAAAATGCTGAAATTATGTAGTGATAAGGAGAGACTGAGGAGGGACAAAGAGCGATCAACTGTGTAACAGCTCCAATCTAGGTTCCTTCCAGATGCTAGCATACTGCAATAAGATTCCTATAAATTATTGATCTGCATTAAAATAGCTACATGCCAAAAAAAGGCAGCAGAGAGGTCAAAAAAGACTTGAAAGGATAACGAACTGCAGGCATAGATGTTAGTAATTAAAAAGAACAATCTCTGTGCTGGGGCTGGGATAGAGGTCAGATTGCGTCGCCTTAAAAAAAGATGTGTGCATACAGTTAGAACCAACATTTTTTTCTGGGCTTTGGAGAGGGACGAAAGATTTAAGCAAGATGTAAATTAGAAAGATTAATGGGTTTTAAATTGGGATTTATGATGGCAAGGGGGGATGGTGGTGGTGATTTGTTATTTTGAATGAATGAGGGGCCATACCAGAAGGTATAGAAAGATTGATGTCGACAAAGGACTGCTTGGATTCAAGTTTTCAGGAACTGGGAGGAATTAAATGGAGCAGATTGTGGGCTTTGTAGACAGGATGAGATTGATGAAGGAAGAAAAATCTGTTTAAATATGTATACTAAATATATATTTTAATCATAGACAAATTATATCATGCAGACTGCTGAGTGTCCACAGTAAATTGCCTGTCTCAAGCTTCATTCACACATTTTGTTTTTTATATTTACACAAAATTAGAAATATTTTGACATGGCGTTATCAGCACTGGCACAAATAGGATTGTGTGTTACTTAATGCTGTACAATAGATCCTATCTGAATAAGAACCTAAGTTACTATATTAAGCACTATTTGAGAAAGTTGACCTTATTTTGGAATCGTGTATTTGATTGTCCTGCCGTTTCTCCAGCTGAAGAACGCGGAAGCAGTATTGGAGTATGAAAGAATAACTGAAGTTGGCTTTGACAAAGGAGATTTCAGAAAGGTAATAAGACCATCATAAGTATATTGTTGGAAATGTATTGAAATTTAATTCTTAACAACGTGGGGCTTAAAGATATAAATCTTTATTTTTAAATGTTGCAACATGTAAGTATTCAGCACGACTGGCTCACTTTCAAGGAGTTAATTTAGAAGATCTGGAAATTTATGAAGATTAAAATAGCCTGTCTTTACCAGGTGACTTTGTAAACTGGTATTTAAAAAGTTGCATTGTATCAACATGCTGCGACTCTGGATTTTAAAAAGAAACGGTCAAATAATTGAAAGCACTTTCTTCTCACTCTTTGTCCTCTTCCCAACGAGAGTGCTGGCCTTCTCTGATGTTTAACAGTACTGCTATGTAGGTGGTTAGTAAAACTTTGCTACAAAACTACACTCTGCCTTCACTTAGTGTATCCCCACAATAGCACTCCACAAAATCAAGAACTTGTGCGTTATGGATGCAAACCTACATCCTCCTTTGAATAAAAGCAAAAAACTGCGGATGCTGGAAATCCAAAACAAAAACAAAAATACCTGGAAAAACTCAGCAGGTCTGGCAGCATCTGCGGAGAGGAATATAGTTAACGTTTCGAGTCTGAATGATTCTTCATCAGAACTAAGGAAAAATAGAAAAGAGGTCAAATATAAGCGGTTTAAGGGGGGGTGGGACAGGTAGAGCTGGATAGAGGGCCAGTGATAGGTGGAGATTGCCAAAAGATGTCATAGACAAAAGGACAAAGAGGTGTTGACGGTGGTGATATTACCTAAGGAATGTGCTAATGGTGACATTAAGGGTAGAAAGCAGGACGAGCAAGGTACAGATAGCCCTAGTGGGGGTGGGGTGGGGGGAAGGGATCGAAATAGGCTAAAAGGTAGAGATAAAATAATGGATGGAAATACATTTAAAAATAATGGAAATAGGTGGGAAAAGAAAAATCTATATAAATTATTGGGTAAAAGGGATCGGAAAGGGGGTGGGGATGGAGGAGAGTGTTCATGATCTAAAATTGTTGAACTCAGTATTCAGTCCGGAAGGCTGTAAAGTGCCTAGTCGGAAGATGAGGTTTGTGTTGAGCTTCACTGGAACATTGCAGCAGGTCAAGGACGGGCATGAGAGCAGGGTGGAGTGTTGAAATGGCAAGCGACAAGGAGGTCTGGGTCATGCTTGCGGACAGACCGAAGGTGTTCTGCAAAGCGGTCACCCAGTCTGCGTTTGGTCTCTCCAATGTAGAGGTCTCTCCAATGTAGAGGAAACCGCATTGGGAGCAGCGAATGCAATAGACTAAGTTGAGGGAAGTGCAAGTGAAATGCTGCTTCACTTGAAAGGAGTGTTTGGGCTCTTGGACGGTGAGGAGAGGGGAAGTAAAGGGGCAGGTGTTGCACCTTCTGCAGTTACATGGGAAGGTGCCGTGGGAGAGGGTAGAGGTGTAGGGGCTGATGGAGGAGTGGACCAGGGTGTCCCGGAGGGAACGGTCCCTGCGGAATGCCGCCGGGGGGGGGGGGGGGGGGGGGTGAAGGGAAGATGTGTTTGGTGGTGGCATCATGCTGGAGTTGGTGGAAATGGCGGAGGATGATCTTTTGAATGCGGAGGCTGGTGGGGTGATAAGTGAGGACAAGGAGGACCCTATCATGGTTCTGGGAGGTGTGAGGGCAAATGAGCGGGAGATGGGCAGGACACGGTTGAGGGCCCTGTCAACCACCGTGGGTGGAAAAACTTGGTTAAGGAAGAAGGAGGACATGTCAGAGGGGCTGTTTTTGAAAGTGGCATCATCAGAACAGATGCGACGGAGGCGAAGGAACTGAGAGAATGGGATGGAGCCCTACAGGAAGCGGGATGTGAGGAGCTGTAGTCAAGGTAGCTGTGGGAGTCAGTAGGCTTGTAATGAATATTGGTGGACAGTCTACTGCATTCGCTGCCCCCAATGCGGTTTCCTCTACATTGGAGAGACCAAATGCAGACTGGGTGACTGCTTTGCGGAACACCTTCGGTCTGTTCGCAAGCATGACCCAGACCTCCCTGTCGCTTGCCATTTCAATACACCACCCTGCTCTCATGCCCACATGTCCGTCCTTGGCCTGCTGCATTGTTCCAGTGAAGCTCAACACAAACTGTAGGAACAGCACCTCATCTTCCGACTAGGCACTTTACAGCCTTCCGGACTGAATATTGAGTTCAACAACTTTAGATCATGAACTCTCTCCTCCATCCCCAGCCCCTTTCCAATCCCCCTTTTTCCAATAATTTGTATATATTTTTCTTTTCCCACCTATTTCCATTATTTTTACATATATTTCCATTCATTGTTTTATCTATACCTTTTAGCCTATTTCGATCCCTTCACCCCCACCTCACCCCCACTAGGGCTATCTGTACCTTGCTCGTCCTGCTTTCTACCCTTAATGTCACCATTAGCACGTATCTTAGCTAATATCACCACCGTCAACACCTCTTTGACCTTTTGTCTCTGACATCTTTTGGCTATCTCCACCTATCACTGGCCCTCTATCCAGCTCTACCTGTCCCACCCCCCCTTAAACCAGCTTATATTTGACCTCTTTTCTATTTTTCCTTAGTTCTGAAGAGTCATTCCGACTCGAAACGTTAACTGTATTCCTCTCCGCAGATGCTGCCTGACCTGCTGAGTTCCTCCTTTGATTGTTTCTAAAAGATTCCCATCCATCCACTAGGATTGCTTTTATTAAAAAAATGTAAGGAATTGTGCTCTTTTACTTTAACCTTTCAGTATTGATCAATTCATTATGTCTTCATTGGCCAGTGAAGTTGAAGGGAGTATTTGTGGTAAAGTAATTCAGCAATTCTAATTTCACCCCCAATCTAATGGAATTAAGGAATTAATTGTTTGATGTCCTATGTTACATCTTCTTCTCTGAAATCTTCACCCAGGTTGTATACTATATGGACCGTGCCCTTGAGTTTGCTCCTGCCTGCCACCGCTTCAAAATCCTTAAAGCTGAATGCTTAGCACTGCTTGGCCGCTATCCTGATGCACAGTCAGTAGCAAGGTAGATATTCATCCCTTTGAGTACTGTAACTTTGTGTTATTTGCTGTAGTTTCCCATATTTTTAAATTGCAGTCATTGTGGTGAGGGATATTAGTTCTGAGGAATGACTCACTTTCTATTTCGAATGCCTAGAGTTAACATCATCAGGTTATATAACATCAGGTATTCCCAGTTATAGTCTGGTGAGACATAAGGCTGAATGTTCCCCCTGTCGGTGGGGTGGGGGAGGGGGGGGGTGGGGGATGCAAACCCAACTGGGGCCTCCGACTGGGGACGTGCCGTCACTTTACGTTACGCTCGCCTGGAAGCGCTCCCTGTGCGGGCGGGGGGGAATTCCGTGAGCCGTTCCCTGCGCTCTTTTCTTCATGCGTGTGAAAGAGCGCAGAGATCTCCCTGAGGCACGGAGGGCACTGTTACATGAACTGGGACATGTGAAAGATTTATTTTTTAAATTTTTTATTGACTTTTTAAAACACTTCATGGAACCTCATCCCAACCGTGGATGAGGTTTGATGAAAAATGCGAAGGCTGCCTGAGCTCTTCTCCTGCCCACCGACTTTAGAGTTGGACAGGCAGCTCAGCTAATTGAATTAATTACTTTTTAAATGACCATAATAGGCCTTTGACAGTTCGGCGGGTGTGCAGCCAACTGAAAATCTAAATGACACCCGGTGACTTCGAGACTCCTGCCCGATGTCACCGCACATCATTTTACGCACCGGCGAGTGGGCCCTGCCCCCACTCGCTGACCAGAGAATTCTGCCCATAGAGTAAAACCTCCTCTTCTCTTCCACCGCCCCAGTGTCAAAAAAGCAACGCATACCACACCAATGTGAATGCTTTCCCCCCCTTTTCCTTGCCAAGGATTAGAGGCATGTTTTAACTTTAGTCCCATGGGCACCAAGAACTGAGCATTTGATATTGCACCACTCACATAATTGGAGATGCGCAATAGAGTTTTTAAAAAAGCATATTGTGAAATAATGGTCCATAACTCCCGGGCTGCCCAGCATTGGATTGTAAGGTACAAAAAAAGGGGGGTGTGGCCTCCTTCACTTGGACTCTCCTGCACTTTGAAGCTGGGCCTCGAGGACTGCTGCATGGCCTGGATCTCACCCGGCCTGAGTTGGGAGGTCGTGTGCGATAGGATCGAAAAAGATTCGACATAAATAATTGGCGTGGAGTGGCAATCTGACGCTTCTTTCTGCTCCAAGGAAGTTCAGGCCCAGTGTATTTCCCTGATGACCAAATGAGTACTCTTAATCCTGCTGATATGTTCCTATGTAAAGGCCAAGTAGGTAAAGCACAAAGATTTGTAAAATGCCAGGTTTTACAGGCCAGAATATACCAGGTTCAATTTCCTGTCTGTGCTGAGTTAACTATCTCAGCAGGGACATCGCTTGCTGTGGAACAATTGGCCTCATTGTGCCATGGCTGAACAGGGAGGGCGTGTGTGGGGAGAAACAGCCAAAATAAAGTCCTGATACTGACCCCGGTTAGAAAATGCCTGCATATAAATGTTGCGTGACAGCATTATCAGACTTGGCTGCAACCTGCTGTCAAGTTCCCTGCAGAGACTCATTGTTCAGCCTTGCAGGCAGAGGTATCATAGGGCTGCCAGTGCCCATGGGGCCATATCACAACATGAAACAGTATTTTCAAGGGTAGAGTGGATAAATTGGTGGGCAGTCTATAGTTTAAAAATGCATTAATAAGTGTTTTCTTTTGTAACTTTGCTGATTTTGCTGCCAACTAAACTGTTCATTTTAAGTAGTATCGTAGAATCCTACAGTGCAGAAAGAACCCATTTGGCCATCGTGACTCTTCTGTGGATGAGTTATCCAATTAATTCCATTCCTCTAATCTTTCTCCATTGCCCTGCAAATTTTTTTCCATTAAGCATTTATCCAATCTCCTTTAGAAGTTACCATTGAATCTGCTTCCACAACCGTTTCAAACAGTGCACTCTAGATCCTTAGGTACTCTATTAAACCCCTCAGAATTTTGAATGCCTCTCTTAAATCATCTTTTAACCTTCTTTCCTCCAAAGAGAACAATCCCGGCTTCTCTAATCTGACTGCTTAACTGGAATGTTAGCAATAATCCTTTGTTTCTGCTCATTTTTCTTTCAGTGACATTCTACGTATGGATTCAACAAATGCTGATGCCCTGTATGTGAGAGGACTTTGCCTTTACTATGAGGACTGTATTGAAAAGGCTGTCCAGTTCTTTGTCCAGGCTTTAAGGATGGCACCTGATCATGAAAAGGCCCGACTCGCTTGCAGGGTAGGTACTGATGGCCCTTTTGTGGGTAGCCAGAGGCTGAAGGCTGATACTCTTCCTATTGTGATTGATTTTTGTAAGAGATTTTCTCTTCCAACTTGGTGACATTTTGAATTGGTTAACGTGATTTAAGGTTTTTTAGGTATCAGTCACAGGGAGAATTGGAGGCATCATTTTTTCTTCCTTCCATTTTATTTGCATGCAGTTGGGCAATATGTTCTTTTATTATTGTGAAACTGGGTGAAGAGTCAGCACCATGGTTAAAAAGAGAGGAGAGAGAATGAGATAAATCAAGTAGCAAGTGTGGAGAGAAAACAGAAAGTTGGATCTTCTCGATTTGTTTTGCTCACTAGTGGCCTTTGGTTTGCTCGAGCCACTCTGAAATGAAGCCAGATGAAATGTTCTATTTTTCAAAAAAAAAAATTCTAGATAAATACTGGATTATAACTTGTTTCAATTTTTCAGCTCTTTTTATAATGTTGAAATGTCGGGCCTAAAATATCATCCAGTGATCTTTTGAGATGTTGGCATGTTTTTCCAGATTCGATTCAGAGCAAAAATCTAACCAGTAATCTCCAAACTGAGTTGCTTCATGTCTGAGCATAGCAAAATCAGCCCTGATGCAGTGAATTTGGGTTTCGGATAAACAGATGTTGGAATATATTTCAGTGATCCAGATGAAAGATCGTTTTATTAAATCACAGTATTCTCTGCCATCCTGTGGTCAGCGACCACTGTGTGTTGTAGTAGGTTGCTACCATAGTGAATGAACCATAGAACATTACAAGTATTGTAACAAAGTTAGAACCAGGGTCAGTAGAAGGCTTCATAATATCTACAGATTTGACACATGGCTGTCGACTGTAATTTCTGAACCAAGTATTTGGACAGAAAACAAGATATATGCAGTAGTAACATATGTACAGAGTATTTTCTCTGTGTTTTTAATAAATCTAAGTAGTAAATAATCTAAATTGGCCAAAAGTTATTTGCCACCTCTCCCTAGTTTAAAGTTTGAGTTCTCAGAAAATGCATGGTATCTTATCAGAGCACAAAGGATTGCTGTCTCAGTCAAGACCTTCATTGTGCTGATTACTTTTTAATCAGTGGCACAGCAAAGCCAGGAAGCTAAACTTACCACAAATTAATTCTGTTTCCAGCCAAAGGGAATGGAACAGCATGTTTTTCTATTCAATCATGGGATGTGGGTGTCGCTGGCTAGGCCAGCATTAAATGCCCATCCCTAACTGCCCTTGAAAGGTTGGTGGTGAGCCGGTGTTGTTTTGGTGCTTTTCTGAAAAGAAATTTGTAAGTAATTTCACTATAGCTACTGAGATGGCTCAGTATGAGATTGTAGCATCATGTCCCCATGGAAGAGGTCAACTTGTAGGAAATACAAGTTTCTGGGTGCCACACATTAGGAAGGATGTGAACGCATTGGAGAGAGTGCAGAAAAGATACACACAAGAATGGTTCCAGGGATGAGGAACTTCAGTCATGAAGATAGATTGGAGGAAGTTAGGATTGTTTTCCTTGGGGGGGGGGGGGGGAGGAAGAGGAGAGGAGATTTGATAGAGGCATTTAAAATCATGAGGGGTCTGGAGAGAGAAAGGAGAAAGTATTTCCACTTGTGAAAGGATGGCGAACGAGAGGGCACAAATCTAAAGTAATTAGCAAAAGAAGCAAAAGTGATTTTAGTAAAAACTCCTACACGCACTGAGTGGCTAAGGTGTAGAATTCACTGTTTGAGAGTGAGTGGAAGCAGGTTCAATCGAAGCATTCAAAGGGGAACTAGTTATCTGAAAAGGTAGAATGTGCAGGGCTATGGGGAGAAACAGGAGGGGGACACTAAATGAATTGCTCATTCAGAGAGCCGGTGTAGACACAATGGGCCGAATAGCCTCCTGTACTGTAACAATTCTGCAATGCCTCTCTTTATGACCTGTTGGTGGGGGCAGAGAAAATTCCACAAACACTTTAGAACAGCTAAAGATGATTTTTTTTAAATCATATTTGCCACACCATCAAAAACGCTTGGATAAGTATCCGAATTTCATTCACAATTATCCATTAATTTCTGCAGTTGCATTCAGCTACAGCGACTGTTGTGTAACTGCGTTAGTGACTTAATAATATCAGGACCCTGGCAGCATCAACTCCAGAAAACATAATTGCACTGCTGCTTGTCCTGGTTCATAGAAATATAGAAACTAGGAGCAGGAGTGGACCATTCGGCCCTTCGAGCCTGCTCCGCCATTCATCATGATCATGGCTGATCATCCACCTCAATAGCCTGCTACTGCTTTCTCCCCATATCCTTTGATCCCTTTCGCCCCAAGAGCTATATCTAACTCCTTCTTGAAAGCATACAATGTTTTGGTCTTAACTACTTTCTGCGGTAACGAATTCCACAGGCTCACCACTCTCTGGGTGAAGAAATTTCTCCTCATCCCAGTCCTAAATGATCTACCCCATATCCTCAGACTGTGACCCCTGGTTCTGGACTCCCCCACCATCAGGAACACCCTTCCTGCATCTACCCTTTCTAGTCCTGTTAGAATTTTATAGGTTTTTTATACAGATGCCCAAGATAATGCTCTGGGGTCTTGAGTTCAAATCCCACCACAGCAACTTGTGCAATTTAAACTCGATTAATAAACCTGGAATTATAAAACTAGTCTTCATAATGGTAAACATGACAACTATCATTGATTGTTGTAAAGACCTATCTGGTTCACTAATGTCTCTTTAGAGAGGGAAACCTGCCATATTTTCCTGGTCCATGTAACTCCTGAAATGGCCCAGTAAGCTACTAAGTTCAAGGGCAGTTAGGGATGGGCAACAAATGCTGGCCTTGCCAGCAACACCCACATGAAAGAATAAAGAAAAAAAGGAGAAATGCACAGCAGGAATCTGAAAGAACAAAAGGTTCATATTTTGGGTGGGGTCCTTCACCATAACTCTAGGTTCTGTTGTACCAGAAACGCTAAGATTTGCCTTTCGGAAGCTTGAGAATAGATTGGACCATTTTAGTGAGAGACCTGCAGGGGGGTTTTATTTCAAATTTGCATCTTTCAAGATAGTAATGTAAATGTAACATAAAGGAAAAGCCTGATGGTTAAACATAAATTTCTGATGTTACTTTACGACATGTTTTAACTGAAACAACAGTGTGCACTATCTACTTTCGTTCTGCAAATAGAATGCTAAAGCTTTACGCGCGAAAAAGGAAGAAGGCAACCGGGCTTTTAAAGAAGGATCCTTTGACGAGGCATTTGAACTTTATTCAGAAGCCCTGAAAATAGATCCAAATAACATCAAAACTAATGCTAAATTGTACTGTAATCGAGGAACAGTAGGCTCCAAGGTAAGTTGCTTTAGTTTTTACAGTTCCTTCATATAAATGTTATTTGTAGCAATCATAAGGGTAAATATGTAAGATTGACCCCTGATTTTCCTGATGACTCATCGGGTTTATCCAGTGATTTGTGAGCTGGGTGTTAGGTGATGTTTTCTTGTGAAAAGGTATGGGTGTGACAATTCCCCTCAGTTCTCTGGTTAAGGTAGAGATAAAATTAATCCAGATCCTTGCTCCTGGTCACCATCCGCTGATCTCTGTTGGAAATGCACATCAAGTGAGGACACGATGGGGCTCAGCTGTGATGTTTACGCACTCTCTCTCCATATGCCTGGCCATGACTCATAGTCAAGGCTCCCATGAATAATAGGGATCACAACATTTGGAACCATCAAAGAATCAGTGCCTACAGGAGAAAATTACTGAAGAAAACAGTTCAATTCAGGTAATAAATGAATAGTACAATTAAAATTCTTTATAAATTTGAGAACTGTGCTGAATTTGCTCCATGACATAACCATGAAGCTATTATGTCTATAATTGGGGTGAAAAGGTTGCACATGTTTAAAAATGATTTCAGTTTTTTGCACTGTCAGTAAAGAAATTACAATTATAACGTACTAAATGCATTTTAAAATGGCTTTCTGACTTGAGAGTATTTAAAGAAAGTCTGTTCTTTTATTTAAATATTGAGAAATGCAGCAGTGTGGCTATGTCCGCCCATATATGACATTATAACTTAGAGAAATATAAAAACTTAGGCAAATATAAAGTAACTTGAAAAACCCATGCTGTGACATTATTGAACCAGGTTAATGAACAGTAAGTTCACTGGTTGTTTGGAAAATATTTTACAGCTCCATAAGATGCAACAAGCAATAGAAGACTGCACAAATGCAATAAAACTTGATGACACATATATCAAGGCTTACATGCGGCGGGCACAGTGGTGAGTAATGGGTTTGTTGGGATGATTTTCAGCGTTTCTGAATTCTGAAAAACGTTTGTTTTGAGCTATTGCATCCACTGGCACTAGACTGAGGCTTTACATTTCACATACCACTCTTCTAGGTTCCTATCAGACTGTGATGGTTTGGATTTGAGAAGTAAAAGAACCATATCTTAACCACCGTGACAGCCAGTTCCAACAAGACAAGTTTTTGCCGCTGAAAGAAACTGACAATCATATAATCATCCAATACAAAGGAAGGCATTCAGCCCACTGCGCCTGTGCTTCCTCTTTGAAAGGGCTTTCTAGTTAGTTCCACTCACATGCTCGTTCCCCAGAGCCCTGCAAATGTTCCCTTTCAAGTAAATATCTAATTCCCTTTTGAAAGTTACTATTCAATCTGCTTCCACCACCTTTGTAGGTGGTACATTTCTGATCGTAATTCACTCTGTGAAAGAAAATAAATTCTTTAATTCCCCCCCTGCACCCCTGGTTTTTTGTGACTTATCTTATGACCTCTCCAACCCTCCCACCCGTGGAAATGGTTTCACCCTAACTAATCTATTAAAACGCCTCAATTTTGGGTAAATATATTAAATCCTTTACCAAAGGAGAGCAATCTGAGCTTTTCTAGTCTCTCTATATAAGGAAGTTTCTCATCCCTGGTACCATTCTCTTAAATCTCCTCTTATGTTCTTTCCAAGATCTTCGACATCTTTTTGCCCAGAATTGGTCAAAATACTCTAGCTGAGGCCAAACCAGTGATATAAATGGTTTACTATCACTCCCTTGCTTTTGTACTTCGTCTCCAAATAATTTATTTTGCCACCTTGTCAATTTTTCCTGCCATCTTCAAAAGTTTGTGTATGTGAAGCTACAAGCCTCTGTTCCTGAAAACATCCCCTCCCCTTTAAAATCATACCATTTAATCTATAATGCAGCACTTCATTCTTCTCTGGATTAAATATCACCTGCCATGTGTCTGTCCACTTCACCAGCCTGTCCATATCCTCCAGAAACCTGCTACTCTTATTGTTTATTACATTTCCAAGCTTTTTGTCTCATGCAGCCATTGAAATTTTGCCCCAAACCCAAGACCAGGTCATTGATATATATCTAAAAGAGCAATGGTTGCATTATTGACTCTTGACAGAATACTACTATATACTTCCATCCTATCTAATTAACAATCAGTTCATCACCACTGTCTGCCTTTTGCCTCTTAGCTGATTTTGTGCAACCCACACCGCCACTACCCCTTTAATCCCATTGGCTTTAGTTTTGCTAACTAAGCTTTATGTTTTACCAAATGCATTGTGAAAATTGATATACACTAACTGCACTGCCTCCTTTGACCCTCTCCATTATTTCATTGAATAACTTAATCAAGCGTTGTCAGGACATGATTTGCATTTAACAAATCTATGTTGGCTATTATTTGTTAACCCACGTTCTTCCAAGTGGCAATTAATTTTGCCCTGGGTTATAGCCTGTGGAAACTTTCCCATTGATGTTAGGCTGACTAGCCTATAGTTACCTTGTTTATCCCAATCCACTATTTTTAAACAGAGCTGTAGCAGTCGCCTGGCCCTACTCCAATGTCAAAGAAAAATTGTGGCCAAAGCCTAGTTGCACCTTTACTCCCCTCAGCAATCTAGGATGCATTTTCCATCTGGACCAGGTGCCTTTTCGACTTTGAGCACTGCCTTCTGTTTAATTATCTCCTCTCTGTATCTATTCTGTCCTATTCATTTTTTGTGCCGCCTCCTCCTCCTGTACCGTGACATTAGCAGCATCCTCTGTATTGAGTACAAAGACAAAGTACTCATTTAGTACCTCAGCCATGCCCTTTACTTCCCCAAAAAAAACTCATTTTTGGTCTCTAATCAAGAACTGAACTATATTGTACTGAAGCAACCCTGTAGCACTATGATCTAGTTTGTGTCTTACTATTGTTTAAGCTTCATGGAAATTGACTCCTTTTGTGCAAATGCATATTTAACTTGAAAAGCACACTGTATCTCCTAGCCCTGTTTGTAATCTTTTCAGTATGTAGAACATTTTCTGTGAGAGGCAGTGCTAATTGCTTACCAAACTGTAGCTCGCACTGACAGAGGAAAGAAAGAACTTGTTTTATAAAGTACCTTACCATGTCCTTGGGATGTTATGAAATGCTTTGCATCCAATTACAGTGCAATCATCATTACCATGTAAGTAAATGTAGCAGCTAATTTTTCGCACACCTAGTCCCATAAAACAGCAAATGAATGTTGGCCAGTACACCTACCCCCTCTTCCAATTTTGCTGTGGGCTCTTTTACATCCACCTGATCTCATTGAAAGACATCAACTTTAATGTTGCATCATTTCCTTGATACTGCAGTGAGATGCTAGCTTAAATTAAATGTTCAGGTCCTGAAGTGGGCCTTGAACCCAGGCCCCCCCACCCCGACTAAAGAGTCAAAAGTACTACCGACCGTGCGAGTTCACATTAGAGTAGCTGAAATTGGCTGATTACGTGAAAGTGAAAATTGAACTAGTCTGGACCTTCTTTCTAAACACTGGGAATCTGAGAGTATCCCATTACCTATGATAAATTTGTACATTTTATGTATTTTTATATTCTTTAGTTATATGGATACAGAACAATATGAAGAGGCTGTAAGAGACTATGAGAAGATTTACCAGACAGAAAAAACAAAAGGTAAAATTAGATTTTCCAGTGGATGTTTCTGTAAAGGCCCCAATGTAAAGCTTCAAAATGAAGCAAAAGGTCTCAAGATATTTATTCAGCAAAGCAAGCAGAATGCATTTGATTTATTTGTTGAAGTTATTCATTAGTTACATCTAATAGGCTGTATTGTTTTGATTGTATACAAAATGAATGAAGTGTGCATGGTATGGTGTGATAGCCAGTAAGTTGTAGAGTGTTTTATGATGCAGGCAACTTTGAAGACTGCTTTTGGTGGTAGTGGCATTAGGGTACGCTGCTGCATTAGGGTACGCTGCTGCATTAGGGTACGCTGCTGCATTAGGGTACGCTGCTGCATTGGGGTACGCTGCTGCATTAGGGTACGCTGCTGCACTTGCCCAGTGAATTTTGATTGTTGTTAGAGTAATGTGATTTACCTAACTGCCTGCAAGATGACATGTGTCTCTTCCTCATATCATTTGTGAGGAGCGACAGAACCTACCCTGTTTCTCTTACCAAAGTATGTTTTCTCAGTTAAATTATCAGCACTGCCCAAATTAATTTATTGGAGCGGTTGAGAATAGAACTTGGTGTTCCCTAAAGTATAAGTCAGCAGATGGTTGACAGCGAAGTCGCAGATAGTGTATTCATGAATGGGCCCTGAATGCAGGGGCTTTGATGGGCTGAATTGCCTTCTCTTGCTTTGAGTTTTATATTTTTATAGAATTCCACACCCAAACCTTTAGGGACAGCAGATGTTTCTCTGGTTTGGGCTGTTCAAATGTCTTCTGAATGACCTTTAAACGGCTACATAAAAAATAAACCTGTAAACGATCGAGGCTGTGAAATGAAAAGATAAATAATGTGTTTGAGTTTATTTAAATTTAAGCATGCCTAGTTAGGACTCCTTCCCTTGGTGGAGCACAACCCATGACATTTAGGATTTTGATGTTTTCTCTTGTTAAGAGCACAAGCAGCTTCTTAAGAATGCACAACTGGAGCTGAAGAAGAGCAAACGAAAAGATTACTACAAAATTCTTGGGGTTGACAAAAGTGCTTCGGAAGATGAAATTAAGAAAGCCTACAGGAAGCGGGCACTGATGCACCATCCAGGTATGACAGGTTTCTCTTTGTTATGTGATACAAGAGCCTGCTGGCTCACAACACTTTCCAAAGCTGAGCCCGAGCCCCAGTGCAGTTGAATTAATTTTGCTGTACCTGAAAAGAATATTCTGCCTCGGAATTTGCATTTAAGTGGAAAACCAGTCAGCCTATTGTCCATCCCTGTGTTTGCTTTACAACTAACTTCATCTATTTTAATGCTATTTCCCTGCCCTTGCCCTATATTACATACTTCCTTTTCAAATTTCTAGCCACTTCCATTTGATGATATAGTTGTTGCTTCAATAATCAATTGTGATAAAATTCAATTAGGTTCTGATAACCCTCATGTGAAAGCATTTCCTCCTCTTAGTTCCCCCTTCTCTCTCCTTAATCTGAGTTTAGAACCTTTGTTGCTGAGTTGCCAACCGGTAGAAACAACCTTTTACTATTTTCCTGTCCTGAACCTTTTGCGTCATTGAAAACTTAATTAGCCATTTAACCTTCTCTGTTCTCATCGAGAGAACACCCAGGTGTTTGAGCCCTACTTCAGAGTTTTAGTCCCTTATTCCTGGCACCATTTTTTTTTGTACCTTTCCTTGCCTCTAATATCTTTTCGATAATGGAGATCTCAGAACAGCACACAATACTACCCAGATATGCTTTAACTGATCTCGTGTGCGAATATGAGTTGAGGTGAGAGTGACTGCCCTTGACATAAAAACAGCATTTTACTGAGTGTGGCATCAAAGAACCCTAGCAAAACTGGAGCCAATAGGAACCAGGGGGGAAACTCTGTTAGTTGGAGTCACACCTAGCACAAAGGAAGATGGCTGTGGTTGTTGGAGATCAGTCATCTCAGTTCCAGGACATCACTGCAGGAGCTCCTCTGGGTTGTAACATTTGTGCCACACAAGTGCCAGACAATGACCATCTCCAGCAAGAGAGAATCTAATCATTGCCCCTTGATAACCAATGGCATTACCATTGCTGAATCCCTCACTGTCAACATCCTGGGGGTTACCATTGACCAGAAACTGAACTAGAACATGTAAATACTGTGGCTACAAGAGCAGGTCGAAGGCTGGGAATCCTGTGGCGAGAAACTCGCCTCCTGACTCCCCAAAGCCTGTCCAAGTCACAAGGCACAAGTCAGGAGTGTGATGGAATACTCGCCACTTGCCTGGATGAGTGCAGCTCCCACAGCACTCAAGAAGTTTGACACCATCCAGGACAAAGCAGCCCGCTTGATTGGCACCACATCCACAATCACCCCCTCCGCCACTGATGCACAGTGGCAGCAGTGTGTACCATCTACAAGATGCACTGCAGGAATTCACTAAACCTCCTTAGACAGCACCTTCCAAACCCACGACCTCTACCATCTAGGAGGATAAGGGCAGCAGACACATGAGAACACCACCACCTGGAAGTTACCCTCCAAGCCACACCATCCTGACTTGGAAATATACCGCCGTTCCTTAATTGTCGCTGGGTCAAAATTGTGGACCTCTCTCCCGAATAGTACAATGGGTGTACCCTACACCACATGGACTGCAGCGGTTCAAGAAGGCAGCTCACCACCACCTTCTGAAGGACAATTAGGGATGGGCAATAAATGCTAGCCTAGCCAGCGACACCCACATACCACGAATGAATTTTTAAAAATGTGACGCCAAATCTCTCACCTTTTTGTGATCTTTTCTATCTACACTTTATTTGGCAACAAAGACCTCCACAAGTCAATAGAAGTCCTACTGTACAGAGCAGTTGCAGTCACCACACTCCTGCACTGCAGTGAGACCTGGACTGTGTATCAGCATCACAGAGCACTAGAGAAATGTTATCAGCAATGCCTCCACCACATCCTCGAGATTCAATGGGAGGAGTGCCAAATAAATGCTGTTGACCTTGAAGCCAGCTCCCCAAGCATTCAAGCAAAACTCCTACAAAATGAACTTCAATAGACTGAACACTATGTCCGGATGGCCAAAAAGCATCTCCCCTGCCAGATCCTGTTTTCTCAACTCTCAAAAGGTCAACGCTCCAGGGGAGGACTAAGAAAAATGCTTCAAAGACGCTCTGAAACTCCCCTTGAAGCGGGGCAACATTGACATTAAAGACCAGGAGGAGCTTGTTACCAGTCATTGAAAATGGTGACAACCTGTCCATTGAGCTCCATGATACTTTGAATCGCAACTTCTTAATGGTGAGGCAAGAGTGACGGCAGAGAAAGGAAAGAAAAGGATGTAAAACCTGCCACTTGATCATGGGACCTGCTGCCCCATGTACCCAAAGGCCTGTGGGTCAAGAATCAGCCTGTTTAGTCACATGAAGATCCATGGCAGAAACTCATGGCCCTGAGTAGGTGCCATCCTCAAATCGAGGCAGAGATGACGGCATATCTATGTCCATGTTTAAAGAGCCATGTTTCTGTACTCCTAGATTCCACTCTTCTTGTGCCCTAAGCATCATATCAGTTAGGTTATACTACATATTTTTCCAAAATATGTAACTTCACATTTCTCTGCAATGAACTGCTTCAGCAACTTATTGGCCCACTCTGCTGACTTGTATGTGTCTCCTGCATTCTATCCAGCAATTTGCCATGGCACCTAATTTGGTATTCTCAGCAAGCTTCAACATTATTCCTCTGTGCTTAGATGCAAATTATTTAATTTAGTGGAAAGCAAAGAGCCCTTCGATGCCAGCTGTCCTATTTTGAAAGAATAGCCAGGCTGCTGTGGGACATATTTTCTGGCCAAGTTGTTTTCTAGTTTGCCTGTCAGAGGAGTTAACTCTGGAGTGAGCTGCCACCTAGTGTAATATTTGTAAAATTTCCAGATACATTCAGAATGGAATAGATTCAACAAACAGCAGGACATATGTTTCAATTACAAGGGAGAGGAACTGTTTTAAAAAAAATTTGTACACCTAATGGCCAAAAATATAGCAACGAATGCAGCAATAAATCTGCTTACTCAATAGGTTGTTTTGAAGCTGCTAATCTAGAATTTTCCACCCTTAGGCGAATTAATCTGTTCAACACCAATTTTTGCCGTGAGCCCTTTATCATGCTGAATTTACAAAAGTGCCTATGCAGAACCTGTGGATTCCTTTGTTTATTCAAATTCCAGTCGGTGAATGTACAGACAGTGGAATTTTACTTTGCATGAAAACTGCATTGATACTCATTTGCATATCATGTAGGACAACAAGTCAAGCTGAATTGTTAACTAGCAAATAGATCCACCCTTCCCATTCTGAGACCTAACTCAACCCAAGTAGACGCAGTAAGAAACCCGGATGTATCAACGCAATTTTCCCGCCAGTACTGTGCAATCAGAACAGCCGTAGCTTTATAAATTATATATCAAAATGTACATTCCCAAGAAGTATATTTGTGAATGTACACCTAAATGTCCAGTGACATGTGTTTATTATTTATTCTTTCACGGGATATGGGCGTTGCTGGCTAGGCCAGCATTTATTGCCCATCCCTAATTGTCCTTGTGAAGGTGGCGGTGAGCTGCTTTCTTGAACCATTGCAGTCATGTGGTGTGGGCACACCCACAGCACTATGAGGGAGAGAGTTCCAGAATTTTGACCCAGCGACAGTGAAGGAACGGCGATATATTTTCACGTCAGGATGGTGAGTGGCTTGGAGGGGAACTTGCAGGTGGTGGTGTCCCAACTATCTGCTGCCCTTGTCCTTCTAAGTGGTAGCGGTTGTGGGTTTTAAAGGTACTGTAAAAGGGACATTGGTGAGTTGCTGCATTGCATCTTGTAGATGATACACATTGCTGCCACTGTGTGTCAGTGGTGGAGGGAGTGAATGTTTAAGGTGGTAGATGGGGTGCCAATTAAGCAGCAGCTTTGTCTGGATGGTGTCGAGCTTGTTGAGTGTTGTTGGAACAGGCAAGTGGAGAGTATTCCATCACACTTGTGCCTTGTAGATGGTGGACAGACTTTGGGGAGCCAGGAGGTGAGTTACTCACAAAGGTTACACATTTGAGAATTCAAACTTAAAATTGCAAAGAGAAACACACTTCACTACTAACTGGCCTCTCTACCTCTGTCCACAGATCGACATAGTAGTGCCAGTCCAGAGGTACAGAAAGAAGAAGAAAAGAAATTTAAAGAAGTGGGGGAAGCCTTTAGTATCCTGTCAGATCCAAAAAAGAAAGCACGTTATGATAGTGGTCAGGATTTGGATGACGATGGCATGAACTCTGGTGGTAAGTGCTCCTCTCTGCAAAACTGTCTGCTGGAGTTCACCACTTTAACCAGCAACATTTCTGTACAGCTTTGAACGTACAATCCTACACAGGTTGTCAGTCTGCAAATTTCTAATTCAGAGTAAGGTAATTCCGAATCACTTGTAAGCTAATGACTTTTAGCGAAAAGGCATTGTCCTGGATTTTTCAATCAGAGGACCAGGCTATTTGAACGTGTAGTACTATTTGCAGCTTGGCTACAACTATATCTGGATTGTAAAGGCTGCTGCATAATAGCTTCTTGGATTCACTCGATTGCCAGTCCTCAGGCTTACTGTCACTGCAAAAGCTATGATTACAGTGAAGTGTTTTGCTTGGTTTTCAAGTGCGGCCTAATAGGTGAGAAGAAAATATTTGGGTTATTTGAACCCAAGGTATATTTGCAGTGACTTCAGATGAATACGTGGGACCATATTGGAGTAGTGTGCAATTTTCCCCAATGGACTTATGATAAACACACTGTGGTGCTGAGCCAGAAGCATCTTACCTGTGCTGTTAGGGCCATTTCAGCTGAAAATTCAGCTTGTGCTGTTGCCCCAGATTATCTGGGTGACTCTTGCTGGAAATCTATGTGTATGTGGGCTCTAAGGTGCCAGATTTGCTTCTGATAGTCCTTGTACTCGCATGTGAGCTGCCTGAATGCCCTCAGCACCTGGATCAGGAACCCAGTTCACATTTCAGTTCAGGACAAAACCAGAAAAAGAAAAAACATGCATAATAGGTTAGTTCTGCTTACAGTCTACAGTTTGAGATTGTTTTATTAATGTTAATTTGTATATTCTTTTGTTACAGATTTTGATGCTAATAATATTTTCAAGGCATTTTTCGGTAGCCCAGGTGGCTTCAGTTTCGAGGGTGAGTTTGAAGTACTTGGCACATTTGAAAGATACAGAATGCTTAACTGTGAGCTTTTAATTTAAAAGAAAGTTATGTTGTAAGAGTTTCCTTGCCTCAACCAATTATTCAGTGGGAAGAGGCAAGGCTTCCAGTGCTCTGAGCTGGAAAATGTTCCTGTGTGGAATTAGGAATTGGGATTGGATTGCTGATGTCCGGCATGAATAAATAGCTTGACAACATTTACTCTGCCAGCTCACATGCAAAATTTAACTGAGTTACCCCCTGGAACATGGAGTCAGCATTTTCAGAAAGACGAGGAGCAGTTATTTTTAGATAGATGAAGGTGGCCATTTGGCTTTTTTGATCTCATTCTCCCAGCATACCGACCCTATTGCCTTCTCAGTGGAGGCGGGCGGGGCTTTGGTCCAGTGCCTCAGATAAGGATGGATAAGTTCCACCTATGATGGGGCAGCCATCAGTGGTCCTAGTGCCGGAGTTACCACAGCCAGCCACTAAAAGTAACTCACCATGGTATAGTGCCTAATCTGCTCAAACAGCTTTCCAATAATATTAATATTAATATTCACACCAGTTGTGCCTTAATTACTAGAGATCGGATGTGCAATCCACCATAGTGAGGAGAAGTTCACTTCAGATAAATTGACCTACCTGTAACCAAATGGAAGTTGCTGTTCACATAGAGTACACTTGTAGCTGTTTAATATTGGATGTTGATGTTAATAGATTTTTCTCTTTCTCTTTTCAGCTTCTGGTCCTGGGAATTTTTTCTTCCAATTTGGCTAATGCACAACCTTTTGTTCAATGTCACTGGGTGTAACTCGAGCAAAAATAAATAAATACCCCCTGTTTCCCTGTGTTTAATCTATTTAGAGGAAAAACTTTCATGTTTCAGTTGAATACTTCTTGTATTCATGTAATTCTATGTTTTTGTTGAAAAAGAAGCCGTCGTCACAGAATGTGAAGCTGACCTTATTAATGCTTTGTTTTTATAATATTAATTAAAAATAAAAAGGATTACCTCATTTTGAAGTATGCAGTCCCTCACACTAATGATCTTCAGTTATGTAAATAAAGGCCATTGAGCTTTTACGTAGGTGAGAGTATTTCCTTCCAACACAGGAAAATCCGCTTTTCATTCAAACAAATATAGAACTCGTACTTGAAGCAGTGGATTTTTCTGTGCTTCTCTTCAGCAGAATGACCAATTTTTAAATGACTGCTGGAGTGGCTCACTTTGTCAGCCTCTCTGCATAGTCCAATTTTCACGTCCTTCCTGGTTATCAACCTTGCTGGTGAAAGGAACGTTTGCTACTGACAGTTACAGGTGCTAGCTTTAAGTTGCTGCTGATAGGGATGGGAAAAAGAGAGGAAAGTGATTTGTTTAAAGGCATGTTTTATTGCAGCTTAGCTTTAGAGCTGGACTGGCAGGAACCTTGCCATCGTTATAAAATCATCAATCTAGGAATTTTCTGAACTAATACAATGGCATTTCATAAAGATCGTCTGAACAAATCACCTCAAGTTCTGGAAACCTTGAAGTGCTCCACTGACACTTTAAGGAAGTCATCTGTATTTATAACCTAACTATTCTACCTGCATGTGCTCAGTGTATGTCTACACATAGTGAACTACAAGTGCAACAGTAAAATTACCATGAAAGGAAACATTAAACCCCTCATAGCTGAATGTGAGTTACAGCACTCCTCAAATTATGGTCCTTTGCCCAAAACAAATCACATTTTTGATGTGATTCATTGCCAAGACCTTCAGGTCTTCTCATCCAAGGGTGCTGGGGAATCTCTTGTCATGCTCACGCCATTAGCAGTTTGGGTGAGTTGTTTCTGGGATGCTAACTCATTTCGGTCACGGAGATAGGATTTTGGTGACATCTGCAAAATGTTTTGAGCCGAAGCACCACTTGGTAAACAAGCAGCCCATAGTAAAGAGTCTCAGCTGCATCGTAGCAGGCAGGTTCTTAAGTATCAGTCGGACTTTGGGAGGCACTGTATGTGAGGCAAGTCGCCACAGACTATGCAGATTCTAATTTGCTGCTTACAAAGTGGCCAAGGCCTTGAGCATGTAGCACAGTATCTGAGGCAAAGAGGTTTAATGAAAATGGGATTAAGAGAAGACAATAAATTTTAAATTGTACATTTGTATTTATGGGCCCATTGTATCTTTTGTGTGTATGTGTTTTTATGAAATTAATTGAGATGTTTTCTGAATACTTTTGATGTGGAAATAGGAAGGAGGGAATCTGCTTCAGAGTAAACACTCCGCCTCCATGAATATTGCTAGGTTGATTTGTTTTAAAGAATTGAAGTAATGTCTGGGTCTTGAGGAAAAGAAACGTATTCAAACTAAGCCCTTTATCATTTTTTAATGAACACTTCCGTAAATGTACAATAATTTGCAAAACACAAGCATCTTGCATTAAAACCCTGATCATTTGGACTACAGTGTGCAAATTGGAAAGGACGGCAGTACATCAAGTCTCCCCATCAGCCTGTAACTCATGTCCATGAAGCATCAAGCCAACAAATCTCTCATCTCTTTAGCGCTGTCCACTGGGCATTCACTTCTCCAGATTCGCCTGCATCACGTTTATTTAAAAATAAATCAGGTTCTCATTTAGCTCATTTTAATGGAGTTCTGTGACATTTCATCCAATTTACTGTTATGGTCTTAACTCCGTAAAGTACTGACTTCTGTGGGGATGAGCCTTTTGTATAATTCATAAACTTAGACTTAGTACGTTACTAAATTGCAAGTCTCTTCCTCTTCAAAATTGTTTTTACTTGCAAATGACACCTTTTTTTGTAAATAACAATTACTCTTGACTTGTTTTGGTGTTGAGCTGCTTGCCTTCATTCAGTTTAAATTTGCGAGCAGCAGTGTGCCATTTGGATTGTCTGTATGCATTAAAAACGCATTTAAAGCTGATAAAACTATTACAAGATTGTGAATTTCTTGCAGCATTCTGCACGAAAGACAGCCAGACATTACAGTGAAACCTTTCTTTTATGATTGGCCAGCACACTTGTGCAAAGTTTTACAAACTTTTGTCATTGGAGAAACAAACTGGTAAGTGACCTGGACCTACTAAGATACGGCTCACTTTTTAAAAAATGAGCCTGATTGTATATTCAGAAATGGCTTTTTAAATGTTCAATGACATTAAAGGAATATTTTTTAATACGTACACTTAAGATATTGAATATATTCTTCCCAGTCCCAGAAAGCAGGTTGACTCGATGATCTATCCTTGCATCTTGTGGCTTATCCCATTTTTTTAAAGCCCACATCTTGCTTCATAAAGATGTTTCTCATGTTAATTTTTTGGGCAGAGAGGTAGTTACATTATATATTTTGACCTACCACATCACAGAGACGTAGTTAAAGCAACATTGGGAGTGGAAAGGGTGCAATAAACAGGCAGAACAGATTTGTGGATAGATTTATCCCCTGTTGTGTCATTAATGCATATCTTTGAATTTTTTAAAAAAACAGGAGTAATGTTGACATTACTTAATTGGCATTTGTAGCCTTTTTTTTGTTAACGATACAGACTATTTTTGAATATTCTTAAAGACATTCTAGAGTGAAATACTTCAAACTTCAGCCGAGCAAGGCTCGACTAAGGGTGTCAATCTGTAAAAGAGGAAGACTTTTCTTCACATAGAATTATTAGTTTGTGGAAAAAGTTCAAAAGAAAATGGCCTGAGAGAAAATATTAATGAATCTTTGATTTGCATCAGTTGCAGTTCTGATTTTTTAAATATATATTTAACAACCCTTGAAATAGAAGAGTTTAGTGCAACATCATAAGGTTATTTATCCACTGAGCTATCAGGACTTCATGCCTAAATAGATATACAAGGGAAAGCGGGGAATTCAAAAGCTCTTGGTCTGACATTATGAATCTTTATATTAAGAAAGTAAGGTATTTAATAAAACTTAGAATGATCATTTTTTTAAAAGTTTGAAACTCTGCTATATATTTCCCACCTGTCCACTAAACAAATTCTTTCTGTAAGGTTGAAAAAAAATTGAAGAGCTCTGCCCACTCCTTCCCAGGTTTTTCTTAGCACATTCCCTCCCTATCCCCATTAGGTAGTGTAAGCTGCAATTCATGCAAAGATATTTCCACAGGTTTTGGTGTCAATTTGATACTTCATCCAAGCAGTCATTCGTCCAGAATAACAAGTGTCTGATGACTGTTCAGGCTGTGACAGTCATGCTCCATCTTTCTCGCCTGATGTTCACTTGCGTGCACCCCGCTGGATGATGTCTCTCGTTCCTGGCCATTTATGTATCAGCCATTTGTGTATCTTCCATTTTCCTGGGAAGCCGAAGCCAGTGTTAGTGTCTTAATTGCCACTCTGTTGAGAGCAGTTAACTCAATAAAAATGAAAAGATCACATCTAGGACTTTGGTGGTCTGTCTGGTTCAGTTCAACAGTCTAAAAGGTTGAGGAAATTTAAAGGATCTGACTTCAGTTTCATACCAAGAATCTATAGATAAGTTATATCTAAAGATTTGATCTGTTTTCCCCCACCTTCCTTCAGTGAATGGGGTACTTTAGTTAAATATTCCAATTAACTGAGCATAACACACATGACTTGGAGATCTAAGCTTTTTGTATATGTTCACTTAAGCAACTGGTGGATGAGTGTAAAGGAAACATGGGTATTAGATAAAAAGTGCTGAAAATTTGAAATGAGGGGAAAATACATGAGATAGGTATACCTATGGTGGAAGTGCTTCAGAATTGTTCAGATAAATAATCTATACCCAAAATATTAACCAAGCTTGTCAAACATGTGTTGTTGATGTTTGTGCTGTCTGACTTTGAAAATCATTTGCAATTATTGTTTTACTATAAGGCCAAACATTGTCAAAGGAGGGCTGGGGTGCGGTGATGAGGGAAAAAGAGACATTAATATTATGGATAATGCTTAGTTTACAAACTGAAGTTGAATTGCTGTTATGACTATTTTTAGTTTTGTGCCTGTTTTCACACTGAAAATTGCCAAATACAGACTGTCAGACTGCTGTTTTTTTAAACCAGACCCCTTTTTTAAAATGAAAATCAACACCGGGTTATTAGCATTAATGCGTTAGTTCTGTAGAATTTGTTTCTTCACATTTTATATTGAACCTTTGGGGAACTGGCCTAGAGAAGTTATCGAGAGCCTGAAAGTGGTGAGTTGAACCAACTTCACCATTAAACTGTTAAAGGGCCAGGTCAGTGACACTTATACAGTACAGTTAATTTCAGTTTCCTATACTGTGGCTCCATACCTCCTCCCAATGATGACTTCCCACAATATATCACTGCTGGAATATAGATATCCAAACATATATCATATTTAAAAACTTAATTCTAATTCCAAGTAGTTATTTTCTGCTTAAGGTGTCCTCATGAACCTCATGAAGGGTTTTAAATATGTTTCCTATTTTGTGTAATGTATTTCTCTAGTAAGCCTTGTGATGTACATTAAGCTGCACATACTTTGTTCTGATTGTATGATTTCTCACTGTTTACTGCTGTACAATATGTACACTCTGTACAGTATTCATGTACAAAGTGAATGTTAAATAAAAATAAACAGGATTTGCTCCGTTAACAGATGATTTCAATACATCAGAATTTTATTTTTTGCATCCCTGCTCTGCAGTTATTGGCTCCGGCAATTGTGCAGCCCTCAAAGGGCTTCACTGTCCAATGTGGCAATCTTAACAGCAAGTGGTGTCTGACATTTACAGTACCCATATACTAAGCTTGATCCTGTTCCCATCTGCTATTCATATTTATGCACACAAGTAGTAACTGAGCAGGCAACAGCAAAATAAATAAAGAAATCACAGACTTGCTAAATGAGTACTCTTGCATCTTTTCACAGTTGAGAGAAAGGACTAAATGCCAGCAGTATAAGTATAATAAGTGAAGGGGAGGAACTTATTGAACTTAACATCGATTAAGAAAATGGTCATGAAGAAAATAATGGGTCTTAAGTTAGACAAGTTTTCAGAACCTGATGGTTTCTACAACATATAATAGTGTAAACTATAGTTAAAGCATACCAATGCAACAGATGGTTCCATCTCCTTTATTGAAACTCTGGAGTTACATCTTTGAGAAAGCAACATGGCAGAACCACTCTGAACAAAACAAAAAGCTACATATTTAAAGCAAGCTAGCATTTTCAATTATTGATCTCGTCCCAATTGATCTGGACCGAATCTTGAGGTTTCATGTGGACCCTCAATTGATCAGGTGGATTCCCACAATAGGCAGAAACTCTCTCACCTTATCCACATTTCTTGCGTGAGCTGGCACAGAAAAACTTAGGCACAAACACATTACAGGCACCTGCATGCTACAGTAACCTTAACGCTGGTTCCACAATAAACTGATCTCATCTGAAAGCAAACAAGATTAAGTACTAAACACTAGGCCAATGGTTAGTATTACAGTCATACTGAATCACAACAAGCCATTATAGCTGAAGCAAGAAAATGTTCTACCTGAACAACAACTACAATCATAAAAAAATGGAGAAATATAGGAAACTGTCACACCTATTCACTTTGGTTAAAATAAGTACCCTTAATGTGCTTGGATGTGGTCACACTTATCTACACACTACCATCTATTTTAACTTTTACTGTAATTCAGTTAAAACTTTTCACGTCTCACAATCTGGTTCACATTTTGTTTCTTTCTAATTCTCCTCTGACTCAGTAGTGGGCTTTTTTTTTGGGTAAAAACCAGAAAAAAGGGTCTTCACTTCAACTGGCTTGGTCAGATCGACAATCCACCTCCCCTCGCCGTAGCAGCAAAGCAAACCTTCCGCTGTCTCCAGCTGATGCTCGGGTTTATTGCCGGCCTCCACCAGCTTTAAAATTTCGAGCAGGTCTAATCCCGTCTGAAGCGATATCACTCCGGGAGCGCAGGCCAAGGTGATGTGGGACCTGCTGCCAAACGGCAGGTCTGTCTTTTCCTCGCTGTCACTGCCATCTTCACACTGTTCCTTCCTTGGCCACAGTAGTTTCTGATCTGTGTCCAGTAGAACACGGGCTCCCACTGTTCTGGGTGTGACAAACAGCGCTGTCACGTTCAGTGTGAAGGCCTTCCCGTAATTTTCTGCAACAGCCTAAATGGGGGAAACATAAAAAGAGTGCAGCACTAGTTACTGATCAAGATCACACAGCAGAAAGTAAATGGTTCTCTTAAGTCGAACACTAGGGTTTGGTTGTGGTTGAGTTGGTAGCACACTAGCCTCTGAATTACAAGATTCCAGGTTCAAGTCCCACTCCAGGGATAGAGAACAAAAATAGAGACTAACGCCCCAATGCAGTATGGAGGGAGCACTGCACTTTTGGAGGTGCTGTCCTTAAAGCAAAGCTCTATCTGCCTACTTGGGTGGATGTAAAAGATCCCGTGATACTACTTTGAAGAAGAGCAGCGGAGTTATCCCTGGTGTCCTGGCCAATATTTATCCAACAATCACATCACAAAAAGAGAATATCTAGTCATTACCACATGGCTGTTTGTGGGAGCTTGCTGTGCACAAACTGGCTGCTCTGCTGTGTTATCTACATTGCACTTCAAAAAATACTTCACTGGCTGTCAAGTGCTTTGAGATGTCTGGTGGTCATGAAAATCGCTGTATAAATGCAAGTATTTCTTTTTAGTTACCCCAGGCAAATAGATGGTAAAAATATAGATACTTTTTTCATAGATTACAAACATAATAGATTACTGGACGTGCCTGTGTTTATGCTCCACACAAGTCTCGTCCCACCCCTCTTCATCTAACCTCATAAACTTAACCGTTTACTCCTTTCCTCCTTCACTCTGTCTCTTTCACTTCCCCTTAAATGCAACAGACATGAGGAGAGAGAAAAACAAGTGCATTCTCGTGTCTGGGCACACCAAATACCTTGCAGTCCCAATCAGAACCAGATGGTGGCAGTGCTGAACGAATTGCCATTTTGCACTTCACTGCAGCTTAAACAGCTCTGCTCTTGTATTCCCAGGCTAAAATCTTTCAAAACAAGTTTTCAAATAAGAAAACGATATGCTCACAGAATGAGTTGTATTCCAACCTGAAGAATGGGAAGCACCCAACTTGGCACAGTTGGAGTTAGACCAACATTCAAGGCAACACTCGGGGACAGTTCCATTGTTAGGGCACTGACCAGTTTACACTGATACACAGATCATATGTGGTTAAATTTATGGGGTTAGATGAAGAGGCCTGGGAGGTAGCCTGTGTGGAGCCTGGGTTGTTGACTCCTGGAAGAGAGCTTAAACCCAGGCCCTGTCTGCCTCTTCAGACGGACATAAAAAAACAAATCCACCCGTGCCATTCAAAGAGTAGAGTGTTTACCTGGTGACTTGGTCAACATTCAGCCCTCAAGCAACACACCACCAAAAATAAGATTGACTGACCGTTCATCTCATTTTTAATTACACAGCGTCCCAACTGGACACTGACTGGTTAGTTCAGCCACTAAAATGGATGACCATCCAGTCAGTTCCTTGAGTAACGATGATCAAATTTCCTTAAAGAACAGTTCTCACAAGAATTTTCCAATCATAGAATGATAGAGGCCATTTGACCCATCGTGCTTGTGCCAGCTTTTTAGTAGAGCTACGCAATTAATCCCAGCCCCCCCTGCTCTTTCCCCATAGCCCTGCAAATAGTTTCCAAATGACTTAGGTCCATGTCGCACAAAACTGTCCCTCATTTGGCACAAGTTGGTAGCCTTTCCTCATAACCAGACAGAGAAGTGGAAGCCTGGTGAGCTTCTGAAGTTTGGCGGAAAGCTTTAAGAAGCGTTAGTTTTGAAATTACAGCTTAATATTGTACAGCATTTCACTGGCCGATATTGTGATGAAGATGCTAATTGGTCTCCCTGAGAGAGAAGTTCGTGCTGGTGTTAAAATCATAAACAGAAGTGGCTCCTGCTATAGTATAAGGGTCTGACACATATAGGGTTAATGGGGGACTGAGAAGCTGAGTACGGTACCGCCCCCACAGTGATGTAAGAAGACACATGACCCAGACCGAGGGTCAGTCTGGTGTTGTGCAGAGACTTGTAAAGGCCTAGGCATGGAGACAGCTCCTTGCCTGGATGCTTTACTGTATATCTGTATATAGTTACAAGTAGTTAATAAAAACTTGCTGTTAACCTAATGAAGACTAGGAAGACTTCTTTAAGAGACACCATTCTGTAACCAACTCCTGCAAATGTTATAAATCCATTAGCATCACCTTAGCTTATTTCCAAATAATGGTGAATGACAAAGATTCTCTGCCAACCAATTACCAACCTTACTGGAAGCGTACGATGCACAGTTTGGGACTGTTCCATAGTCACAGAATTTTGTTGTACAATGCAGCACACTTGGCCTCTTCTGGAAATATTCCTGGAGGTTGAATTCCTCTTCTGAATGCCATTGCACATCTGTAATGAACAAAGTTACCTTTACTGCACTGCTCAGCTTCTCTATTCTGCAGCAACTCATCACACCAGCATCCATTCTCTGTGTGTCAATGGTCAGTCCCTTTGTTCAACAAGGAGCATGGGAGAGGAATTTTACATAAACTCGCTCCTGTTCATACCCAAAGTGGTGGACATGGTACTATTTCAAGGGAGTGCAGGGCAGTTCTCCTGGGTTCCAGGTCAAATAAACGTCACTAAAAGAATTGATCTGGTCACTATCCCATCCATGGGCCCTGCAGTGTGCAAACTGGGTGCTGTGTTTCCTGTATTACAATGCTACCAAGCACTCTGGGACATCCTGAGGGTGTGAAAGGCACTATATAAATGCAGGTTTTTCTTTTATGAATAGACAAAGAGATGTGCTGAATGAACTGGATCGCCACTCTACAATTGGTCTTTATGTCCCTTGACTGAGAAGTAGAATAATCGGTAATATTCCTACTCTCGGTCACTATCCAGGAACCTCTGATCACATAGAAGTTGAAAGGACAGAAATATGCCACTCCACCCCCTCTTTATCTAACTAGGGTTGCAGATAGGGCTTTAAACTGAGAAAGTGAGCTGGTGGGGTTGCATGTGAGGGTATATTTAAAAATCTAAAGAGAAATCCCAATGCACCAGAGTAGCGATGATAAAGATAAGCAGAGCATGACAGGAAAGGCCAGAGAGACTAACAGTAATAATGCAAATAAAGTCCAAGCAGGAATAATGGTTAAAAAAATTAAAATTACACCTATTTATCTGAAAATACAAAGCATCTGTAACAAGGAAGATGAACTCATGTCATAAATTCTGACTTGGAAATATATCGGCCATTCCTTCACTGTCGCTGGGTCAAAATCCTGGAACTCCCTCCCTAACAGCACCGTGGGTGTACCTACACCACATGGGCTGCAGAGGTTCAAGAAGGCAGCTCACCACCACCTTCTCAAGGGCAATTAAGGATGGGCAATAAATGCTGGCCCAGCCAGCGAAGCCCACATCCCGTGAATGAATAAAAAAAAACCAAATTATAGATAAATGGATTTGATCTAATAATTACCTCAACTACTCTCCTTCCACGTCTAACCACTCCCTGGGTAAAGAAATATCTCCCAAATTCCTTTTTGGATTTAACAGTGACTATCTTATATTTTTGACCTCTAGTTTTAGACTTCCCCAGATGTGGAAACCTCCTTTCTGCTGTGTGTATTTGGATGGTCAACTGAGGACTGCTGAGATGGTCTCCACAGTCAAACAGTTTACCAACTCAGGAAGAATGGCTACCACTGCAAAGTACCGAAGGGTTGTCGGCACCTCTAGAACATAACTCGCCACCTTTGGGAGAGGGGGAGGGAAGAAAATTAGAGTTACTAAGTTAAAATAGTGATTCTAATGCCAAGCAAAGGTTGGACATGGAATAATTAAACTTGGGAGTATTTAACCATCCAGGACTATGCCCTTAAGATGTGGCATTGCTCCCTCCAAAAACCCCACAGAGAAGATCATGTTACTTGTTCTGAACTCTTCTAAAAATTCGTCATTATTGCTGAGCAGATTCAGGAAATCCTCTGCTTTCTCGCGCATCTCCTTGGCACTCTTCCTCATCAAGAACCAGCCGAAGTAGTATGGCACAATCTGCTCCTGGAAACCCTGCTTTATGGTGTCCAGCTGCTTCACAGACAGTTTCCACTGGTTTTTTTTCGCAAGAATCTCGCAGTTGTTTTTCCACTCGGTCTGAGGGGTGACAATGAGGACAATGTAGTCATTGTCTCTGGCCAGATCGACGAGGTAGGCCAGACGCTTTGCATTGTGATGGTTGTCATCGACCACTATGACCTTTTTCACTTCCTTCAAGCCCTCTTGAATTTTCTCATCCACCTTGGCGTACCAACTGTCGCTGGATTCAGCCTCCTCCACCATGGGAGAAATCCCCAAAGGGTCAGCAAAAGCACAAGCAATGGATGCTTGGTATGTTTCTGAGATTTTCCTGCCAATGGTAGACTTGCCGCTCCCTGGGAGACCGCGTAGAATGAAGAAGGTGTGAGTTTCTTTAATTAGCTGGACGGTGTTGTCGTCTTTAAGGAATGGGAAATTACCACAATCAACCTGGGGTTTGGGCTTAGAATGTTTCTCCCCCATCGTAATTAAATTCTTAACCTAAAAAACAAAGAGAAACAAAGTGAGAATGGCAAAAAACAATGTTTCTAAGGAAATGAGGTTTCAGCAGTGACCTCTCATGTAAATGCCACCAGAGGCTGGGCTTTAGATTCGGTTCCTCAATAAAAGAAAAGAAAGACTTGCATTTATATAGCAACTTTCATGACCACCAGATGCCTCAAAGCGCTTTACAGCCAATCAAATACTTTTGAGGTATAGCCACCGTTGTAATGTAGGAAACATGACAGTCAATTTGCACACAGCAAGCTCCCACAGGCAGCAATACGAGATTACCCAGATAATCTGTTGTTATGATGTTGATTGAGGGATAAATATTGGCCAGGACACCAGGATAACACCTCTCTTCTTCAAAATAGTACCATGGGATCTTTTACATCCATCCAAGCAGGGAGGTGGGGCCTCGGTTTAACATCTCACCTGAGGGAGTGTCAGCCTTGGTTTTTGTGCTCAGGCCCTAGATTGGGACTGGAACCCAGAACCTTGCAATTAGAGGCAGGCGTTCCATCAGCTGATCCACAGCTAACACCCTGACATAGCAGGGTAACTACACCTGGAGTACTGTGTGCAGCTTTAGTCTCCATATTAAAGTAAGGATATTCTTGCATTACAGGCATTGCAGCAAGGTCACCACACTGGTCCCTGGGATGAAAGGGTTGTCATATGATGACAGGCTGAGTAAATTGGGTCTAAATTCTCTACAGTTCAGAGGAATGAGAAATGATCTCTTTGAAACACAAGATTTTGAAGGGGCTTGACAGGGTAGACACTGAGAGGTTAGTTCCCCTGGCTGGGGAATCTAGAACAGGGGGCCACAGCCTCAGGAGAAGGGGACGGTCGCTTAGGACTGAGATGAGGAGAAATTTCTTCATTCACAGGGTTGTGAATCTTTGGAATTCTCCACCCCAGAGGGTTGTGGATGCTCCCTTGTTAAATATATTTAAGGCTGGGACAGGCAGATTTTTGGTCTCTCAGGGAATCAAGGGATATGGGGAGCGGACAGAAGTGAAGTTGAAGCCCAAGATCAGCCATGATCATAATGAATGGCAGAGCAGACTCATGGGGCCATATAGTCTACTCCTGCTCCTACTTCTCCAGTTCTTATGTTCTTAGCTTCATAAGCCTGAAGTCCAGTCTCCTGTGGATGATGAATGTAGTATCTGATGTGGTATTGATGCAGAAAGGCCAATATCGATTGCGGCTAGGAGTGGATTTGCCTAATTGCAAAGGACTCCTGACCTAGGCTGGGAGAAAATTGGCTAGGTATGAGGAAAGACTTCTTCACACAGCCAATGGTCAGGTTCTGGAATGCACTGCTTGGGATCATCATGGCTTTCAAAAGGGAATTGGATTATTATCTGAAGAGAAAAAAATGGGAGGTTGCTACAGGGAAAAGGCGGGATATTGGGACTAGCTGAATTTTCTTGCAGAAAGTCAGCATGGACACGATGGATCGAATGGCCTCCTTCTGTGCTGTGGCCATTCGATGATTCTGTCCTCAAATCAGTGCTGGTTGGGCCTGTTGAAAAGTTGGTGAATAGCAGAAATCAGAGAAGGTTACACCATCTCAGGGCAGCTAAGGGTGGGTAACAGTTGCTGCCCATATCCCAAAAACCGGTCAACAACAGGTGAGGACAAAACAGGCTCTGCCACAAGACCCAACTTGCCCAGTCTCATGAGGGCTGGTGTTTTGGAACAAAGTGAAGCTGGGAATCTGTGCAATTACGTCATAATTCCCTAGCGCAAAATCACACCTTCAGGGGAGGGAGTCGGGTGGGTGGAGGGTGAGGAGATAAAATGAGGAGGTTTAATAGCTAAAGATGCTTGACCTTTACACAACAGAATTCAATGGTGCAAATTTATCATAGAATCTTACGGCACAGGAGGCCATTCGGCCCATCGTGCCGGTGCCGGGTCTATGAAAGTTAGCTATCCAATTTGACCCACTCCCCTGCTCTTTCCTCACAGGACTGTAATTTTTCATTTTGAGTAGGTATCTAATACCCTTTTTAAAGTTACCATTGAATCTGCTTCCTTTCCAAATCATTAGTAACACTGTGTAAAAGAAAGATACAACTGAGTGGTTTGCTTCACCATTTCAGAGGGCATTTTGAAAGTCAACCACATTGCTGTGGGTCTGGAGTCATGTGTAGGCCAGACCGGGTAAGGACGGCAGATTTCCTTCCCTGAAGGATATTAGTGAACCAGATGGGTTTGTACAACAATGGTTTCATGGTCACCATTACTGAGACTAGCTTTTAACTCCAGATTTTTATTAATTCAATTTAAATTCCTCCCTAACAGCACTGTGGGTGTACCTACACCACATGGACTGCAGCGGTTCAAGAAGGCAGCTCACCACCACCTTCTCAAGGGGCAACCAGGGATGGGCAACAAATTCTAGCCAGCGACGCCCACATCCCATAAAAGAATAAAATAAAATGTATAAGTAAAATCTAGACTTAAAATTAAAGCTGAACATTACACAGGACCTTGAGATCAAGGTTTTTATAAACATGTGAACAATGATGGACAGGCAAAGCCTTCTGGTTGATTCTGCCTGTCGCACACCATTCTAATACATTACTATGAGAATATATACATTCTCAGCCCCACCCAAAACCATGTGATCCCCACTGAGGGGGGTGGGGGGGGGGAAAACAGATAAAATCCCAAGACAAAAAATCTGGGAACTATTTTTCCAAACAATCTGTGCAGCCAAAACTGTTCCAGGAGGTCATTTGGCCTAAATTCCCTGCACTGCTCACCCCACTTCAGATGGGAACAAATGCAGCTCTCATTGGGAGGAATTCAGCGAATTGGTATCAGCCACGTGAGACAGGCTCACCCTTCTCTGGGAAAAGAGCCCACGGGGGTGGCAGGAGTGGAGACGATTATTGGTTTCAAAAGGAAATTGGATGGACACATGGGGGAAATAAACTTGCAGGGTTACGGGGAGAGATCAAGGGAATGGGACTAAGTGGATCACTCTACAGAGGGTCAACACGGAGCAGAGTTTTACGCCAGTGGGATTTTAATGGTCCCGCCGAAGTCAATGGAGTTTTGAACTGCTCACCGCCTTTTACAGCCCCACCCCCTGCCGGGACAGGGCCATAAAATTCCGCCCATGGACTCAATGGGCCAAATGGCCTCCTTCTGGGTGGTAATGACGTTCCTATGACATCTAACCTAGATCTGGCTTTGTACAGCTTCAAGTTGTGGCCCCTGGTCCTCCCTCGACTAGTTAATCGGAACAAACTGTCGAGTGGAACACAATCTATTCTAGAAACAGTAACAACAACATTGACAACTTATAATGCGTCTTTAACGTAATGAAACATTCCAAGGTGCTTCACAGGAACATTATAAAACAAAATGAGACACCGAGTCACAAGAGGAGGCAGTAAGTCAGGTGACCAAAAGCTTGGTCAAAGAGGAGGGTTTTAAGAAGCGTCTTATAGGAGGAAAGTGAGAGAGGGAAGTAGAGAGGGGTGGGACGTTTTTAAAATATAAACAAAATGCCAACGCGCTGAATGATCTGAAACAGATGAGTGCACAACAGTGCCCTTCAAGCAGGTGCTGCAAACTGTTTTTTTGAAGACTGCACACAGAGGTTTCCTGTTTGTGAGACCGACAGTGGAAATGGTTCAAATGTGAAAAGCAACCAGGTTAATATCCACACCCCTGCTATTCTCTCAAGAAATAGAAAACTGTGGCATATGAGAGCACAGTGAGTGAGTGACTCCTGGTCACAGGACAACCTTAACAAGGGAATAGCCATCAAGTAAACCCAGTCAACAGCCAGCGTCATAAACAGAGTTCGAGAAACAGAATACAGCAGACGCTGGAAATCTGAAATAAAAACAGAAAATGCAGCAAAAAAACTCAGCAGGTCTGGCAGCCTCTGTGCAGAAAGAGAAACAGAATTAACGTTTCAGGTCTGTGGCCTTTCATCAGAACTTCAAAGCTGTATTTCTCTCTCGCTACGTGGTTGCTGGGTTTTTCCAGCATTTTCTGTTTCTGTATCATAAACAGGAGGCTTGGTTCATGCTGGGACTCTTATGAGTTTGACGAGAGGTTTGTGGTGAGGCTGGATTGTTGGTGGGGGAATCACTATATGCAGCATAATAGAGTGGATTTGGGCAGTGGATGATGGAAACTAGCAAATAATCGAGAATTCACAAATCCTGGTTGAACGCAATCGCTAGTCAAGGTTCACACAGAACAATCAAACCACGTCACTGGGACTACTCAAGTGTTTCATTGTTTTGAAAAGAACAAAGATATAAAATGTACAAATGTTCAAAGCTCTTGGCAACCCCCTTGATAATAAAGGCGGTGTGTCTGAATTGAACCGAATTAAATGGTGTGTCTGAATTGAACCGCATCTTGGGTCAAGTTGACTGATGCCACATTGGCACCAACAAGCCATAACAAACCTTCTACAAGCCTGAAAAATTCAGACGAACATTTGGGAATAGCTGGAGGGTGAATCGTGGAAATTTCGCAAATGCAGCACAGAGAATTACATTTATGTTCTGCTATTAACTGAAAATGAATTACTCAAAAACAGTAATCATTTTTCTGACCAGATCTACTCTGAAGCTCCAGTTTATAATTCAGACTTGTGTCTCACCGAATATGAAGTCTGTAATTTTCCAACACTTGCCTTTCTGGACAGTTATGGCTGTTCCTATTTCGCTCTTAACCATTTATAACGCACACTCAGTTCTGCCCAACTCAGGCTCGACGTGCTCTGGGGTACATTGATGGACGAGATGTTATGGAAAGCCAGTGGCATGGCATAAGAACTGAATTTCTTCACTGGCCCAATTACTCATCCAGCTGCCATCTCAGCCCACTCACCTTGGCCACTCTCCTGGATTCAGTTTTTTGACATTTATTTCTCATTTCGGTTTCTCCCTTCTCTGCCCTGCAACAACCACCTAGGGGACTTTTAAATGTTTAATTCTGGCTTCCAACATGAGTTGTGTTCAACGCCCCAAGATTAGAAGAAAACAAATAAAACGACACTTACACTGAGCTGACTGGCTTCACAGTTGTTGTAGAATGGCCAAGTTGTACTATTAGTGATAGAGTTGATCTGCAGACACTTCCTGGGTAGAAGCTTTAAGTTTATTTACAGTATATTCAGCAGCAACTATATGTGTGCTTTCAACTCCAACTCTAACTCTACACTGACTGATGAGGTAGCCTGTGCTACTCTCCTATTGGCTACTACAGATCATGTGATCTCTCCTAACAAGTATTATTCTCAAAGGTACATTACACACTAAATAAAACCATAACTACTACATTCCTCCCCCTTTAACTCAGCTATACATATTATATTTACAAGTACATATTTTTCAAGACAGCATAATATTTACACTGGGTAAGGAATTTACAAGTTCAGTCTTTCAGGTGGTTTCCTGGTACGTGTGGAACGTCGCAGATCCACAACTTCAGATACTTTGTCAGGAACCTCCTTTTCCGGAGTTGCCTGAACATCAGGTGCTTCGGTGGGGACTTGCAAATCTGTATCCTCAACTCTTACTGGAACATCAGACATGTCTGTGCTGGGTTGAGTATCCTCAACAGGAAACCCAGGCCTGGTCATGGTCACTGGTGGAACCATATTTTAGTGATTTGTCTCTCTCTTCCTTAAATGGTCCACATGTTTGTTTGTGGATGATCCGGCCTTCCACCTCCACGTGGTAAGACAGAGGCCCAGTCTTATTTCACCCAATAACCACTTTGGTCCTTCCCTGAAGTTTTTCACATATAGCCAGCCCTCTCAAGGTGAACTTCCTCTCGCGACTATGCCAGTCATGTCTAGTTTTCCGGCTTCCCTGACTCCTTTCCACCTTCCCCTCTAAATTCGGCATTATTAAGCTCAATCTCATCCTGAGATGGAGTTTCAACAATAACTCCGCAGGTCTGATACCTGTTGTTGTGTGAGGGTTGTCCTGTAATGAAAAAGAAAGCTTGCTAGCTTGGTTGCCAAGGGGTTGCCAGTTAGCTCTTTCTTGCCTGTCTTGAACATTTGAACCACCCTTTCGGCCAGTCCGTTTGAGGAAGGGTGGTACGGTGCAGTTTCTACACGATACTGTTGAGGCTGATAAACTGTTGAAACTCAGCACTTGTAAATGCCGTGCCATTATCGGAAACGGCTACTTCTGGTAGGCCGTGAATGGCAAATCTCTGACGTAGTTTCTCAATTGTAGTGGCCGATGTTGGTGACTTCATCTCATATATGTCCAACCATTTTGAAAGGGCATTGGCAATGAGCAGAAACATTATTCCCAGGAAAGGTCCAACGTAGGCAATGTGTAACCACACCCAGGGTCTACCTAGCCACTCCCATGGGTGTAATGGAGCTGTCACCGGCAACTTTTGCAGTGCTGACATTGCACACAGTGCTTTACTATACTCCCTATTTAGCCATCTAACCCTGGCCACCATTGATAGCTGCGTGCTATGGTCTTCATTCAGGAAATCCCTGGATGGGTACAGTGTAGTTCAATTAAAAGCGGCTCCTTTCCCTTTTGAGGAACTATGATTTGTGCTCCCCATAACAAGATGCCATCCTGGTTGGTTATTTCATGTCTCCTGTTGAAGTGCGGTTTCATTTCATCAGATACAGGCTCCTGTGACCAACCATGAAGCACTTGTTCTAGTGCCTGAGATAGGACTGGGTCCCGACTTGTCCAGTATCTGATCTGTCGAGCACATACCGGTGAGGAATCCAAGAAATTTAACAGTGAAACAAGTTCCTGTGGAACTGGGACGTGCTCATCATTTTCTTGTAAAGGCAAACGATTAAGGGCATCAGCGTTTGCGATTTGATTGCCAGGCCTATGTATGAAAGTGTATTCGTATGCTGCCAGAATTAAGGCCCATCGTTGTATTCTTGCTGAGGCTATGGGTGGTATAGCCTTGTCCTCACTAAACAATCCTAGCAATGATTTGTGGTCTGAAACGATTATAAAATGGCAGCCATGTACGTACCAGTGATAGAAAATTAGATGAGGGATAGGAAACAGGTTAATGGGTATTATTCGGGCTGGAAGAAGGTTTGTAGTGGAGTTCCCCAGGGGTCAGTATTGGGACCCTTGCTCTTCCTGATATATATAAATGATCTAGATCTTGGTGTGCAGGGGACAATTTCAAAGTTTGCAGACAACACAAAACTTGGGAGAATTGTAAATTGTGAGGAGGACAGTGTAACATTGACATTGGCAAGGACATTGACACATTGGTGGAGTGAGCAGATAGGTGGCAGATGAAGTTCAATGCGGAGAAGTGTGAGGTGATACATTTTGGTATGGAGAATATGGAGAGACAGTATAAAATAAAGGATACTATTCTAAAGGGTGTGCAGGAGCAGAGAGACCTGGGTGTATATATACATAAGTTATTAAAGGTGGCAGGACAGGTAGTGAGAGCTGTTTCTAAAGCAAACAGTATTCCAGGCTTCATTAATAGGGGCATAGAGTACAAGAGCAGGAAGGTTATGATGAACTTATATAAGACACTGATTAGACCTCAGCTGGAGTATTGTGTACAGTTCTGGGCGCCACACTATAGGAAGGATGTGAACACACTGGAGAGAGTGCAGGAGAGGTTTGTGAAAATGGCTCCAGGGATGAGACACTTCAGTTATGAGGAAATATTGGAGAAGTTGGGGCTGTTTTCCTTGGAGAGGAGAAGGTTAAGAGGAGACTCGATAGAAGTTTTCAAAATAATGAGGGGCCTGGGCAGAGTAGATGGGGAGAAACTGTTCCTGCTCATAAATGGATCAAGAACCAGGGGACACAGTTGTAAAGTATTTTGCAAAAGAAGCAAATGCGAGGTGAGAAAAAACTTTTTCACACAGTGAGTAGTTAGGGTTTGGAATGCACTGCCTGGAAGTGTGGTGGAGGCAGGTTCAATTGAGGCATTCAAGTGGGCATTGGATGATTATCTAAACAGAAACAATGTGCAGGGTTACGGGGAAAAGGCAGGAGATTGGTAATAAGTTAAAATGCTCAGAGAGCTGGTTCAGACACAATGGGTCAAATGGCCTCCTTCTACACTGTAACAATTCTGAGATATTTCTTGGCACCAAAGGTGATGGACAGGCCCTTCTTTTTCTATCTGCGAGTATCTCTTTTCCACTGTGGTGAGCATTCTTGATACGTAACCTATTGGCTGTCCCGTGCCATCATCCATCCGATGAGAGAGCACTGCTCCCACTCTGTGGGGAGATGCGTCACATGTCAGCACCAATTCTTTCATCTGGTCACGATGCACATAATGGACGAGTGCAACAACTGTTTCACCTTTATGAAAGCTTCTTTTTGGGCTGCCTCCCAAGACTAACGTTGGTTCTTTTTGAGTAGAGAATGCAGGGGGGGGGCGGGGGCAGCACTGTAGACAAATTGGGTAAGAACCACCCATGATAGTTGATCATTCCTAGGAATGATTTGAACTCTGAGGCGTTCTTTGGTGCAGGTACCTCTTATGGCTCTCACTTACTCCTCAACCGATGGAGGCCCTGTGAATCTACCCGGTGACCCAAATGGATTAGCTCCCTTGCTTGGAATGTGCACTGTTCTTTTTTTAAATGCACTCCAGCTTCAAGAAACGTTTTAAGACTTCTTCTAAGTTTGCCAAATGAATCCTGTCACCGATATATCAGGTAAATAGACTCCAACCTGGGGCAGTCCCTGCAGTGAGCTTTCTATTGTTCTCTGAAAGATGGCACAAGATGAGGAAACACCGAAAGGTAAGTGTATATATTGGTACAATCCTTTATGGGTATCAACTGTGACAAATTCCCAGGAGGCATTATCCAACTCTAGCTGTTGATAAGCACGACTCATGTCAAGCTTTGTGTACATTGTTCCTCCTGCCAGCTTGGCATACAGGTCTTCGATTTTTGGAATGGGGCGCCTGACTAGCTTAGCTGCCTTATTAACTTGTCAGTTTGTAATCTCCACAAATTTGGACGCTTCGGTCAGGTTTAAGGATGGGGACTATGGGTGCCGCCCATTCTGAGAACTGAACAGGTTATACAGCGTCCAGTTTCTCTAGTCTGTTCAGCTCAGTGTCAACTTTTTCTCGCAGGGCATATGGCACTGGTCTCACCTTCATCAAGTGAGGGGTTGCTTCCAGATCCACATGAATCTTGGCCTCTAGGCCCTGGATTTTCCCCAGTTTGTCCTTGAAGATGGTGGCCTACTTTCAAAGTAGCTCTGGTAGCCCACTTGCTCTCAACTGGAAAATTCCAGCCCATTCTAACTTAATCTCCTTTAACCAATTTCACCCCAGGAGGCTTGGCCCTTCACCTACTACCACCATCAAGGAGAGCTTTGCTGATCGGCTTCCATAATGGACAGTTACTCTGCTTATGCCTTTTACTTGAATATCTTCACCTGTATATGTTTTGAGCTTGGCAGCTGTTTCTTCTAAACTTAATTGATGTTCCCCATTATTCAAATATCTGAAGGTATGTTCCCCAATTACTGTAGTGGAAGTTCCCGTGTCCACTTCCATTCTAACAGGTTTGCCAGTTACTTTCACTGTGACAAATATTGGTTCTGTCTTTCCAACTTTCAGATTAAATAACGAGTAAATGTCTGAATTTGTTGTTCAGGCTCTTCTACATTGTAGATTTCATTGGGCTTCTTCTTTTGTTTACATGCCTGCTTGAATCTTTCCTTGCACTGCCTCATCATGTATCCATTTCTGTGTCAATAGTAGCATTCGATTTTTTTAAACTGCCAATTGCTAAAAGACTGATTGTTTCCACCTCTATTAAAATTATTCTTCAATTTCACTGCTAAGTTATTTTTCTTTATTCTTCAGCTAGCAGAGGCTGTTTCCCGCTTCTTGGCAGAGTCTTGCTTTTTCGCGCCACTTTCAGCCGAGGTTTCCCACCCGATGTGGCGGACGGAGCCATTTTGCACATCCTGTACGGCTTTTGAATCTCTTACTGCGCTTTCCATGGCCAGCGCTATCTCTAGCCCTTTCTTAAAATCCAGATTCACTTCGGACAATAATCTTTTCTGAACAGTGTCCTCTTTAACACCACACACTAAACGATCTCTAAGCATGTCATTCAGAGTCGTACTGAACTCACAATGTCCTGTTAGCTGTTTTAAATTTGCCATTCAGCATGCAATTGTCTCACCCGGGGCTCTGTTTCGTGAATTAAACCTGAACCTCTGCATCATGGCTGAGGGCTTGGGTTAAAAGTGACCCTTCACGAGGTCCAACAATTCATTGAAATTTTTCGAGTCTGGGACACTGGGTGCCATCAAACTTCAAAACAGACTAGGTTTTGCTCCCACAAGTGCTCAAGAGGATCACTCGTCTCTTTCTTCCCCTGTAATCTCGTTTGCTTGAAAAAAGAACGTGAGGCATTCTATGTATTGTGACCAATCGTCTGTGGCTGGTTCAAAATGATAATTTCTCCCAAATTGTGGCATTTTGAGAGAGGATAACTTCTTCAATTCTAATGGAGCTTGCTACTTATAATCACTGGGTGAGGTACAGTGCCGATTTCTTAACTTGGTTTCTTCTGCTCGATCCTGTTTTATCCTCATCTCCAGTTTGTTGTAGGGTGGCTGAGATGTACTATTAGTGATAGAGCTGATCTGCAGACAATTCTTGGGTAGAAGCTTTAAGTTTATTTACAGTATATTCAGCAGCAACTATACGTGTGCTTTCAACTCCAACTCTAACTCTACACTGACTGCTGAGGTAGCCCGCACTACTCTCCTATTGGTTACTGCAGATCATGTGATCTCTCCTAATAAATATTATTCTTAAAGGTACATTACCCACTAAATAAAACCATAATTACTATAATAGCATCAAATTTCGCAACAACTGCAACGGATGTGATGCTGAACTTTATAAAAGTCCTCAGACTGCCCTCCCAATTCAGTGATATGAATAATTAAACCAGCGCCTTTAACCAACAGACAGATCTTAACATGGATACAGAAAGCTCCGTCTGTCTATCTCGCCTCCAACAGGTCTACTCGAACTGAGACGTGCTTGAAATGTTGACATTTAAACTGTTTTAATCTCGCACCTGTACTTACGGCACCAACTGCCAGAGTGCTGCTTCACCCGAAGACCGTTTGCAGAACTCGAATGTGTTCAGCGCACGAACTGAGTCCACAGAGCAACGGCAGCACAGAACAGTGGTTCCACCCCGTCAGCGCAGCTTGGGTCTGTCCCTGTTGGTGAGCTCACTCGGTCACGGTTACTGATCTGAGATTTTCTAGGCCCGAGCGAGGAGAATTATATCATTTCAGAAATATGTGTCTTTCCCAAGATAATGTACAGAAACGATCCTAGCCACCTGAATTTATGTTTATGTCATCAGTTTGTTCACTTTTTTTCCTGGCGACAGATTCAAAGGGGAGTAAAAATGAACATTTGGTCTTTTAAAATCTCCCGGATTACTTTTAAAAGCCACCAGGAGATCGATGCTGATTCCAGGAGACTCCCAGCCATTCCTGGAGGGTTAGCAACCCTACCCTGTCCTTCTTGACAGATGTTTCAACAGAGGGATACTGATTGTTTTAATTCTCTGGCCCAACACTCCTGATATTTGAAACTGGAGTCTCTTGAATATATTTTTGGTCACAGGTTTACTTAACTCCAAAAAGTAAGGGACCTGAGAGAAATCACTCTGGAAGCAGTTCACTGTTAAACAAAGACCAGCCCACAGCCAATCTAGGTCTGTTTCACCAACAGGGGCGTTCCAGGTAGCACCACTTTCAAAAAACTGATCTGTATCAAATAAGTAAGACCTTTCAAGCCTGCAGTTTTCCCCTCTTCATGTTTAAGCAGGCTTCTCATGTCCGTATAGTTCAATATATGAACCCAAAGTATAATACGAACAGAATAACAGAACTAGTTCAGAAGAAGATTCACAGACCTGAAACTCTGTTTCTCGCTCTCTACACAGAGGCTGTCAGACCTGCTGAGCCTTTTCCAGCATTTTCTGGTTTTATTTCAGATTTCCAGCATCCTCTGTATTCTGCTTCTCGACTCCCGTTTATGCTGCTGGGCTGTTGACTGGGTTACAAGGGGCGGATTTACAATGAGACACACCGTGCTGTGGCACGGGACCCCCAAACAACGGGGGGGGTGGGGCGGCCAGAACGAATGAGCTTCAAAACTGAGTGTGCAACCTGGTGCTGTAACAGTCCCTCCCACCCAGGGGGACGTGAGGTGTAAGGCGAGAGCCTTTTCCTCGATGTTTCCTCTGGTTTTGCTGCAGTTGCTCCACTCTGAGGCTGATTTAATTTCATGTTCATTAGTCGTTTGGTAGTACAGGACTTGAATGCCTCTACCAATCAGAGTCCACTTGCCAACCAATCAGCACTCTCTTCTCACACAGTATAAAGTTGTTACTTCGCCTGACATTGGTATTCTTGTGATTGTCCTGATGAGTGCAAGATGAAAAGCTTCGACAAAATGTCTTTTTTCAGCAATATTCATGTTAATTGCTCAAGTTTCCCACAGTGCTAAGATTGTCAGATCGATAACCCTGCGGCCAAACTGAATTCAACCGCTTGCCTGAAAATCTGCAAACTGTCTGAGGCCCAGGTAACTGTACAATGACCCCACCACTTGGGTTTATATATGATAGGCTCAGTGGGGCACCTTGTGCACTCTACCCGCTAATCCCTCGTCCCTCACATTTAAACTAAATCATTGGTAATTGAAACTTGAGACAATATTTATCACTGCAGAGATGATATAGACAGATCCGGGCAATCTGTGTGCTGTACAAACCGATTTTCAAACAGACATGGAGCATTTATTAATAGTTGCAAATTAAATGTAAATTAAAAAGCAATGGTTTTAATGCACGGTGTTATGTTGGCAAATGTTTAACACATTTTAGCCCGTTCCACTAAAAGGAAAGCCATTCTTTGTAGCGTTCATGGGCAGTGTGTTTGGTGAAGAAAGCTGGGAAATTACAGTCCTGCTTCACTTCATATGTTGTGTTAGGAAACACGACCTAAAAAAAGTCACATGACTTTTACTACAATACCCAGAAAGCTACACAATTCACTGAACACACCAAAACCCACATCTGGAATTATCAATTGAAGACCTATCGATTCCTAATCAATCACTTCCTGGTGTCACATCCTCAGGAAGCAGTGATATGTTTCAAGAATGTTCATATAAACATGTAGAATTCCTGTCATCAGGCTGATGAATCATCCTCATCCAAGTTTTAGTTAATGTTATATCTGATGTCCTTCCCGCCCCTGTCTTGTTCTGGAGAGGCAGATTAGACAAAGCGAGGAATGTGAGCAGCCTCCAGTACATGTGAGTCTCATGTGACTGGAGCTCTTTTTGTTACTGTAAGAGCAAAGACATGCCTGGAGTCACAGGGTTGAACACGTAACCCTGTACACCCACATGTTCATTAAAAGCAGGCTAGTGTGGTGCAGTAAACTGGCTGATCACAGTCAGCACAGAGACAGAGTCAGACAGACATCCTCCCACATACACACACTCTCTGATACAGGGCGTGCCACTTGCTAACAAGCCTAGAGCAGACTGTGAGGGGCACATGGTGAGCCAACTCGCTTCACTCAACAATAACGAAGCCTGTCTGCTCCCCTCAGCCCATGATCGCCAATGCAAGTAGGGAGCTCACTCACTGGCTATTTGAATGAATAGCCAGGGCTACAGGTTAAAGGTGTCAGTGTGGCCCTGGTGCTAGCAGTCTGGCCTCTGGGTCAGATGGTTGTGAGTTCAAGTCCCACTCCTGTCCAGACACTCCAGGGAAGTGTTGTCCTGTCAAAGATGCCACCTTTGGACATAAAAGGTCTCATGAGGCTATGTTGAAGAAGAATAGGTGAGTTAACCTTGGTGTCCTGGCCAATATTTATCCCTCAGTCAACATCACACAAAACAGATTCTGGTCATTGTCACATTATTTGTGGGAGCTTACTGGGTGCAAATTGGCTGTGGCGTTTCCCACATCAAAAATATTTCATTTGCTGTATAGCTTTGGGACTTATGGTGGTCATGAAAGGCGCTATATAATTGCAACTCTTTAAATTTTGGTATGGCTATGAGGTGGTTTTAAAAGTGCCAGCCTACCATGCTGGAACAGGAGACACTGTAGTCCACACACATGCTTATGGCTAGCTCCTTACCTCAATAACACCAAGTTAGACTCAATGACAGGAAATAAATAGAGACAGATTCGCCTGGCACTGCTCTGGGCTACATCATATCAAATGGTTTCATAGTCACACCTTCAGAGTCACTCCTTGGCTCTCACTCCAGATAGCGTGTCCAGTGCACAGAGACACCAGGAATTGGATTGGAAAACGGGCCATGGGGGGATGTTGGAGGGAAGATACTGGGCAGTCCCAGAGCTTCACTCCGCGCATTCCCATTCTCTCCTCATAGTCAGCAAGCCTTGATGGGGAGAGGAGTTTCAGTAAAACCTCGGCCAGTTTGGTCAGAGGCTGAAACATTGATCTGGAGCCGAGTTTTAACTTGATTTAAATTTAAATGATTGTAACGCTGGCCGGCAGAAACCACAACAGCAGCTCATGCTCTTCCACTGAGCGACACTTATGAGATTTTCCAGTGAGTGATGAGATCTCAGTAAAGTGCAATGTTTCTCGGGTCTCCTGGGTAACAGATGTGCTGTCAGTGCTGCTTTGCCTCAGTAAAGGGTTCTTCAGCAGTTGGGTCCCTCTGCCATAAATGTCCAAAAGTCATATCCTTGTCGATGATATGAAAAATGTGGGAACTTTGAAAACCTTTCACTTGCTGTGTGCAAATTGGCTGCCACGTTTCCAACATTACAATAATGGACAGAAGGGAAGGATCATAAAAAACCCATAGAAAAGGCCGTCTGGCTGATGTGCTTCAAGAAACAGATGCACCTTTTGGACAGGCTCGTTGAAACACAGGCAGCTGAGAATCGGGAGCCAGCCCTGGAATTCCAAACAAAGGCCCCAGCAGGGGAGAAGTTACTGTCAGCATTGCAGGCTCTGAACCAGGAAAGGGGGCAGTTAGCGTGGGAACATAAGACCCAGCAGGAATATTTACAGTGTCAGGTCACCGAGGCCAAGAACAATGAGCTGGGGTTGCGGGAAAAGAATGCCCGCCTAGCAAGACAAGTAAGAGAGCAGGAGGAGAAAGTAAAAGGCTTATAGGCAGCTATAAGATACTGAGCGCACAGCGGTTTGAGGATGCAGACCACGGCCCCTGTCAGAAGCAGATAGTGAGTCTGAACCTTGCTCTAAGGACGGCAAAAGGCATGGTGTGCCTCATAAGCCCTAGTGCAGCCCAGGTTGACTTCACACGGAAGGGTTCTCAAAATTCCCACAGTTTTCATATCATCAACAAGGATATGACTTTTGGACTTATACCTGAAACCAGACAGAGAGGAAACAGAATACGCATTCTTCCCTTTAAAGCAATCAACCCAGAGAAAGACTTAAACTAAAGCCCATCAAAATCTTGCATAAATAATCACTACTAACTACTAAGGCAGGAAGGCAGCAATCAATGCAATTATGCAAACCCATCAATACTCCACATATACAATGGCTTTCAGTTCAAAACTAGTTACGGGGACAGGAAGACAATGATAAACATCATGTGAGCCCATTAAAAACAATGGAACAACAATCACCTGGGGAAGCCCACCAAAATCAAACAAAGAACTAACCTTGATTTGGATTGAGATAAGAAATTCGAAAAAAAGCAGTATCACTGGGCCAGGAGATCTGAAGTGAGCAGTTTTGGGCAGGGACACAGAAAGGTGCGCAGTTTGAAAGCTGACACAGGGCGGTGAGCAGTTGGGTAGGAAGGAGTGGCATCAGGAAGAGAATAACCCTTCCAGCACAAAGCTCAACTGTTATGGGTGTGGGAAGAGTGGACACTGGAGGAAGGAGTGTAAGATAAGGAGTGGAAAGATAACAAGGGAAAGAATTCCTCAACCCCAGCCCAAAAGGCAGAGACAGGAATCCCTCTCGCCACGGTCCAGTCATTTTTGGGCGCCATGAGAACCCCATTGACTGGCCCAGTGAGGGTAGCAGCCACCACCAGCGCGCTGACCCCATCAGCCCCATCTAACCCACAACCCTGACTAGAGCCAGCAGCAGTGGGGGAGGAAGGGGAGGTTTTCATCCATAAGGTGAAAGCCCATTCCTCGCAGAACCCCGGAGTGAGGGTAACCGGCAGGCCGATGTGTTAGCTAAGGAGGGGGCCCGCACAGGCGTTTTCTGGGACCCATATGGGTCCCGTCCTATAGCAGCAGTCACGGGTAGGAATGGGAACCAATGTAACTTGTTTAAATCCGAGAGAAGGGAACAGCCAATTGGGGCAAGTTCTGAGGATAAAAATCCTCAGCCTGCAGCAGAAGCAAACTCACAGACTGCACAAGCATGTGCAGTGGCTTGTTTTAAGGGAAGGGCCATCCCACACACCGTTTGGGACACTCCTCCCACTCATCTGGGACTCAGACGAGGTGGGACCTGAGGGCAGAGAGTTACCTGCCCCTGACACAGGTTTAGAAGTGGTACAGCCTGAGGACAGAAATCCCCAGCCAGCGGCAGGGGAGATTCCACAGGCCGCAAAAGAGGGGACAGTGGCTCGGGTTGAATATCCACCAGCCAGAAAACCCCCACCAGCCAGAGTCCCTAGAAGGTCTCCACGAATGCCACGGCCAAAGAAACCATGATCACCGGCTCCCCAGTTTAAAAGGGCAGCCCCTCAAGTCAGGGATCGATCTGAGGACAGAGGTCCCCAGGCAGCAGCCGCAGGCTGTGAGGGACCAAAGGTACAGGACAGGGCGGCCACACCGCAGGGGGCAGTGTGCTGTAGCCCGAACAGGGATTAACCTGGCCGCCCGGGGACGGGTGGTCGATGTACATAGCTTCTGTTATTTAATTTTGAGATTATTAAGTTTGGGTGTTTTAGTTAAATTTTAAATAAGGTGGTTGGTAGTTGAAGTATTATTGTTTAAGAGTGTTTGTATTGAGTCGAGGTCACAAGACTCGACTATGCTTTACCCAAGCCAGCGAGTCTGTTCAGGACCTGGATATTTGCTCTTATGTCTCCCGACAGAAAGGATTTCGATAGGATGGGGGGCAGACTCCTACTCGCCCTGATAGGAATGGCCACTGGGAGGCGAGGTGACCTGGAGGACTCCCCCATTTTTGGGTGCTCAGGGGAGAGAGCACCGGTTGTGACTGTGAGGGGCAGCGAAGGTAACGTGGAGGAGATCACTACCTATTCCCATGTGGGAAGATGGCCAGAGTGGCTGGGATCTAACTCCACCCGATACTCCAGTCAGACCGGGGTTCACCTACAGGGAGGCCTCCCTCCCCTGCCTCAGCAGACAGGCTGTGGCCACACGGGTCGGGGTCACTGAGGGGAAACACGTGTACCTGATCTGCAGAGGACAGATTCCCCTGGGAAGGTGGTGATGGCTCAGGAAGCTGAGCAGAGACATGGGGGTCGGTACATCTGACTGGGAGCGATTGGGGCACGACACCCATCGGACCATTACCGGGAACCGTGGGGGGGTGAGCGTGTGCTGGGACAAGTGGTGGAAATCGGAACAGGGAATCTGTGTCTGCATGTGGGGATCGCGGAAGACCTGCCCCACGGGCGTATCCATTATCTTTTCCGCAGCATGGCTGGATAATGGGAAGGGGGTGGAATGGGATTCCCACCTACACACTTGTATAACTCCATCCTCTCCAGCCTCAGTTAAGGCCACTGAACACGTGGCACGCGCCCAAAAGCCCCTGCCCACGGCCCCGACAGTGAGGACACATACGGAGAAGAGCCCTGCTACCACCAAGGGACCAGGGAATGGGCTGGTACTAGTGCCAACCGACAAGGTGCTATACCAGGGGGTACACTACGCGGTAACTTCCGTGATTCTAAACCTCACAGAGGTACACTTACCTGAGTGGTGCCCCAAGGAGACAGAACAGCTCTACCAGGCCCTGTTCAAGGAATTCTACGAGTTCGATTTTGCCAATGTAGACAAAACAGAACATACACTACTCACACTGAGTACTTTAGCAATGCGGGGAGACAAAGAAGGGGAAGCTGGAATGATGTTTTCACAGCTTATAATACAGGATCCTCTGTGATAAACAGTCTGGATGACATAGAATTACAGACACAAATAAACGGTTTAAAAACACAATTACGAAAAATCTTAACACAGTGATAGGCTCAGAGCTACCCAAGGACCAGGCCATGATGGTCCATTTAAAGGAGATTACTGCTGAGTTGGAAAGGCACGCCAAAACAGTGAATGCACTCATTCGAGAGGATAGGAATGTATCAGACCAGGCTGCACAGAACGAGGTGTGCGTGCTGTACGGGGCATGGTTCCTGGGCGAGGGCCACAGCAACCTGGAGGATTTGAAGCAAGGTTTAGTCCCCTCCTGGATCAGCAACAAGCACCTCGCAGCCCTCCACCCATTTGAGAATTCACTCAGCCCGTCTCAGTTCCGTCTAGCCTCTGAAGCCTACCCTGTCCCAGTAGATTGTGGGCGCTCCAACCACACCATCATGGGTATAGTAGTGAGGATGCCAGTCATGGGTGGGACAGCCCGGCCTGCACCGGTATATAGGGTGGAGAACATTGGAGTCATTCATGGGGATGCACACGTCCGTTTCGCAGCGGTCTCGCCTTACGTCATAAAATGGGAGCACATGATGACAGGTACAGACCTCTCTGGGTGCCAGAGCCGGGGTGCACACGTAGTCCTGTGTCCCCAGCACTTGAACACCTATTCCAGACCACAGTGCGGGTTTAAAACTGCTGGTGCACGGCCTATAAACTGTACCATGGAGGTATTGGCACAAGGCCATGTTCCCCCACAGGTAGCATATATAGGGGGTGGGACATATTGTGTCACCACAAGTGCGCCCCACTACCAGCTTGGACAGCACATCCGGTGTCCGGTAAGTGACAGCAGTTTTTATTTTAAACCCGAGGCAGAAGTGGCCCAAGAACAGATTGTCCCCATTCCTGAACTCTCCACTGTTCACCTCACTGTTAGGGAAAACATTACCAACCTGCAGAGCTCTGTCACACATTTCGGTTACGAAATTCCCCCTCTACCAGAACATCTTACTAAACTACTAAAAGCTGTAGAGTTATCACAAAAGTATTTCTATACTTTGGAACAGAAAACGCACGAGATAGAGGGAGAGATTCAAGGTATCACAGTCCCATCCTGGTGGGACATTTTCGAAAACATAGAGGTCCCTTCATGGGTCAGAACGGCTTCCCACATCCTGGTGGTTTTCCAGCTGGGAATAGTGTTGTACCTGTTGTGCTCTCAGTGCAAAGGGAAAAGGCTAAATCCCAGAGTTCCAAAACGAAAGGACCTGGAAGAAGCATTATGCTAAGGTGGAGAGAGATACACCTGTTTGAACCTTTCATATATATTTTTCTGTGTGTTCCTGAATAAAGGTTGTTGTTTTTTTTTGTATTCGGTTATTTTTAAGAAAGACTTTTACGTCTTGTTTTCTTTTAATAAAGATGTATGTGCACCCAGCGGGGTGTTGGGCCCCTTAAATATTTGGATATATGTAAATAACTGTGTTTTGCCTATGCATGCTTACGTACACCACATTTTAAAGAATGGGGAATGTATGTGTCATGAGATCTTCGATAGGTAATTACAGGGGAAGATTGACTATGGAGGGTGGGGAATTTTGTTTTTTTTTCCAGTTTAATACTTGAAGCAAGGTTTAAGTATCACGGGGGGGGCTAAAGAGTTCTCAAAATTCCCACATTTTTCATATCACCAACAAGGATATGACTTTTGGACTTTTATGGCAGAGGACCCAATTGCTGAGTTAAGTGTAGAACCCTGCAGCCCATGAAGGCCTGGGACTGGACATGCCCAGGCTTGTTGAGTGCAGTGTGGATTGTTGCCTGAAACCAGTCAACGAGAGGAGACAGAATGCGCATTCTTCCCTTTAAAACAATCAACCCAGAGAAAGACTTCATCTTACATGAAACTAAAGCCCATCAAAATCTTGCATAAATAATCGCTACTAATTACTAAGGCAGGAAGGCAGCAATCAATGCAATTATGCGAACCCATCAATACTCCACACATACAATGGCTTTCAGTTCAAGACTAGTTACGGGGACAGGAAGACAATGGTAAACATCATGTGAGCCCATTAAAAACAATGAGACAACAATCACCTGAAAAAGCCCAAATCAGGCAAAGAACTAACCTTGGTTTGGTTTCAGATAAGAAATTCGAAAAAAACAGTATAACTGGGCTACCAGTTACGAAATGGGTGGGTAGTTTTTGAAGGGTGAGCAGTTTTGGAGTGGTTGAAGCGGAGTTTAAGCAGGGAGAGGTAGCTAAGCCAAGCAGAGGGAGGAGATCTGGAGGTTTGCAGGCCCTCAGGCAACATCACGGCGAGGGGCACGGGGTGACAGGCTCAACCGAAGACAACAAGGCCGCAACCGCAGCCCTCCACGAAGATCGACCACCCACAACCGCGCCCTCCACCCAACTGAAGAACCTTCGCAGATTCCACAGACCAGGACCACGTGGGGACGGCAGTCCCCAGAGGACACAAAGAGCGTACCCCAAAACTGCTACCGGCTTACCTGGCTGGATTTCAAACTGTCAAGGAACCTTGGTTGGTGAGCATGATCCCTGGCCTCTCCTAGTTCAGTTTAGTTAGGTTTTGGGGGTGGGATAAGGGTAAGGGGATTAGTAGCGTGATTTTCCCTCGTTATGCCGTGTGTTCCCCATTCTTAACTAAATTTACTTTATAGGTCTGTATAATCTCAGTGTAATCCTAATGTTATAAATTCATTTGTGACTTCAGTAAACTCAGTTTTTTTCATGCACCAAAACCAGTTGTCTGCTGCACTTTGTCACAACCCCCAAATAAGTTCAAGGTCTAGAACCCAGGGAGTGGGAGCGATTCGGACCGCTCAGAAGTCAGAGGTGAAGCTGACACACCCCACCACCCCCTACACAAGCTCCCACAAACAGCAACGTGATAATGGTCAGATAATGTTTTTTATTATGTTGATTAAGGGATAAATATTGGCCAGGACACTGGGGAGAACTCCCCTGTTCTTCTTCAGAATACTGCCAGGCAACCATTAACCTTGACGTCTGTTATTTTATGGAAAACATGCAATGTAGAAATTGATACTGTCTAAGCCTTCTTTGAAAGCACTGGGTCTCTGTGAACGTTCCATAGCTTCCATCTGGGCTGATCCCCAGAGCAGTGTCTAACCACTTTTTAACCTCCCACTACTGCAGGTCTGTTGGCAAATAATGTGCAGCAGCTGGCAGAATTACTCAAGAAGGGGGGATTCCTGGCGAATGAGTCAGGCTGTGAACAATAATTTATCGAGTATGTTGTGTCCATTAACAGCTGACACACAAAAACAGTCAGCCTATCCAACTAAATGGTGCGTCTACAGAGGTAGCTGGAATTAAACAATGTGAAGCCGTAATTGAGGTCTCTAAATTAAAAGTTATAACTGGGTTAAGCTTCAATCTTGCAAGTCCCTTGTGATTTGTGCAGGAGTGGTCAAACATTTTGCCTCCAAGGCCTCACCCCCTGTGTTATAAACATTCCACTGACCCCCTGTGACGCAAGGAGTGTTTTTCTGCATAAAAATTAGTTATACAGTTAAACAATATATATATTTACATTTATTGTTAGTTTACTCACTTAAGGTGAACCTTGTTGCTAGTGCCTGTTTGCTAAACACTTTGCGGCCACGCCCCTCCTTCCTGTATCTAGAACCTGCTCCAGCCCCTACAATCGTCCAAGATCACAGAGTCATAGAATCTCACAGTGCAGAAGAGGCCCTTCAGCCCATCGAGTCTGCTCCGACATGTGAGAAACACCTGACCTACCTACCTAACCCCATTTACCAGCACTTGGCCCATAGCCTTGAATGTTATGACGTGCCAAGTGCTCATCCAGGTACTTTTTAAAGGATGTGAGGCAACCAGCCTCCACCACCCTCCCAGGCAGCGCATTCCAGACCGTCACCACCCTCTGGGTAAAAAAGCTTTTCCTCACATCCCCCCTAAACCTCCTGCCCCTCACATTGAACTTGATCTCTTCACTCTTCCAATTTTGGCCTCTTACGCATCCTGGTAGATGGTGGTGTAGTAGTAATGTTGCTGGATGAGTAATCCAGAGACCCAGGCTAATGCTCTGGGGACATGGGTTCAAATCGCACCATAGCAGCTGGTGGAATTTGAATTCAGTTAGTCTCAGTAATGGTGACCATGAAACTATCATCGGTCGTCACAAAAACCCATCTGGTTCATGAATGTCCTTTAGGGAAGGAAATCTGCTGTCATTACCTGGTCTGGCCTACATGTGACTCCACAGCCACAGCAATGTGGTTGACTCCTAACTACCCTCTGAAATGGTCAAGCAAGGGCAATTAGGGATGGGCAACAAATGCTGGCCTCGCCAGTGATGTCCACATCCTATGAAAGAATAAAGAAAGATCATCAGCATCTGTGCCTTTAGCTGGTCCTGGAACTGCCCCTTAAATCTCTCCAGCTCTCACAAACCCTTGAAAACTTACCGTTGTAGCCTTTAGTTACCTGTACTAATATGTGGCTTGGTATCAAATTTTGCTCGATAACACTCCTGTGAAATGTCTTGGGATATTTTAAAGGCGCTAAATAAAAGCAAGTTGTTGTTGTTGGGCTGCGGGCATTCCCAGGATTCTGCAGTTTGGTCAGATCAGTGACAATCAGGAATAGACAATCCGGCTGCTTTAAATCAGCTGTGAATCATTAAGCAAGTGTTGCATTCATTTCAAAAAGAATCTCTGGTTAATTTGTGACTGTGTAAAGTGCCACTGGACTGGTCCACAGTACAATTCCTCACCTTCACATATACCAGCTTGCCTTTTAGACCCATCTCCTTCTCCAATGTTGAAAGCTTCTCCTCAATGGAGTTTAAGTGCTGTTGAATTTCTCGAAACTGTTCCTCCATTTTCCTTTAGGATCTTCTCTTTGTTCCCTGAGATCACTAGTTAAACAAGGGTCCTTCCCAGTGACAACCTCTGTCTCTGAGTAACAATCTACAGTTAAGCCACTTCCCCAACAGCTCCTCACTGGAAACAGCGCTAATGCTTTGCGATGCCAACAAAAGATGAGACATTAAACTGAGGCCCTATCTGCCCTCTCAGGGGGACATTAAAGATCCCATGGCACTATATCGAAGAGCAGTGAAGTTATCCCAAGTGTCCTGGCCAATGTTTATAATTCAGTCAACATCAGAGAAAATGATTGGATCAGATCTTCTGCTATCGGGAGCAGTGATGCACTGAACTTAAGTTGTTGTTGCTCCTTGGGACCCTCGGAAGTCCTGACATCTGCACATGTGTTGTAATTGCCCGGGAAGGTTAAACTTCCAATGGGCTGATCTGTGGTATCCAGGGCACTGCGCAAAAGTCTCTTACATTGGTTTCAGTGTCAGAGACTTGGGCTAGGTACACACTACTTACCCGGATACTTACCCTAGAATTGTTACATAATTTAATCTCTGGTGTAACTCAGTGATTAACAGCATAACTCAGCCCAACACCACAACCAACCCCCAACTGCACACCATACCCAACCCGATCTGACAACCACCCCCAACCCGATTACCCCCCCAACCTGCTCCAACTAACTCCCCAATCCGACTACACACCCGGCCTGTCCCAACTACCCTACTGCTCAACCTAACTATGCAAACCCACCCCGCCAACCTGACCCCCCCCCACCAACCTAACTAACCCCCGCCACAACCCCCAGACCCAACCTGACCCAACTGCCCCCCCGACCTGACCCGACTCACTGCCAACCCAACCACCGTCCCACACTACCCGCCTCCCTGACCCAACCCGACTTCCCTGTGACCCGACTACCCGCTCCCATCGCCCATCCACCTCCTGACTCACTCACTCACTATTCCACTGAAAGACTTGCGACCTTTAAAAACTGACCTGAACACGGCATCTAATGTTGTAAAAGAGCCGCTGGGTCCCCGTGCGCTGTTCCCCTTTGCCCGCCTTCTCCTCTGCTCGTTGGGTTTTCCCCTTCAGGGGGCTGCGGTGCTGGTGCGTCTGGGATCAGCAGACCCGGCTGGAGGCGCGCAGACGGTGGCAAAGCGCACGGCGTTGCTGCTGACCCAAGATCTGACCCCGGGAGCTTGCTGTGCGCGAATTGGCAGCTGCCTTTCCTACATCACAGCGGTGACTAGGTTTCAAAACAACTTCACCCGCTGGAAAACTATTTCTATGCAACAAATTCTGATGAAAGGTCACTAACCTGAACAGTTATCTCCCTTTCTCTCTCTCCCCAGAGACAATGTCTGGTCTGCTGAGTATTTCCTACCTTTCCTGTGTTTATTTCAGGTTCCAGTCTCTCCTGTATTTTGCTTCTCTTTGTGGATCCACGTTGTTTAAGTGAATTGGGGGGGGATATTGTTAAATAATTAAAAGCAAATGGTCCTGAGTAACAGGAGAGGGGGAAACAGTGACAGGTAAGTGAAGCCTGGGGAAGGGGACAACGCCCGAGCTGCTCAGGGGAGCGGATTCTCCGCTATTGCAGCGCAGGATTTTGCTGATTCCGCTCCGCACTCACCAGACCCCAGACCCGGGTTCGCATCCCAGCCCCGGGACCTCAGGACCGACTCCGGAACAGCAGCGACCCCGCGGCCGAACGGCAGCAAAACGAAAGCAAAATGAACAAGCGCGGCCCCGACTGCCCGCGCGTGCTCGCCCCCGACCAACAGAGTTCGCGCGCGACCCGGAAACAGAGACAAAGGAACGTGCGCGTAACAGACAATAAACTGTGCACATTCTCAGTAATAATAACTCCCTCCCTCAGTGTGACTACCCTCCCTCATTGTGTACCCTCCCTCAGTCTGTAACCTACCTCTGTCAGTGTGACTACCCTCCCTCAGTGCCTACCCTCCCTCAGTGTGACTACCCTCCCTCAGTCTGTAACCTACCTCTGTCAGTGTGACTACCCTCCCTCAGTGCCTACCCTCCCTCAGTGTGACTACCCTCCCTCATTGTGTACCCTCCCTCAGTCTGTAACCTACCTCTGTCAGTGTGACTACCCTCCCTCAGTGCCTACCCTCCCTCAGTGTGACTACCCTCCCTCAGTCTGTAACCTACCTCTGTCAGTGTGACTACCCTCCCTCAGTGCCTACCCTCCCTCAGTGTGACTACCCTCCCTCAGTCTGTAACCTACCTCTGTCAGTGTGACTACCCTCCCTCAGGCAGTGTGTGCTCCCCCAGAGAGTGTGTACCCTCCCTCAGAGAGCATATACTCTCCCTCAGAGTGTCGGCTCCCTCAGAATGTTTTACCCTCCCTCAGAAAGTGTACACCCTCCCTCAGCAGTGTGTATACCTCCCCTCAGACAGAGTGCGTACCCTTCCTCGGAGAATGTATGCTCCCTCAGTCAGAGAATTTGTTCCTCATCCAAAAATCACACCCCCCGCCTCTGCACTCCCAGACTCAGCAGGTGAATGTGCCTCTGCTGAGGTCCAAAGCGCTGGACAGTGAAGGGCTGTTCACTCTCAGACACAGAATGAAGGAGGATGTATGAGCCCAAGGATCAGTGTGAAGAAGTTCCAATCCTTGAGGGATAGAGAGGGGCGCATGGGTCTAGCAGTGAGACAGAACATGTACCCTTAACATGGTGTTTTCCCATACTGTTTGAGACTCTTCTAGTTTGTCTGAATGGAGCATCCCAGCTCCCACCTCCTCAGGAGCCTTGTACACACTCTCTCTGGTACACACACTCTCTTGTACACACTCTCTCTTGTACACACTCTCTCTGGTACACACACTCTCTTGTACACACTCTCTCTGGTACACACTCTCTCTGGTACACACTCTGCTGAGTGCGGAGCAGAATCCACTAAAGCCAACTGGAAAGATAAATGCCAGTGATAACGTGGTCTGGAATGAGCTTCTGATACCGAGGTTGGGCTGTGCAGTGTTCTCTCGACTTTCAAGGTCCATCCACAATAAGCCCGTTCTGAAGGCTAATTTTTGTAGCATTGGGGTGAAGTCAGTGGGAAGGTATTTTTCATATTACCAGAAGGATTCAGTGTCATAAAAAGGGCATACAAGAGACACAAGCACGTGCCTAACAGCGACAACATGGCAGAGGTGGTGATCTGCATCCAAATTGTACAAGTTTATGTCATAGAGCCATCGAATTATACAGCACAGAAACAGGCCCTTCAGCCCATTTGTATCAGTGCCAGCCATCAATCAAACCTATCTATTCTAATCCAATTTTCCAGTACTTGGCCTGTAGCCCTGTATGCTTTGGTGTTTCAAGTGCTCATCTACATATTTCTTAAATGTTGTGAGGGCTTCTTAAATATTGTGATTGTGTTTTTAATAGGCAAGAAAATACCAGTGTGTATTTGTGATACAGTGAAAACTACCTTGAAGAAAAATAGAATATGAGAACACAGGTTTATCAGTTTATACTTAGGATCTAATATGTGGAACAGAGACAGATTTGCATCCCTCCCAGTAGGGAGATGTAGAAAGGGAGTTTGGAGTTTGCCTTGCACTGATCTTCAAATCTTGTCCATCGTCAGGATCACCTAATTCCTCTCTGCCCATACCTCACAGCAGCTTCTCCTAAAATCCTTTGTGTCTCCTAGTTCAATTTTTCCAGCACTTTTCTTGCTGGCTGCTCAAGCTCCAGACACTTAACTCATCCAAGATCACCTGTGCCTGAAACACTCAGTGCAGACAACTGGCTCTCGATACTCCAACATTCATTTCAAATTCTCACCCTCGTTGTCACATCTCTCTATACGCCACCCCCACCACCTTACACCCAACAGCAGCACCCTCCTCAATCCCGGATATTCCGGTTGGCACTTATCCAACTCTGCACCACAGTTTGTTCCTCACACCGCTCAAAGGTAGGGTTTCCACTTACCACATTCCTGTGTTCGGCAATTCTCTTCCTAAAGCCCTGGCACCTCTCGCACCTTCAAAAAGCGCCCCTTTCACATTCGGTGACTCTCTCTAACTCCTCCCTAACTCTTATTTGGCATCCCTTTTATGAAGTGCGATATGACACTAAGTTATTCTAAGTGGAAGCTGTTGGCATTGCTCAACCTCTTTACTGCTTCAATTTCTGTTTCTATCTGCATTTTTGTGGCTTGTTACATTCCAAAATAAACTAGAAGATATATATAGCCTGTCCTCTCCCCAAGGGCAAAAGCTGGGGTTTTACCATCAGCTGCCAATCTACATAAACTTCCCACACTCCAGACTCTAACCACCACTGTGCTGGATAAACAAGAGTTCCCTTCAACATTGGCACAACCAAAACCATCCCACTTGACTCCCACTGTCACCTCCATATTTTAACATGCGGCTCTATACTTCTCCCAGGCAACTCATTCAGGCTGATACACAGAGAAAAAACCAAAATGCTGCAGTGGCTGAAAATCTGAAATAAAAACAATGTCCATGGAGACACAAACAGAGTTAATGTTTCAGAGCAACAACGGTGCTAACGACAGGTCATCGACCGGAAACATGGGGCGGGATTTTCCCCACCCGCCCGCCGCCGGGATCTTCCGGTAACGCCGCAAGTCAATGGGCTTCTGGCTGGGGCGCCGCCTCACCCATGGTGGGTCCCACCCGCGATGGGGAGGGAAGTTCCCGGCCATTAAGTCTGTTTATCTCTCCACAAATACTGCCAAACCCACTGAGCTATTTCCACCATTTTTTGCTTCTATTTCATTCAGACACGACACAATTTGGGAATCCTATTTTTTTCCTGAGTTGAGTTTCAAAACTCACATATTTGGAGCGATTTAATTCCATCTCCATAATATTTCCACAGCTATCCATACCTCACCCTCGCTACCAGTGAGTGGTATCAGAACCCTTGGTTTGATTACTCCAACATTCTCCACCTCAATCTTGACATTTTTGCCACCACAAATCACAACTTGTCTGAAACTCCATTGCCCATAGCCATATCTATGCCAAATCTCGCTCCTCACTTACCCCAGTCCTCGCAAATCTTCACTAGCTCTGAACGCAATAATATCAGAATTCTAACACCAGTAAGCCTGTCCATGACCTTTACAAAATGTATTCTTCACTCATGTAGCCTTGAAAAGTTGGAACCTTTTTATAAAACACTGGTTTGGACTGGAGTATTGCCCAATTCTGGGCAACACACTTTAGCAAGAACGTGAAGGCTTTACAGAGGGTGCAGAAAAGATTTACAAGAATGGCTCCAGGTATGAGGAACTTCAGGTATGTGGGTAGATTGAAGAAGCTGCGGTTATTCTCCTTGAGGAAGGGAAGGTTGAGAGGAGGTGTGATAGAGGTTTTAAAAATCATGAGGTGTCTGGACAGTGTCGATAGCGAGTTACTGTCCCCATTGGTGGAAGGATAAAGAAACAGATGACACCGATTGAAGATGAATGGCAAATGAACCAAATGTGATGTGAAGAAAAATGTTTTAATGCAGCGAGCGGTAAGGATCTGGAATGAACATCAAGCCATTGTTTCCAGGACTGTCACTGACCTCATCTCCTCTGGAGATCTTCCTCCCACAGCTTCCAACTTGATAGTCGCCCAACCTCGGACGGCCCGCTTCTACCTCCTACCCAAAATCCACAAACAGAACTGTCCTGGCAGACCGATCGTGTCAGCCTGTTCCTGCCCCACGGAACTCATTTCTCGTTATCTTGACTCCCTTCTCTCTCCCCTTGTCCAGTCCCTTCCCACCTACATCCGTGATTCCTCTGACACCTTACGTCACATCAACAATTTCCAGTTCCCTGGCCCCAACCGCTTCCTCTTCACCATGGATGTCCAATCCCTCTACACCTCCATCCCCCACCAGGATGGTCTGAGGGCCCTTAGCTTCTTCCTTGAACAGAGGCCCCAACAATCCCCATCCACCACTACTCTCCTCCGTCTGGCTGAACTTGTTCTCACACTGAACAATTTCTCCTTTAACTCCTCTCACTTCCTCCAAATAAAAGGTGTGGCTATGGGTACCCGCATGGGCCCCAGCTATGCCTGTCTCTTTATGGGGTATGTGGAACATTCCTTGTTCCAGTCCTACTCCGGCCCCCTCCCACAACTCTTTCTCCGGTACATCGATGATTACTTCGGTGCTGCTTCATGCTCTCGTCGGGACCTGGAAAAATTTATTAATTTTGCTTCCAATCTCCACCCCTCCATCATCTTCACATGGTCCATCTCTGACACTTCTCTTCCCTTCCTTGACCTCTCTGTCTCAATTTCTGATGATAGACTGTCCACCAATATCCATTACAAGCCTACCGACTCCCACAGCTACCTCGACTACAGCTCCTCACACCCCGCTTCTTGTAAAGACTCCATCCCATTCTCTCAGTTCCTTCGCCTCCGTCGCATCTGTTCTGATGGCGCTACCTTCAAAAACAGCTCCTCTGACATGTCCTCCTTCTTCCTTAACCGAGGTTTTCCATCCACGGTCGTTGACAGGGCCCTCAACCGTGTCCGGCCCATATCCCGCGCATCCTCCCTCACGCCTTCTCCTCCTTCTCAGAAACATGATAGGGTCCCACTTGTCCTCACTTATCACCCCACCAGCCTCCGCATTCAAAGGATCATCCTCCGCCATTTCCGCCAACTCCAGCTTGATGCCACCACCAAACACATCTTCCCTTCACCCCCCCGACGGCATTCCGTAGGGATCGTTCCCTCCGGGACACCCTGGTCCACTCCTCCATCACCCCCTACTCCTCAACCCCCACTTATGGCACCTCCCCATGCCCACGCAGAAGATGCAACACCTGCCCCTTCACTTCCTCTCTCCTCAACGTCCAAGGGCCCAACACTCCTTTCAAGTGAAGCAGCATTTCACTTGCATTTCCCCTAACTTAGTCTACTGCATTCGTTGCTCCCAATGCGGTCTCCTCTACATTGGAGAGACCAAACGCAAACTGGGCGACCGTTTTGCGCAACACCTGCGGTCTGTCCGCAAGAAAGACCCAAACCTCCCTGTCGCTTGCCATTTTAACACTCCACCCTGTTCTCTTGCCCACATGTCTGTCCTTGGCTTGCTGCATTGTTCCAGTGAAGCCCAACGCAAACTGGAGGAACAGCACCTCATCTTCCGACTAGGCACTTTACAGCCTTCTGGGCTGAATATTGAATTCAACAACTTTAGATCTTAAACTCCCCCTCCCCCCATCCCCATCCCGTTTCTTCCCCCCCCCCTTTTTTTCAATAATTTATATAGATTCTTCTTTCCCCACCTATTTCCATTATTTTTAAATCTAAACTAAAACCTTGTTAGTCTTTCCACCCCACCCCCACTAGAGCTGTACTTTGAATATCCTGTCTTCCATTCTTAATTAGCACTTTTCTCAGACAAATGTCACCACCTTCGACACCTCTTTGACCCTTTTGTCTGTGACATCTTTTGATTATCTGCTCATGTCCACAATCACCACACCCTCAATGTGTCTCTCCACACCCCCCACCCCACCCCCCCCCCCACCCACCTTAAACCAATTTATATTTCTCCCTTCTTCTAACTATGCTTCAGTTCTGCTGAAGGGCCATGAAGGCTCGAAACGTTAACTGATTTCTTCTCCGCCGATGCTGCCAGACCTGCTGAGTTTTTCCAGGTAATTCTGTTTTTGTTCTGGAATGCACTGCCTGTGAATATGGTGGAGGCAGATTCCATCATGGCTTTTGAAAGGAAGTTGGATAATTATCTAAAGAGAAAGACATTTCAGGGTTATGGGGAAAAGACAGAGGAGTGGGACTAGGTGAGTTGCTCTTGCAAGGGGCTGTCACAGACATGACGGGCCGAATGGCCTCCACCTATTCTATGATTCCATGATTCATCCAAGAAGGAAGCTTCACAATATAATTCTTTAGAGATTGCTTTTAGAACATGTTGTTATGTTTCTTGATGGGTGTGCAGTGTTATGGCCACATAAGGAGGGGTAAAAATGACTCTCCTATCCTACCACTCCAAATCTGACCATAACAGGGTTTGTTTTTGTGAATTTATAAGGGTGAAGATATTTGCTCAATGTCTGTGCTTAACCATTCATGTGCTGATTGTAAAGAAACTAGTCTGGCAGACTTTCTTGAGTTTAAAACAAGAAGAGTTGGTTTTTATTGAATAAAAAACCCACCCAGGTAAAGATACATAAAAATATTTAAAAAGATAAACCCCTGTCCGACCTTCACAATACACACACACATACACATGCAAGCGAGCAGAATTACAAAATATACAGTAGGAAGTTGCTTTCATAGCCAAATTAAAGTTCAATGATAAAAGGTAAAAAATAGAGAGTTCACTGTTTATGAGTCCTTTGCTGGTATCTGGCTGCAGCAGCATTTCCTCCACGGTGATCTTGAAATTCCAGGAGTTGGAAGCCCATATAAAACTGTAACTGTCAGAGACAATTTCTTCTCAAACCATAATCAGTCTTTTCCAGCCGTCAATTACTTTTACACCTGAGGTTCCCTTCAATAGAAAATCTCCATCTCTGTGTTGGATTTTAAACTGTATAGAGATAGCGTACTGAACTTTGGAGAAAAGGGAGCTTGTCAATGCTTCATTGGCAGCTTTTCCAGACTCGTGTTTTAACAGCTTGTGTGCTGTTTAAAAGAGATTTTTTAAAATGGTTACTTCAGTCACATGACCTCTCTCCTCATAATGATTTCAGAAGGTAGTTGCTTAGCTGATGTCTGAATAGACTGTGGCTATTGTCCCATGGCCTATAACATTCTGGCCGTTAGTTTCTGAATGATTCATTATCTATCTTGATGAGGTAGGAAAAACTTCTCTCCATGTGGCCATTGTCCTGGCAGACTTTCTGTCTCCGCTTGAGTGGTAGCCTTATAGAAATGCAAATGTGAGGTCCAGTACAATTTTTATAATCTCTTGAATTAGTTCTTGACTTCAGCAGGTGCGAAATTCCATAGAAGGATGTGGTGGCATGTCTGAATTGTAATTCACATTGGAACTTTCCAAAAACTGGTCAACTTGCAATACCAGATGTCAGGAGACTTAAGGCAGCCATCTTAAGTCAGTGGCTTTGCTTGATTTTTTGAGTCTTTTTTAAACAGTCCAATTTTTTGATCAGCCAATGAATTTACAGATTACTAACAATCATGCACAAGTCATCATCGTGACAGGTGGGAAGTCACACAGGGTTCAATCCGCAGTCTATACTGAGTTAGTCGATGACAGCAAGTATGGAAGTAAAAGCCCTACAATTGGTTTCATTGTCCATCATTCAGGGAAGGAAATTTCAGCTAGCAGCTCCTATCCATGAACCTGTTCAGGAAGTTGCACCTGTGCGAATTCTGGGTGGCGGGAGAAGTCAGGTCACTTTTGCTTTCCACAGTCAAATACCTTGTTAATGCTCACTGTCCCGGCCTGAACAATGGACACTTGGGCAAGATGTTAAGTGGTTGTTGGCAACCACAGTAAGAGTCCATAAACTCAACAAGGGAGGGAATAAAGTTGGAACAATTATAGTTATTGTTTAGACAAATCCTCAAGGTTAAACTGATTTCAGAGCCTCATTCTGGAGAATTCCATTAAAGAAGTGTCAAGTAGTATTTCCAATATAAATTGTAACAGCACATTGGAACACTACATACAACCAGGAGAACAGCTTGACGAAGATGAGTACTGAAGAGATGTGTACAAGCAGATTTTGTTCTTTATTCATAAATGTACTATTTCTCAAGTACATTTTTTTAATACGTGGGCATTTAAAGTTGAACAGATGCAGAGATGAGAGCAGCAGCAGGTTAAAGAAAAATATTATTAAAATATCAATTGAAGAAAAATAATCCCAGATGTATTAATTTGTAAATCCCTCTGGATGGAGTCATTCCCTCTTCCAGTACCTCAAATACTGGCATTAGCTCCTAAAGTTACAAGATGCTGTGTAGCAGTTAAAGAATTACATTGACATTTGTGCTTACAGGAGTAATAATATCAATAACAAAAAAACTAGGAGTGCGCATCCTAAAATCTTCACCTTTTAACTCAGTGACCAAGGTTTGAATCCACTTTAGAAAGCGGCGACGCTCTGACTATCTGTAACAACGCTACAGTTGGCTTCTGAATTTCCAGAGCAGGAGAGGTAAAACTATTTCCCCTACTGATTTCCGCCCAGGAATGTGGGTCAGGACCAGGCTCCACTCTGAATCCTTCCAGAATTTACTAAACTTAAGCAGGTCCAGCTGGTCTTTGCTGAGCTTCATGTTCCACATGAGCCTGTTACCATCTTACTTCATCCCATCCCAGCGACATAATCTTCCATTTCTTTCCCCCTTTGTCTACGAGCTTCCCTCTAAATGCATCTTTGCCATTCACCTCAACCTCACTATACTTGTTCCACATTCTCATCACTCCCTGAGTAAGGAAGTTTCTCCTGAATTCCCTGTTCTGCCGACACACACACTGGGCAGAATTTTTTAGCTGACGTGCGGGTGGTGGAGCCTGTATGTCAGCGTTTAAAATCTCGTGCGCTGACGTTGGGCGAACGTCCTGACATCAGCGCGCGGCATCGTGATATTTAGGTGGGCGGACGCTATGAAGTGTGACGCTCGCCCGCCATTAATTAAAGACCTTGTTAAGGCCCTTAACTCGGCAATTGACACTGATTTTGAGGAGCCCGTGTGATCTTCGCCTCGGCGCACGGGCACAACGGGCAGGCGGGTAACTGATTTTTTAACAAACCTCATCCACGGGCGAGATATGTGGGCTCAGAGGGGTTGTTAATGTTTTATCTGAAGTATTTAATGCAGAAAGTGTTTTAAACTTGCCTGTGTGATTGTTACCAGTTCAGATCGATTTCCAGTAGCTTTCTCTGTACTTTGAAGCTTCAGCTCAGCCGTCTGCAGACAGTAATCTTTCTCGGGCCTGCAGCTTTCCAGAGGCCTCCATTTAGCCTGGGTATGGGTTCTGACATCTCCACTGGAGGCAGCTCCTCTGAGGAGGAAGGGAGGGATAGAATAAGGAGGAGGCCAGGAGTAGACAATCAGCCTCCAGGGGAGCCACTTTTGGGAGGCCAGGCGCAGGCACAAGGGGCACAGGGCCAAGAGGTTGTCCAAGGTGGAAGGGGCTGCAGAAGACGCCACTATTCTGCTGCCAGGGTTTACAGGCGGCAAAGCAGCTACCTCAATATGACTGAGGTGCAGTGTCGAAGGAGACTCCGACTGTCAAGGGGAACAGTCAATTATATCTGTCAGATGATTGGCCCTGAGATCTGCCCTAACTGTGTGGGTGGACACCCCATGCCAGCGGCTCTGAAGGTCACAGTTGCCCTCAACTTCTATGCCTCAGGCTCCTTCCAGGGCTCGGTGGGTGATCTTTGCAGTGTCTCCCAATCAGCTGCCCACACTTGTGTCAAGCAGGTTACAGACGCTCTGTTCAGACGGGTATCCACCTTCATCCACTTCCACTGGGACAAGGCCATCCAGACACAGTGAGCCAGAGGCTTTGCGGCCATTGCTGGCTTCCCCCGTGTCCAGGGTGCTATAGACTGTACACATGTGGCCATCAAGGCGCCAGCAGGTGAGCCCATTGCCTTCGTCAACAGGAAGGGCTTCCACTCCATGAACGTGCAGATAGTGTGTGACCACAGGATGCTGATTCTACAAGTCTGTGCAAGGTACCCAGGCAACTCCCATGACACCTACATCCTCAGACACTCCCAGGTGCCGGGGCTCTTCAGAGCTCCTGCCCGGCTGGATGGATGGCTGCTGGGTGACAAGGGCTATCCCCTCAGAAGGTGGCTCATGACGCCTCTCCGCCATCCAAGTACAGAAGCTGAGCAGCGATACAATAGGAGCCAGGACACCTCAAGGGCTGTGGTAGGGAGAGAGCCATCGGTCTTCTCAAGATGCACTTCCGTTGCCTGGACCACTCAGGGGGCGCACTCCAGTACCCCCTAGATCGCGTTTCTCTGATAGTGGTAGTCTGCTGCACTCTGCACAATCTGGCGCTGGAAAGGGGGGATGCAGTTGACGATGAAGACCTTGACGCCCTGGATGAGGCTGCACATGATGAATCCAGCAGTGGCTCAGAGGATGAGGAAGCACAGGGCGATGATGAGGGGCAGCACGCCGACCCACTACTACACCAAGGAGGCAGGGACACCCGGGACACTTTAATCCAACAAACCTTCAGCTAGCTCCACACACATGGATCAGCAGGACCAGCATTGCCTGGAACTTCCACACGTGGCACTTGGGTGCCACATCTTCCACCTCATCAGCTGCAAATAAGGGCTTAGTACAGAAACATCAATGTCCACTCAAACACTCATATGTCTGTGAAACATACAAATGCAGCACAAAGGAAACACCCTCAGCCATGGTCAGAAAAGTGGACTTTATTGCCACCAAAATAAACAACAAACGTTGCTCTGACGCACATAATGAAACTTTCCCTAATATTGGGCCAACACAAAATCCCCAGTGACATACCCGTGGAGTGCCTAACGTGCCTTATGCTTACGTTTTCGGGTGCTACATCTTGGTGCCGCCCCAACACTCAGAGTAGCTTGTGAGCCAGCCTGCTGACTCTGCTGTCCTGTTGGCCTCGATGACCTTGGCGGGCGTCCTCTGGCCCGTGGAGCCTGTGCTGGCCCCGCCTGGGAGGGTGCGGCCAGTTCCAGAACTGGCACCTCCCCAGTTGTCGCAGCCTCAATGGATGCAACGGTCACTGGCAGAGGGGCGGAGGAGCTGCTGCCCTCATCTGGAGCGCCCTGAGAGGAGCTCGCAGCGACGACAGGCAGCTGCTACACCGACGTGAGGTCACATTGGACCTCCCTGCTCACCGCAGATGGATGGGCACCTAGTGGTGACACTTGGTGCCCAGAACATCTCCCACATTGGGAATGACCACCTGTGGCCATTAGCGCTGTGAGGGTTTGCAGGTCAGAACGTATCCCAATCAGATGATTCTCAATCTGTTGGAAGCCCCTCTCCATGAGAGTCACCAATCTCTCAGTAAAGGAAGCCTGAAGCTCTGTCCTGAGGTTCATGCCTTCACTGACACTCTGCCTGGACTCCTCCACCACAGAGACCAAGTGAAGCACACTCTCATGCAACCCTGCCAGATGCTCCCGCGCACCCAGCCGCTTGTCCTGCAGCTGCTGCATGGCTGACATCTCCAGAGGCACATCATCACTGCCCGACTCAGCATGTGCCTGGTCCCCTGCAGTCCTCTGGCTGCTGGCACCATCGGCACTCTCTGTCCGTGCCATCTCCTCCAGAGATTGTGCAGTGCCCTCTCCACTGTGCCCCGGGACACTAGCTGATGTCATAATCCCCACCGAAGTGTTTGTCGCTGCGCTGGTGCCTGGCTGGCTGAAATGATGTGACGCAAGTTGCAAGTCTTGGCCCTCAGGTGTGGAGGGGGCTCTGGACGTGTTGGCGGCGGCCATGCGGTAGTGATGCTGAAATTAACAACAAGGACAGTGCATCAGTTAGCGTTCAGTCAGTAATACCTTTCATCCCTTTCCCCCCCAGCCTCATAATGTGCTCAACCTCTAAGAACCTAAGGAGATGAACATTGGTGAGGTGGTAAATAGTCAAGGGGAGGCCCAAACATTACAGGCACATACAGACAGGCTGGTCAGATGGCCTAAGGAATGCCACATGGAATGTTATGTGGATAAGTGTTCGGTTAAGCACTTGGGCAAGACAAGCAAGGTACGGGAATACATGAGTAATGGTGGGACCGTGGGAAGTCACGACGATTACAGGGGCCTTACTGGGCAGACCCGTTACGGTAGCAGAACAGGAACACAAGGCGCTTAACAAGGTCAAAGCCAGACTTGCCTTTATTAGCCGAGGAATAGAATGTAGGAAAAGGGAGGTCATGTTGCAAGTGCAGAAAACGCTGTTGAGGCCACAGCTACACTTCTGTGTTCAGTTGTGACCTGTGCTTCATGGGAGGGATGGGATTGGAGTGGGGAGAGTGCAGAGGTTCCTGACCTGGATGCATGCTGGCCTGGAGAGTTGCGGTGATGAGGAAACATTACAAATACTTGCGACATTTGCCTTGGAGCACAGGAGATTGAGAGGTCACATTATTGACCTTCATACCGTTATGAGGGGCATAGACCGGGTGGGCAGAAGGCAACATTTCCCCTTGGCGCAGGGATGACTAACGTGGTGGCATTTATTTAAGTTGAGTGTCATGAGGTTGACAGGTGAGATGCTGAGGACATTTTGGACAGAGTAATGTGGGACGCACTGGCTGAAAGGGTGGTGGAGGTACAAACCCTCCTAAGATGCTATAAGTCTTTGGATGTGCAGCAGCGATCCAATGGCATGTTAGACCATGGGGATAGTGGTCACAAATGAGATAAGGTGACATTGGAAGTTGCTAGAGATGCTCATCCTCAAGGGGCTGAGGGACCTTTGTGTATGACCCACACGTCTGAGTGTCTCAGTCTGTGAATGAGCAGTGTTGCTGTATTAACGATTGCAGCAACCATCAGTGCTTTGGATGATGGGGAGACAGAGTGGATGGGACTGTGGCCCTCAAATACCTGGCTGCTGCACCCCAGCCTCACCGACACCTGCCGCCCTGGCCGCCTGCCTCCTCCCCAGCTCCGTGACCTGCTCCTCGAAGGTGGTGAGGTGCTGCAGCACGGTGTGCCCACAACCAGTCCGCTGGCGCTCCCGCACATTGCTCTCAGTTTTTTCCTGCAGAACAGAGAAGAGGATTTATTGGGGCTGATCGCTCATGTACTCTGCACGCGCACACCGCACCCCAACCACAGTGGCCCGTCTGAGGCCTCCAGTGGCTCCTGTCCATACTACTGGTGATCAGTCCCCAGATGATAGTGCGGCTGCTCCCAACCCCCTCCCCCAACGGACACCTTGGACACATTCGGTGTCCATCACTTTGAATAACACACGGGTCTTAGCGCCCATGGCAAGGAGGGGTAACTAGGTGCGGCGCCAAGGCCAGCAGATGGCTCTTGGCCACAACACCTTGAGGCTCCCCTTGCACCATCTCATCACCATCAATAAGACATGTGTTGGAGTTCTAAGTATGTGTCTAGCTGCCTCCCCTGCAGGTTGCCCCCAGACTACTCAAATGCAACAAACACCAACATATACTGCGGGGAGAACCCATCTTCTCCTCACCCACTAAGGCTGATGTAAGCATGGTCACTATCTGTTTGCCCACCCAGCGTGCGCCAAATGCCCAATGCAGTAACGACACTAAGACATGGGGTGTCAAAGGCTAAGGCTACCTGCTGGGTAAAATGGTCAAGGCCGACATGGTACTCACCCTTCCAGAGTGCAACAAATCATTGAAACGCTTGTGGCACTGGGTTCCTGTGCGCCACACAGCATCTTGAGAGCTAACAGCCTCCGCCACCTCCTCCCACACCTGCCTGGTCACGTGGGGGGCCCTCCTCCTCCCATCCTCCGGAAACAACACCTCCCAATGGTTTGACACCTCTTCCAGGAGGACAGCAAGGCAGGCATCAGAGAACCGAGGGGCACATTGCCCCCCACTCCGCTGGCCTACCCTGCAGCCTGCCCCCCTCCTCAACCTCTGCTCTCACCTCCGCTGGAGCCCAGTTGCTGGTCATGGTGAACAGCCTAAAGGAGGCTGCCTGGCCTTTCTTTGTACAGACTGCCAGTTCCCCATTGGAACCGGCAGTCTGAACACGCCCGCCGCACATTTGAATTTCCTGCTGAACACGGGAGTCTGAAATGCGCTGAGTGGGCCTTAATTGGCCCGCCTGCGCAAAATGGCGGCGCAGCCCGTTTTGCCGGCGGCGATCGGCTCCACGCCCGCCACCGATTGGGTCAGGCCCACCCGCCCGACAAACACAAAATTCAGCCCACTGTCTCAGCGCACACAGGGAGACTGGTCACTAGACTGGCCACTTGGATGAGGTGCATTTACTTCTGAAACGAGGCTCCAGCCTGAAGCACGGCCCTGAGGAGAGGAGAAAATGTTAAAACACAGGGCCACAGGCTCAGGGTAAGGGGTGAATCATTCAGGACTGAGATGAAGAGAAATTACTTCACTAAGAGGGTTGTGAATCTTTGGAATTCTCTACCCAGAAGGTTGTGGATGCTCCAGTGTTGAATCCATTTAAGGCCGGGGATAGAGACATTTTTGGTGTCTCAAGGAATTAAGGGATATGCGGATCAGGTGGGAAAATGGAGTTGAAGTCTAAGATCAGCCATGATTGTATTGAATGGTGCAGCAGGCTCTTCGGGCCATCTGGTCTACCCTTGCTCCTATTCCTTGTGTTCTTGTGTACACAGAATGGCCTTCTCTCACAGGGGTCCAATCCCTAATACTGGTGGGCAAGGGGAGAGGGTCCTAGCCTGGGGATGGAGGGGTGGTGATTGGAGGCCTGCAGTATCAGAGGCTGGTGGTGATGTGATGGGGAAAAAGGTCAGAGACATCAGAAGGAGTGACCTATCGTCGTGGGGTCGGTGAGACAGATAAACTAGATCCAGCAGATAAGTGGAAAACAATTTACCTCCTGGATTCAACAGTCCACACCTGCCCTTAGCTGACAGGTTTCCTCAAGGCCTTAGAAACCCAGCCAGCCAGAGTTAAATCTGAAACGGTGGATAAATATGAGGCACACAGACTCCTTATAATATTTAAATTGCCAGCTCACCTTCAGTGAGTGGGCTGCTTGTCCAATTCCCCCTCTCCTGCCTTGATCAAACTGCAAGTGGGTGGGCTGGAGTCAGGATACAGATCTTTAAAACCTGACCCAAACCCACCAGTTATCTAGGGTTAAACTTAAGTCTCTAATTAAATTAGAGTAGTTATTCTTCAAGTGGAGTTAGGATACAGTGCTGGGTGGACTAGACTCTCATCTCCAAATTCAAGTCAGCTTAGACAAGGAGGCTGGGGTTCACTCGAATTTATTAATGACTGATCAAGGATTCTTGCTCCCCATTACCCTCCAAAAGTGCATGTGTGTAGATGTCAGATGTGGACTGAAATGGGGTTGTCCATAATTGCCAAAGTTCACACGTGTGATATTGCTACCTGGATGAAATGGCACATCTGTCCGTGGGGTTCAGGAGGGGAAAGACTGAATCTCCATCAGAAAATGCAGGAGTGGGAACTGTCCACTAGCTCGATGAATACGACAGGGGAGGAGAGGGTGGCACGAGGAAGGGGCACAGAAAATGATAACAAGACACATGTTAAACAGCGAGTTTCACAAAGCAGTAAATATTTATTGTGTTATTGCTGTCTGGAAATCAGACAATCGCAAATGACATACACCTACAGTGACAGAAACTAAAAAACAAAGCAAAAACAATACTGTAAATCCTGAATCTGTGTGTAATAAAAAAAAAGGAACGGTCACTAACTGTTCGATTGCTGGTTTAGCAAACGTCAGTATATACAGAAAAAACTTCGAAATACTCCAAAAAGAAATTCATCAAAGTTACACAAGTAAAAAAAAGACATGTTTTATTAATTAGAAAAAAAATGAATAAATACTTTTGTACCTGAATGAATTAAAAAAGAAACCTAATCCATTACGCTTTTAAAAATGTCTAATTACTAAGTGAAAGTTCATGAGTTGCGGTTTGATGTAACATCAGAATCGTCCTTGTAATTCTCTTCATCTTCTGTAACAAGAGGGAAAGAATATGATAAAGGCTTTAAAAAAAGAAAAGATCATGTGGATTGTGAAGCTCATTTCTTCCACTGGTCACATAAAACCTTCCACATTGTAGACTCCAAGTCCTGCAATAAATACTCTCCGATCCACAAAAGCAAAACCTCTGAATATTCACTTCCCTCAATCTCCCCCGGCCAGCTTTTTGACACATACAACATTCCCCCTCTCCCTGCAACTTAATGATGCCCTAAATGTTGGATTGTCTCAGTTTACACCTATAACCAGAATCCCATTCCTCACTCCATACTGCAGCATCCTTCAACCCTACCTCCCGTCTTTTGACACTAGTCTACGCTACATTGGTTACAGAGGTTTTGGCCTTGCACTGTGGAATTTTCTTCCTAAACCTCTCCACATTTCGATGTCTCTCCCCTCTCGAAAAGGCTCCTCAAAACCTTCATTCATGCCTTTAGTCCCTGAGTTCCTGTTCCCCACCTTGTAACAGCGCCCTGCGATCTGCACTGTGTTTAAGTTGCTACGGAAGTGCAAGTTAGTGTTGTAACATTCTGGGTTTTGCAAATGCTGTATCAAAGTGGGAGTAAAGACTCATTAAGACGTCATGTTTGGAGGGATAGGAATGTAAGGAGTCTACATACTCCTTACAACTGAAAAAAAGTATTCGGGGGTAAGAGCAACTTCCATCCTTAGGGACTGGCTTCTGAGATAAAACCAGGAGCATTAGAAATGCAAAAACCCTTTGAGTATTGTGAATTCAGGGAGAAGGTATTGGTTAAAGTATTGTTCTTTCCTGCACCACAATGAATGCAACAGTGATCCCACTTCTGAGTGTAATCAAGTGAACGGACTGAGACTGTTGCAAAGTGGAAACAAAGACAGCGCGAGAGGAGAGTCAGTCGGGAGATTGAGAACAGCGCGAGAGGAGAGGTGATCGGGAGATTGAAAACAGAATAAATTAGATAGATACATGGATGGGAGAGGTCTGGAGGGTTATGGACTGGGTGCAGGTCAATGGGACTAGCGGAATAATATTTCGGCACAGACTAGAAGGGCCGAATGGCCTGTTTTTCTGTGCTGTAGTGATCTATGGTTCTAGGAGGTGCTGAAAAGTCAGTGTTATCTGTTCCTCCTTCAGAAATAGTTCACAGACTTCCAGATTTTCCAATGAGGTGGTAAGGCACTCGTTCCTGTATAGCTTCTATTTTTAATTCTCTTATTTATTCCCCAATAAATTATTATCCCCTGCCCCGATAACAAAGGCTGAAATTCTCAGAGCAAAGAGGAATCAACAGGGATTTACAAATTGACGATAGGTTTAAAAAAATATACACTTAAAGCACTTGTACAGCTTTTAGTTAAACAGGGCTTGCACGAGTGACATCAGCCAAGGGCACATGGCCACTACTGATAGATTCGTGTTAATGCTGGGTATTTTTTTCCTTTATTCTTTCATGGGATCGCTGGCAAAGCCAGCATTTGTTGCCCATCCCTAATTGCCCCTTGCTTGGCCGATTCAGAGGGCAATTCAGAGTCAACCACGTTGCTGTGGGTCTGGAGTCACACGTAGGTCAGACCAGGTAAGGACGGCAGATTTCCTTCCTTAAAGGGCATTAGCGAATCAGATGGGTTTTTTTTTTTTAACGACCATCAACGATAGTTTCAAGGCCACCATTACCGAGTCCGGCATTCAATTCCCGATTTTTATTAACTGAATTCAAATTCCACCAGTTGCTGTGGTGGGATTTGAACCCTTGTCCCCAGAGCGTTAGCCTGGGTCTCTGGGTTGCTAGTCCAGCGACATTCCCACAGCACCACCGGTTTTCCCACGCAAGTCTGCTTCATGGAGGTTTTGTTGGTTAGTGTCAATGGAGCAAGTCAGTTTCTCATCCTCATTAGCAAAAGCCCTTCAAATCCTAGCATTTCCACACGTTAGGCCTTTAGATCCTTTGACTAGGCTTCTAGAGGAAGGGATAAAATGATAATTTTGCAGGATAAGAACCATTTGAACACTTGGAAGTTCACTGGAGTCCTGATTCCCACCTACGAAACTCCTGATCCCAGTCACAGCTGACTGGGACAGATTTCTCAATCCAATGGGAAAACCTACTGGACAGTAATAACTTTCTACGTCATTTGTAGAGAAGCTGGCAATACCAGCTGAAGATGGCCATGAGGTGGAACTTTCTCAGGCAAGGGGGCCACTAAGATGGAAGAATGCAGCAAGTTAGGTGGGTGAAGAGAGAAGTGGGTTTTAATCGCTATCAACCCCCCCCCTCCCCAATCCTCCTTTCGTGCCCTTGCCAAGGGCATCCAGCACCTGCACAGATCTAAATAGGTTGGCAGGGGAGGATCTTGGCATCAAACCATATCAACATTATCATCAGGTCTAACCGCTGGCTTATTCAGCTAAACACAGGATTTCTCCATTACCGGCTTGGCTCAAACTCACCTAAAAGTGTCAAAGAAAATTGAATTTGGACTCAAACTTGTGATCTCATAGTTGAAAGTCAAGTGTTAACCCATTTAAACATTGGCTATCTGTAAAAAGAAATATTCTTTAGGGCTTCTGGTTGAGATTCTCAATGCCGCTGTATTCTGCTGGTCAATATTAGCTCCATATATGATGTCTTAATGGGGCTTTACTCCCATTTTCCCTGAAGATTTGGGAATATAGGAATTTAGGAACATAGGACTTAGGAGCAGGAGTAGGCCATTCGGCCCTTCAAGCCTGCTCTGCCATTGAATTAAATCATGGCTGATCCAGTTGTGGTCTCAACTCCATATTCCTGTCTGCCCCCCTATAACCCTTGGCTTCCCTGTCTATCAAAAATCTTTTTTCTATTTTTAATATTTTCTACTGTAGAGCTGATATCCCTGGGGCTGCACTTAGCCTCAGGGAGATGAGCACACTTTCGGGTTTCGTGATGTTCCCCCCCCCACCCCCGCAGCACAGGGAGCGCATGGCGCTTCCGTGCGGACGTCATGCTGGGCGGGCCTTAATTGGCCCACACACGTAAAATGGCGGCGCGCCCCCAATTGAGGGCACCGATCGGAGACACGCCTACGCGCGCCCACCCTTCAACTTCGCCCCCAACAGGAGGGGGGGAATCCTGCCCCAAGAGAAGTTTGATTTCATTTGGTTCCAGGTGAGATGACGTTGGTGGAGTGTATGGGGGGGGCTCAATCACCTACATCGATTGCGTAAAGATGGTGGGTGGATGGGGGTGATGGAGGGGGTGGGGAGTGGGAAGCAGCCAGAATCCTCAGTGTCGACCTCCATCCAGTGATTCCCATTGGAAACAGCACATGGATAAATAATGGGAGGAAAACAGGAGAGGGCTTGGCTGGCAGAACCAACACTTTATTCCAGATTCACAACTGCTCGAGCGAGGTACTGGAAGGCTACTGGTGAGTGGAACCATTTCCCAGCAGGCGCCCAGCACCCTCGGGGGGGGCGGGGGGGAGAGAGAAAGTTTGAAAACGATAACTGTGATACACAAACACAAATACAAAAGCAAAAGACTGCGGATGCTGGAAATCTGAAATAAAAACAGAAAATGCTGGAAAAACACAGAAGAAGGATCCTACAGACTTGAAAGTTTAACTCGGTTTCTCTCTCCACAGATAATGCCAGACCTGCTGAGTATTTCCAGCATTTTCTGATATACAAACGTCCGACTAGCCCAGGATGAGAAGCAAGTGCCTCAAACAGCAGGTCACCCAATACATCTGACCCCCCTATTATCGTACTTTACCTCAGAGTGAGGGAAGCACGTAAACACACAGAAGGCAGACATCTGAGGCGTACGAAAGTTTTATTTACCGGAAAAAGCCTCCTGTTTGATTCTGGGGCTGATCCTCTCCCCCTCCTCGGTGCTCGGGGAAGCGTGCTGCTGTGCCACTCGTAGCCCCTCGTCGATCAGTGCCAACTGAATCATCTGCTTAGTTTTGCTCTGGCACGGCCTGAATGTGCTGGGAATGTCTGAGGGGCACGGAGACGGCGCGAGGCTGGAGTTTGAAGTCATTTCCTCAGACGCATCTGTGTCAAAAGGACAACTTTAGAAAAGTGACAACTGCAGTTTTGTGCTTTAATGTTTGATTACAAAGCAGATACCATTTGGTTTCCCACATTACTATCTGTTCTCAGCTAATGATAATGTGCCCCTCACCAGAAGCACTTCTGAACAATGGGACTTGAAGGGTTGTCCACGCACACATCTGTCACGCACACATCTGTCACGCACACATCTGTCACGTCACGTGTGTGCTCTGCCCAAAGTCAGCTCCTTGGCTCATTGCTGATGCTTCACCTGGAGCTGCTTTTTTGGCACTTTTTGGTCAGTGGTGGTTTGCCATTGCCTTCCACTCTCAGGGCCAGGGTGAGGACGCTGGTCCCAAGTCTACCTCAGCCAGAGAGAGAATCAAACCGCACTGCTGGTGTTATTCTGAACTGCACGCTAGCCACCTAAACTAACTGGCCCTCACGGGGAATTGTTTATCTACCACAAGCTCAAGGTCATTGCTGTACAATTAAGGCGATATTTTTATTTAACAGGTGTTTAAGATCTCATGTGCCTGCACTGCTTTCCTTCTGAAACCATTTCTTGGCCTGTTGAACTGCAGCTGTGAATAGCCAGTACCAACATTCACCGCCGCATTCTCCACTCTCTTTGCAAAAGCATAAAAACATACAAAGTTTCTATAGGTATGTGAAGAGAAAAAGATTGGTGAAGACAAATGAAGGTCCCTTACAGTCAGAAACAGGGGAATTTATAATGGGGAACAAAGAAATGGCTGACCGACTAAATACATACTTTGGTTCTGTCTTCACAAAGGAGGACACAAATAACATACCAGAAATGTTGGGGAGCACAGGATTTAGTGAGAGGGAGGAACTGAAAGAAATCAGTATTAGTAGGGAAATGTTGTTGGGGAAATTGTTGGGATTGAAAGCCAATAAATCCCCAGGGCCTGATAATCTACATCCCAGAGAACTTAAGGAAGTGGCCCTAGAAATAGTGGATGCATTGGTGGTCATCTTCCGAGATTCTATAAACTCTGGAACAGTTCCTACAGATTGGAGGGTAGCTAATGTAACCCCACTATTTAAAAAGGGAGGCAGAGAGAAAACAGGAAATTATAGACCAGTCAACCTGACGTCGGTAGTGGGGAAAATTCTAGCGTCCATTATAAAAGATTTAATAGCTGAGCACTTGGAAAACAGTGGCAGAATCGGACAGGGTCAGCATGGATTTACGAAAGGGAAATCATGCTTGACAAATCTACTGGAATTTTTCGAGAATGTAACTAGTAGAGTTGATGAGGGGGGAGGCAGTGGATGTGGTTTATTTGGACTTTCAGAAGGCTTTCGATGAAGTCCCACATAAGGGATTAGTGTGTAAAATTAAAGCGCATGGGATTGGGGGTAGTGTATTGAGATGGATAGAAAACTGGTTGGCAGACAGGAAACAAAGAGTAGGAATAAACGGGTCTTTTTCCGAATGGCAGGCAGTGACTAGTGGAGTACCGCAGGGATTGGTGCTGGGACCCCAGCTATTCACAATATATATTAATGATTTAGATGAGGGAACTAAGTGTAATATCTCCAGATTTGCAGATGACACAAAGCTGGGTGGGAGGGTGAGCTGTGAGGAGGATACAGAGATGCTTCAGTGTGATTTGGACAAGCTGAGTGAGTGGGCAAATGCATGGCTGATGCAGTATAATGTGGATAAATGTGAGGTTATCCACTTTGGTAGCAAGAACAGGAAGGCAGTTTATTATCTGAATGGCTAGAAATTGAGAGAGGAGAATGTGCAACGAGACCTGGGTGTCCTCGTACACCAGTCGCTGAAGGTAAGCATGCAGGTGCAGCAGGCGGTAAAGAAGGCAAATGGTATGTTGGCCTTCATAGCCAGAGGATTCTAATACAGGAACAGGGATGTCTTGCTGCAATTTTACAGGGTCTTGGTGAGACCACACCTGGAATATTGTGTGCAGTTTTGGTCTCCTTATCTGAGGAAGGATGTTCTTGCTTTAGAGGGAGTGCAGCAAAGGTTTACCCGACTGATTCCTGGGATGGCGGGACTGATATATGAGGAGAGATTGAGTTGGTTAGGATTATATTCGCTGGAGTTCAGAAGAATGAGGGGGGATCTCATAGAAACCTATAAAATTCTAACAGGACTAGACAGGGTAGATGCAGGAAGGATGTTCCCGATGGTGGGGGAGTCCAGAAGCAGGGGTCACAGTCTGAGGATACGGGGTGGACCATTTAGGACTGAGATGAGGAGAAATTTCTTCACCCAGAGAGTGGTGAGTCTGTGGAATTCGCTACCACAGAAAGTAGTTGAGGCCAAAACATTGTATGTTTTCAAGAAGGAGTTAGATGTAGCTCTTGGGGTGAAAGGGATCAAAGGATATGTGGAGAAAGCGGGAGCAGGCTATTGAGTTGGATGATCAGCCATGATCATAATGAATGGTGGAGCAGGCTCGAAGGGCCGAATGGCCTACTCCTGCTCCTAGTTTCTATGCAAGCTACTCTGTTAGAGGCAAAAGTACTCCAGTGTCTAGGTATAAAGTCCTGAGAGTCCAGTGGGTAAGCAGAGGGAGCAGATTTAAGGCGATTGGCAAAAGAACTGGAACAAAAGTTAATGAGTTTGAATCTGTAACTCAAATGACCTTTGAACTCACGTATGAATTAGGAGTAGGAGGAGGCCACTCGGCCCTTTGAGCTTGCTTCACCATTCAACAAGATCATGGCTGATCTGATTGTAACCTCCCACCTACTCCTGATAACCTTTCACCCCTTTGTTAATCAAGAATCTATCTGGCTCTGCCTTAAAATATTCAAAGATTCTGCTTCTACCGCCTTTCGAGGAAGAGAGTTCCAAAATCTCACTGCCTTCTGAGAGAAAAAAATTCTCCCATTTCTGTCTTGAATGGGCGACCCCTTATTTTTAAACATTGACCCCTAGCTCTGGACTCTCCCACAAGAGGAAACGTCCTCTCCACATCGACCCTGTCAAGACCCCTCAGGATCTTATGTGTTTCAATCAAGTCGCTCACTCAGTTGGACAGGGTGAGTTTTGTCAGTTCTCAATTGGACAATTAGATGGAGCAGGGCACACAGTGGCTGGAATTTAATGCCCTCTCTCGTGGAGAGTTTGGTGGTGTTGGGGTTGTGGGGTGGGGGGTGGCATTTAATCAAGCAGGGGGGGGGGATTGGCAGGGACACCACCACCTTCCCCCTCCACCCCAATTCAGTCCGTGGGGGGAGGTCTCAGGGAGGCCTTCCTGCCCCGTCACTGACTGAGGTCCTTACGTGGGCAATTAACCCAGTGGCAGGCAGGGGCCTCGCCACATGGGGAGGGCAACAAGCAAACTGGTGTTGAGTTGTTTGCGAGCTCCTGGCGAAGGGAGAGGTGGTGGTCCCTTGTTCAAAGGCACTCGGCATTGATCGAGGTTCCGGGCGTCAGGAAGGTGTGTGTGTGTGTGTGGGGGTGGGGGGAGGTACTGAGATCCACCCCCTTGCCCTTCCTGGCAACCTCCCCAACCGGTGACCCCCTCCTCCCATCATCACTCGCCTGTGGCCAGGGATCCAGCGATGATCCTGGGGCTTGGGCGGGTGGCCTATCAGCAGACACCACCCCCCTCTCCAGAGACAGGATGTGGTTGCCCAACAGGCAATCCCTCTGGTCGGCCTCTGGTTGCTGGGCAAGGCCCATTCGGCGGAGCTGCTTCTAACTGGCCGGCAGCTCTAAGCAGGTGGGGTTTCTGCCCCCCCCACCGGGGTCCTTGATCGCAGGGAAGGCCTGTCACTGGCCACTGAAATGCCTGAGTGGCACTTGGCATTGCTTAAGAAGTGATGTGGGGCTCTTGATCCCCCCGTTACCTCCAAGAATTACCACCCAGTGAGTAGGAGTGGCTGGAGAAATGATTGACAGGTTGATCGCCCCTTTTTAAACTTCTACTCGTCCAAAAACTGTAATTTGACCTTCCAGCAAGGAAGAAAATCACAGGGATCAGATAACAAAAGGAGAGGGTGAGAAGCCACTGGAGTGGGAGAGATACTGGCCGGGGTGCTGTACTCACCATTTTACACCTGTTCCAGTGAATATGGAAGATCAGGGGTTGTTGAGAGTACAAATGCGGAAAGCACTAACATTGTTCATTGCAAACTCCACGTTACTCCAGCAATTCCCCCCCCCACCCTCGCCTGAGACCACTGACTTGTCTAAAGGGGTGCAGTTCCAACAGTAACGGGCATTCCAGAGTCTTGTCCAAGCTCTGAGCTCTGACACTCACGTGGTAAATTTGACAAACGAATGCAGGCTCCCAGCAAAGATTCCCAACCAGAGGGAGTGCCGATTGGGCAACTGCAGCCAGGCGCTGTGGCAATTTGCTAATGTAGAGATGGGGAGCCACACCTGCGATATACTCTCCCAATTCAGGAGTACCAAATTTACCATCGACTGCTCACTGGGATAGTCAACTGTGGAAGGCATCACTGCCTAATCCAGCATTCACCAAATATTTAAACCTGTGCTACTTAAAAGCAGTCTACCAATAAGGAGCAGGAACCCAAAGTTACTGTTCCTTTCTAGACATTAGTTATTAAAAAGGGCTTCCCACTATCCCCTGCACCAATGCTCCCCTACATGTGCCAGTTAATTGAGACTGAACTTCGGTGAAAGAATAAAAAGAACCAGCAAGGTTACGCTAAATCAGCAGGCTTTGTTTGATAGCGTTCCTGTGAAGCACTTTGGAGTGTTTTACTATGATACAAAGGTGCTATATCATGCAAGTTACTGCTGTATTCCCCTTGTCCATTGATCATGAAAGGAGTCGGGGGGGGGGCACTGATGCCAGGTTCATGACCCAGACCATCCCAGCTTGAGAAGGAGACAATGCGGGGGAGCAATTAGTGAGGTGCTGAATGGGACCAAGACTTGTCACTGCCAACTTAAACAATAAATCAGTGTTAACAGAATTTGGGAGACGCAAGACCTCCTCACAAAAAACACAAGAATTAGGAACAGGGGTAGGACATTCAGCCCCTCGAACCTACCCCACCATTCGATAAGATCACGGCTGATATGACTGTGGCGTCAACTCCATTTTCCTGTTTGTGGAATTCTCTTCCCCAGAGAGCAGTGGAGGCTGGGCCAATGAATATATTCAAGGCTGAGTTAGATAGATTTTTGATTGACAAGGGAGCCAAGGATTATTGTCGGGTGGGGGGAAACTTTGGCAGGAAGAATAGGAAGCAGTGTATTATTTAAACAGAGAGGGATTTCAGAACTCTGTGGTACAGAGGGATCTGGGTGTCTTGGTACATGAATCACAAAACATTAGCAGGTACAGCAAGTGAATCAAAAGGGAAATGGAATGGTGTCATTTATTGCAAAGGGAATCGAATATAAATGTAAGGAAAGGTTGCTACAGTTGTACACAGACTTAGTGAAACCACAACTGGAGTACTGTGTACAGTTTTGGTCTCCTTACTTAAGAAACAATATAATTACATGAGAAACAGTTCAGAGAAGGTTCACTCAACTGATTCCAGGGATGAAGGGGTTATCTTACGAGGAAAGGTTGAACAGGTTGGGCTTATATCCATTGGAGTTTAGAAGAATGAGAGGTGATCTTATTGAAACATTTAAAATCCTGAGGGAACTTGGCAGGGTGGGTGTTGAGAGGATGTTTCCCCTTGTGTGGAAGTCTAGAACTAGAGGACACAGTTTAAAAATTAAGGATCTCCTATTTATGAAGAGGAGGCCAAACTTTTTCTCTCAGAGAGATGTTAGTCTGTGGAATTCTCTTCCCCAGAGAGCAGTGGAGGCTGGGCCATTGAATATATTCATGGCTGAGTTAAATAGATTCTTGATTGACAAAGGAGTCAAGGGTTATTGGGGGGAAACAGGAAATTGGAGTTGAGACCACAGTCAAACCAGCCGTCATCTTATTGAATGGCAGAGCAGGTTCGATGGGCTGAATGGCCTACTCCTGCTCCTAATTCTTGTGTTTTAGTGTTTGCACAGATTGGCGGTTGAGTTTCCCTTCATTACAACAATGACTACACTTCAAAAATACTCCACTCACTTTGAAAGGCTTTACACAAGTGGAAGTGTGTTCCTTTCTTAGTGGTTTACGCAGTGGTGTGGCTGTGGCTATGTGAGACATTTCAGGCCACCAGTCTGTTTTCTGTCAAACTGTGGTGGAGCTTTCTAGAGCTCCAGTGCTCCATCAAGCTGCCCTGAGCTAAAAGGTGACTTTGTCAGAAACATTCTGCTGCAGCGTTGTGAAAGGACTTAAGAGTGGCATCAAGCAATGAAATGGCTAACTTACCATCACCGCTTCCTTCTGACATCCCACCATCCTCCTCTTCCACATGATGCATCCCAAGCAAGGAGAGGCTGCGAGCCTTTGCTGAGAAATATTTATCACTACGCTTCTGTTTCTTGATGAGGTCGTTCTGTTCCTGCATCAGAGAGAGCTGTTCTGTGGTGACCTTCTCCAGTTCTAGCTGCGAGGTTCCACAGGAAAGAAGAGAGACAGAGAGAGATAGGGTGAAGCAAAAATAACCAGGCAGAAGACAAGAGCAAATAAACATCTGGATGAGGCCGAATCACCAAGCGGTGGGCACAGCACGTCACGGGTGCTTATTATATTTATGAGCAGTTTGTTGCTGCCACAGCCTCCCCAGAAAGCCAGTTGAAGAAGGATACAACTGGAGCCAATATTTACACACTTCTATATTTGATGAAAAGAGAGACATGTTGCTGAAGCGTCTCACCTTGCACCCATCAGGACAAATGCAAGGATGTCAAATTTCAAATGATCACAACAGTTTATATTACAGGAGAGAAGGGTGCTGATTGGTTGTCAAGTCGACAATGATTGACCCAGGTGTTGCTTTAAAGGAAGCAATGAAGAACCATAGGCCACCCAAGCTCCCAGGTAATTCAAAAAAGATACCAGGCTTGAAAATATTCCTTTTTTTTTTGCAGAGAATGGGCCCCTGTGTAAAAATGTACGTCGCTTCTAGCAAGTGTGAATGAACCACGTTATAAGCTCAACTGATTATCTTAAATTGGTGGTTAGTGTAGCTATTAGCACACACAGAATTGGTCAGCAAGTCATGGGATCACTTCTAACAGTAGACTAGTCCATTAACTACTGGAAGAGAATACATAAACCTCTGAGCTACCAGCATCCCGAAAGGGTTCTGTGGCAAATCAGAAGCAATTTCACTTCAGTATCGCAGTATGAGAGCTCACCTGAAGTTCATGGACCTCAGCCACATTGTGGCTAAGCTCCTCCTGGATAATCTTGGATTTTAGGGTTTCCTGTTTCTGGTAAATGCCAGCCAGTATAGCCTGAATCTCCAGCAATCGCTCCTGTAAGAGAGAGAGAGACAAAACATGTGAACTCCCCTTAGTACTTGGCAGCACGCAGGGCAACCAGTGCGATGGTGTCTACGGCCATGCCTAATGTGCTAAGAAAGCAACTGGTGGACATATCATCAAATGAATAACTTTCACAGATATTAATCAGTGTCCTGGCCAACTTTGACCTGCACTCACTCAACCAATTCCGGTTGAAGAATCCCAAAGTAGATGGTTCAGTACCCATTAGAATATAAGAAAAAGGAGCAGGGGTGGGCTATTCGGTCCCTCAAGCCTGCTCTGCCAGTCAAAAAGATCATGGCTTATTTGATTCTGTCCTTAACTCCACTTTCCTGCCACCACCACCCACCCATAACCTTTGACTCCCTTGTCAATCAAAAATCTGTCTAATTCAGCCCTGATTATATTCAATGATCCGATTGCCACTGCTCACTGGGGAAGAGAGTTCCCAACACTAACGTCTGAGAGAAGAAATCCCTCTTCATCTCCGTCTTAAATGGGAGACCCCTTATTTTGAAACCGTGCCCCCTAGTTCTAGATTCCCCCAAGAGGGGAAATATTCTCTCAGCACCTACCCCGTCAAGCCCCCGCAGAATCTTATATGTTTGAATAAGATCGCCTCTCATTCTTCTAAACTCCAAAGAGTGTAGATCCAACCTGCTCAATCTTTCCTCTTAAGACAACCCCTTCATCCCAGGAAACAGCTAGTGAATCTTCTCTGAACTGCCTCCAATGCAATTTAGTCTCTCCTTAAGCAAAGTGACCAAAATCCCCTTAAGGGGTATGGGCAAAGGTGGGTATATGGAACTAGGTGGTAAGCCATGGTGTCACTGAATGGCAGCAAAGGTTCACAAGGCTGACTGGCCTACTCCTACAGGGAAGGGATAATCAGCCCCATTGCTGACTGATTTGGGAGAGTGGGGTATGAAGGGAAAAATGTCAAGATTCCTGCTCCTGATCTTTAGCCTGTGACCCTTCCAGGGGAGGGCAGGTCACGCCACGGTTGGGTTTAGCATTATCTCTTTAAACTCTGTGAGGTGCACAAGGACTGGAAGTGCCCACAGCACATGACCCCAGAATGCTGTAATCACTTAAATTGGCAAAATGATGCTGAACAGCAATTCACACCAAAAAGAAAAAGAGGAAGTCAGCTCAAAAAGTTTTTTATACATTTTAAAGTGGAAGGACAAGTTATGAAGCTGTAAGAGAAGCATTACAATCCTAAAGCACAGTGTACAAAAAGGAAATGCTAAACCCATTGAAATCAGCGATTGGACTGCAGTTATAACCTCGCGTCCAGTGTGGGTGACATACTCCAAGAAGCATGCAAAGGCCACTCACACTGTGCAGAAAGAGACTTATTCAGATGATACCAGAGACCAGAGGCATTATTATGAGGAGAGGCTGGAGAAACATCAGCTCCTTCCATTAAGATAGAGCAGGTTAAACAGGAGACTTAAAACCATGAGGCAGTGCCTCCCAAACTTTTTGCCCACCGTGACCCCATTTTGAGGCTTATGAATTGCTATGATCCCAGAGTGAGAGTTGGGTGGGGGGAGTAGAGCTGTGAAAGCAGTGGGTGGAGGGGGAGAGGGAAAGGCTTACACTCAACTGCAGGGTTTTTTGAAAAAAACACTTAGCTTTTCACTGGCAATTAGGCCATGCCCACCGTTAAAAGAGACATGGGCCAGAAACTTACCTGTGTCGGACGGGCCGGGCGGGAGCGGGCGTTAGGTGATCGGCCGCGCGCCGCCATTTATATGGACGGCCCACCCAGCGTGACACACGGCCAGGAGCGCTCGGTGCTACCTGTGCGGGTGGGGGGGAGGAGGGAGAGTCGGGGCCTGCGAAAGGACGCAGCACAGAGCTGCCTCAGGGGGAGGAAGTACATCGGGAAATCTTTTAATAAAGAAAGAGGAAAATTATTTAGACATGTCCCCGCCTGTGACCGTGTCACATCAGCTGGGACATGTTTGTCAATTTAGCAAAATTTATTTGTTGATTTTATTAAACCTTCAGGAAACCTCATCCAGCCCCTGAAAAATGTGAAGGCTGCTTGGGCTCTGTTAATTATCTAAATTAGTTTCCTAATGGCCTTAAAGGGCCTTTGACAGTTCGGCAGGTACACAGCTGCCTCTGGCGTATGCAGGCCGAACAAAATATCTAAACGATGCGCAGTGACGTCGGGACAAACGCATCATTTTGCGCGTTGGAGTGTGGGGCCCGCCCCCCACACACCGACGCCAACATCCAGGCCATGAGGATTTAAAGGGTCCTCACAGCAGGTCCAAGCTCCACGACAGCCATTGCTGCCTCGGAGCTCATGACCCCGAGCTCTCATCTAGCGACCCCACTGGGGGCCGTGACCCACAGGTTGGGAAGTCCTGCTGTGAGGTAAACAAGGAAAAATGATTTCCGCTGGTCGGCGTATCGGTAATTAGAGGGCATAAGTTTAAGATCGTGGCCACAAGAAACTGAAGGAGAGTTCGGGAGTGCTGCACTGTCAGAAGTGCCATCTTTGGGATGAGACATTAAATTGAGGCCCCTATCTGACTGTTCAAGTGTAGGAGGAAGATATACATATCTCCCAGTGTCCTGTCCAACAGCTATCCACCAACCAATTACCACCACAACAGGTTAAATGGCCATTTATCTTACTTGTTATTTATGAGACTGGCTGCTAGATTTGACTGAGAAGCAGCCGCCACATTTCTAAAGTAGATCACTAGCTGTGAAGCACTTTGGGACATGTGAAAGATGTTACACAAATGAAAGTTCCTTGTTACTTGCGTGTGGTGTGGGGTCTGTGATGGGGCGGTGGGCTGGAGGGGAGGCGGAATCTAAAAGATGAAGCAAATTTCCTGCTGCTGAGCTGAGACGTTCCCAGGAGCAAAGAACGTTCAGTACGTAGCACATCATTCCCGCTGCTCTGAGCACCCAGGCTTATGGCCGCGTGTTCCAAGGACACAAATCGACGGCATGGGTCACACTCACTTCTCATCCTGGAATGATCAGCTCCTCTAACTATCCCTGGGTTTCGAGGATTCTCCCATGTGTCCCATACCAGTCCAATTTCCCTCTCCGAGCCCTGACAACAGCAGGTGAAACTGGTGTTGGGCAAAGCAGATGCAAGAAGCAGGGCCAGGTATGAAGGCAGGGAAGGAATCAGAGTTTAGCCTAATCGTCTCCTCCCCAACATCTACCCACATGGTCTTTTGCAGCAGGGATCACTGGGCTGTGGCCAGGGGATGGATAATCCTGTATCGCCCCAGGGACAACACTGGAAATTAAACAGCAAGTGGCGTTCACCTGTCTCTTCAGTTTCATCAATTCTGCTTGCACAGTCCGAGTGTGAACCTCATCTCGCAAGTACTGCCCGTTGGGATCCAGCCTTGGCCTTTTAGGTATTGGTGCATCTGCAAACTTGGATCTAAAAAACATTAGAGATGATCCTAATCACTTTCGAAACGATCTAACATTAATGCTGAATAGAGAGGCATGTTGCTGAAGCTTTTTGTCTTGCACTCATCAGGACAAATGCAAGAATGCCAAATTTCAAAACGACTGCAACAACTTATACTATAGTGATTGTTTGAAATTTGGCATTCTTGCATTTGTCCTGATGAGTGCAAGACGAAAAGGTTCGGCAACATGTCTCTCTTTTGAGCAAGATTAAAGTTCTGCATTACCAAGCAACTGTTTGAATAGCTTGTTCAAGATGCAGTAGGATTGCCAACTCTGCTTAAGCGTATTCTAGGAGGTTTCTTTCAGCATCTCCTGCCTCCTCCAAATCCCCGGCCTCCACGCTCCTGCCACTGGTTGGCCAACACATCTGACCTCGCAGTGCACTGCGTTCCCAGCCAATTGAAAAACAAATAAGACTCTTCAGGATCCAATTGGATGAGACTTGACTGTCAGGCAAACAGCCTTGTTCTCCTATCTCCAATATTTTTAAAACTAATAAACAGAACAGTTCAAAGAAAATGAAAACAACACAAATTATGTTTAACATTCTTAGGATTTTTCTCCTGAGATGCTCCCTGGGATTAACATCAATTCCTGGAGACTCCAGGTCTGGGAGGGTGTTGGCAATCCTAGAATCCATCTTGTCACAGATTCCAATAAAATCATTAATTTCCTAATAGCTACTAATTATTTCTGGGAAGCTAAGATTTGGAGATAGAATAACTTGCAGAAAGTGGTTTCACCAAGCCTCCGCCCTCTTTATATTTGACATTCGCCAGAAATGGGGAACTCCCTTCATTGACAGGCACTAGCTTGGCTGTGCAGTCACCTCTGAGTTCAGAGTGTTATAGCTCCATACCCCTTTCCTACTCAAAGACTTGAGCGTACATCCTAGGCTGGCCGTTCAATGCAGGACCAAGAGAGTGCTGCATTGTCAAGGCCGTCGTTCCTCGGATTAAACATTAGAGCAAAGAAAGAAGAAACAAAGAATGCAAAACTAAAAAAACACAATTCAGGAAATACTCTGCCGATAAGGCAGCATCTACGGAGAGAGATTTTGATGAAAGGCCACTGACCTGTTAACCCTGTTTCTCTCTCCACAGAGGCTGCCTGACCTGCCGAGCATTTCCAGCATTTACTGTTTTCATTTTAAATTTCTAGAATCTGCAGTATTCAGCTTTTTGAAGGAATGTGCATTTATATAGCGCCTTTCACAGTTACAGGATGTCCCAAAGGATTTTAAAGCCAATTAAGTATTTTTCTGTTTGAAATGTAGTCGCTGCTGTAATGTAGGAAGCACAGCAGCTAATTTGCGCACAGCAAGCTCCCACAAAAAGCGAGGGGATAATGATCAGGTAATCTGTTTATTCATGATGTTGAGGTAGGGATAAATATAGGCCAAGGGCACCAGGAGAACATGCCTGCCTTTCTTCAAGTAGTGCCATGGGAATTTTTACATCCACCTATGACGGCAGACTGGTACCTCAGCTTAACATCTCATCGTAAAGAAGCATCTCTGACCGTGCAGCACTCTCCAAGTACTGTTAGCCCAGATTATGTGCTCAGATCACTGAAGTGGGGATCGAACCCACAACTTCCTACTCAGGAGGAAGGTATATTGCCAGAGGGTAAACACCTGGAGAGTGAAGCCATTTACTTTGGTCTTATTCTCCCCATCTCTGCGGAAGGCTCTCTCTCTCACTGGCTCCTGTGCCACAGGCATCTGCTCTTTAGTGCCTCTTGCAATGAGAAAAGGCAGTGGTCATCAGCAGGGCTTTCCAATGTGCAGATAAACCGAGACCATGTCTTCTGGTCATGTGGGTGCAAAAGGATCTGGGATCTGTGGGGCCTTACTGTGTGTATATTAATTGTGATGCTTGACTGTGTGACAATGTTTCAGAAGTAATTCACTGGCTGGGAAGCATTTTTGGATGTCCTGAGGATGTGAAAAGAGCTATATAAATGCAAATACTTTTTTAAATGCTTTTGCTGTCATCAGACTCAACTGGTGGGAATAAAACTGGTGTCCATGCCTTTCAATCACACCACAGACACCTGGCAGTGTTGCCTCAGTCACCCATCTAAACACCAATTAGCATGGCACCACATGCAACCAAAACTCACAAAGAGCTACTGGTGGTGAGTAGTGGATGGCCGATACCCAACAATAAGAGGCTGCAAAACAGATTCACCACTGCTGGCCTGTACAGTGCACCGACTTTGCTCTATTGATGGCACAGATATTGGAACTCAGTAAATCCTCATGAACTGGTTGCTGTAGAAATGTTCAGCAATATGAATAGGGCAGTTAAGGCTGGAGAAGGGGCTTCAGAAAGCAGCTATCCAATACAAATGGATGCCCTTGGGTGTCGAACAAGGTTAAATCAATATTAATTCTCAATTTCTTAAGCAAGTGAAAGAATTTTGTTGCGGAAAGAGCTGCATTTTCAAAGCAAAAAGGAAACAGGTTCCAAGTGACTCCATTTTGTTCAGAACAATCTATTTGTTGTTCTCTGCTCCAGTCCTGGGCGGAGTGAGTATTATGGGGTAGGACAAGCTTTTATGGGTGGCAGTGACCAATCAGCCCCTCGTCCATGTAGCTGTGCATCGTGTAAGCACGGAGAGTTAAGGAACGAGTCTCCAATTACTTCCTTTCTTGCCCAACAGGAGGACAAATGGGAAATTGCACCTGGGAAGCCTGCAATTTTACCCTTATTAATTTTAATGGACTAAACATCATGGGGTGGGCAGGGCATGTGTGTGATGTTCCAGAGAGCATTCCCCTGGGATGAGGGTCGACACTGGGAGTACGTAGTCGGAAAACCTACCTTTTTGTGTCAGAAGGTTCCTTGGGGACATTACACCTTGACGTCCGCAATTGAGCAGGAGTGGGAATCTTTATTTAACCTTCCTTAGCCCAGGGAAACGGCAGGGTGGACTCGATGGGCATATGGCCTCCTTCTGTGCCATAATGACTATAACTGTCCACTTCTGCCAATGCAACATTGACCAGGGCTGGAACCTGGGACTTTCCTGCTATGTATGACTCACTATCATCCCAACTTGAACACATATCACACACTGTTCCTTCATGGTCGTTAGGTCCAAATCTTGAAATTCCCCAGCTAACAGTACCTTCATTGCACGGACTGCAGCGGTTCAAGAAGGTGGCTCACAACCACCTTCTAAAGGGCAATTAGGGATAGGCAATAAATACTGTCACCAGAGACACTCACATCCCCAGAATTCATTAAAAGTTCATGTCAATCTACTTACATTGTAACTTTGCATATATATTCTATATATAATATAGATCCTATTTATTCAGTGGGCAGAATTTTACAGCCTCTCCTGCTGGCCAGATTTTACAGTCCTGCCAAAGTCAATGGACTTTTGGACAGCTCACCGCATTTTACAACCCCGCCCTGTCACAACAGGGCTGTAAAGTTCCGCCCAGTGTTTCTGTTTTCTCACATTATGATATATTCAAATTAGCTTTGCTTTGTTTCTTAAATCTTTATGTCGGAAAGGTATTTCTCGCTATGGTCCAGTTGGTCAATGGAATCCTTGGTGGCGGTGAGGTATTAATTCATGTTGCCACAAACACAGGTTCTGGGACACTATTGTGGTGTCCAGTCCTTTCAGGGCTGACCACAAGCTGCGTGCTTTCAATAGTTAGCCCTGGTAGTGTCAGGTTCTGTGGTTTGTGGCTGGGAGGGGTGGGCCCTGACTGGGTTAAACCACCTTCCCTACCTGGAATACCTGTGACTGTATTTGTACCCGGAGTCTCGGACCACTTGTCGGGCGAGTGGGAAGAGCTCGTCCCGCCTGGCGAGCAGAGTGGTGTCGATCAGGCAGAGCTGGGCAGCCGCTTCGTTAACCATTACCTGCCAAGCAAAACAAATCAAATGGTTAAACCTGGGCTCACCACTCCAGCTTGGAAGACTGCAGCGATACAATAGGGTTTGTAGAACTCTCTCCGCTATTTTAACTGAGCATTAGCTGTCGAATCAAACAGGGTAACGACTCTATGATAACAGTTTGTATTAGATTCTTGATAAGCAAAGGGGTGAAAGGGGGTAGGTGGGAATGGGGGGGTTGAGGTTACAATCAGATCAGCCATGATCTTATTGATTGGAGCAGGTTCGAGGGGCCAAGTGGCCTATTCCTGACCCTAATTCATATGAGAGAGTAATTTTATAGAAACGTATTTAACATTTGATTTGTTACTAAAAAAAAACACTAAAAATAAAGCTGAAAACTCAAAGAATACTATCCAACTGAGACAACAACTCAATGGCCATGCATCATTCCACACTTTGGGATCAGACGCTGATCAGCTCCCGGGATCCCAATCAAAACCAGTGCCAACCCGGAAAAGCACAGAGTAAAGAGCTGGTGCTTTTCACCAAGAGGCGATAGCAGCTGCTGCATCCTCTATCCCCTTTGTTTCCCACTCCCCTTTGAAGACACTCGGATAGGTTGAGATGGTGTGTGCTGGTTGTAAAACTGGATAATGGCAAGTTTACAGCCATTGACTTCAAAGGGAGAGACGCAAGACAAAATACTGACTCACCATCCACCCGTTTTACACTATCACACACAACCCAGGCCTAACCACCTCTTGCTGGGGTCTGATTCCAATGGCACTGGGATTCTCCAATACCTCACTAAAGTTCTGATCGTCATGTTTCAGTCTAGAACTGAGAGTTAGCAGATTATTCACCTATAGGATCAATTATCTTTAACTGGTCTCCCCCTGACAGTCTGTGATCTAAGCTGTGATCTCAGTTATTGAATATTGCTGAAAGGTGAGGCATTGCCACAGTTTCAGCAACATGTCGCTCTCTTCAGCAATATTCAGGTTCTGTACCTCCCAAGTGACTGTTTGATTATTGTCTCAATGCAGCAGGTTAAAGGTCCTGAGGAAAAGGCTGCAGCGATCTGTAGGATGTGTCAGCGCGATTATTTGTGGTGGGGGAGGTGGGGGGTGGGGTGGTAGACAGCTCCTGGCTGGGGGTAGGGGGGGGGCGGTGTGCATTGGTTGGGAAACCTGGGAGTTGGGCTTTCCCCGCACGTGCTGCCGAATTTTGGCTCCACAGGGTGCACAGACGTTTTCCTGTCCGGAAGTCAAACTGGTGGACAGGCAGCAGAAGCCGTTCGGGGGCCATGAGCTGCGACTGGAAGCGTAGAAGAGACCCTGACCCAACAACAACACCAACAACTCATATTTATATAGCACCTTTAACAATAATAACACATCCCAAGTTGCTTCGCTGGAACATTATAAAACAAAGTATGACATTGAGCCACATGAGGAGATATTTGGTCAGATGACCAAAAAGCTTGGTCAAGGAAGCAGATTGTTTTAAAAGAGGAAAGGGAGGTAGAGATGGAGGGAGGATATTCCAGAGCTTGGGGCCTAGGCAGCCGAGAGGATGGCCACCAATGGTGGAGGGATAAAAATCAGGAATACACAAGAGGCCAGAATTAGAGGGGCACAGATATCTCACAGGGTTGTATGGCTGGGGGAGATTGCAGAGATAGGGGGGGAGCAAGGTCAAGGAGGGATTTGAAAACAAGGGTTAGAGCTTTAAAACCAAGGTGTTAAAATCAAGGACCCTTGGGGTGTTTATATGGGGCTGGATCTAATGGGGAGGGGGCTTGTGGTGGGTGGGGGTTGGTGGAGGGGGAAGCACTCGTGCTCCTCCTAGCCCACAAGCAGTGCTGGAAATGTGCTTATCTTTTCCCCGATCTGCCCTCACCTCATTTCTCCAAGTCTTGAGAAACTCGGATAGCAAAACCTACAAGGCAGATTAACACTAAGGCTACCAGCTTCATTCAAATATTTAAAATGCCTACCCTGCCTCCTGAAGCTGGTTCATTGCCCGTTCTCTTGTCTCACCTCTGTTAAACCCGGGCCTGGGCGGGTTGGGTTTGACATTTTAAGAGTTAAAGACAGAGAAACTGTTCTTGTCGGTGGAAGGATGGAGAACCAGGGGACACAGGTTTAAGGTGATGGGAAAAAGAAGCAACGACGACATGAGAAAAAAACTTTCATCATGTAACGAGTGGTCAGGATCTGGCACGCACTGCCTTGAAGTGTGGTGGGAAGCAGATTCAATCGTGGCTTTCAAAAGTGAATTGGGTAATTCCATGAAGGGAAAAAGATTGCAGTGCTATAGGGAACAGGCAGGGGGAAAGGAACTAGGTGAGTTGCTCATGCAAAGAGCCGACACAGACACAACAGGCCGAATAGCCTCGTTGTGTGTTGTAACCATGCTACAATCTCACATAACTCTGCCATACTCCTTTTTGGAGGCTAATATTCAGCCCAAAATATCCACAAATTTGTGCAGTTAAACAGTCATAAACTAAACCGTTTATCACGCACACCTGTAATGTGATAGCTTATAAATCAGAGGCAGGAATAAATATTTAGTCAGAAATGTTGTGTCAAAGCCTGCAGGCCTGTGATTTATGGTTTTTAAGTTTTGGCTGAAACTCTGGGAGCAATCTATGAGTCTTCCTACGCATCTGACATTGCAACATTCAGATAGCTCAAAATGCTCACTCTTTAGGCACGCACTTTCATCCATATCCCAAAAGATGCAATTCCGGAGAGTGTTAATACAGCAACTCAAACATTTACTCTGTTAAAAGGTTTACAGCTGTTGAGATTAAGGAAGATCATTAAAATGAGACCAGCAGTGTCCAGGGTGGGGAAAGTTTAGACACAAGAAATATTTTCACGAGCGTGGAATGCACTTCCCCAAAACAGTGATTTTAACTGACCGAGAAAACGCTCTAGTTTGGCTTCGTTAGAGGGGCCGAGGCTGACTGTTCATATTTTACACCCACCTAGGGTTATTTAAAACAAACTTCAATTAAACTAAAGGCAACATCTTCATCCCCAGTCTTGCACACACCAGGCTGGTTCACCATTCCAGTGTTGAAGCAATAGTGGAGAGAGAAACAGAGCTAACATTTCGAGCAGAAAATGGCTCCTTCAGAACTGTTCCAAAGAGGTTATATCCCACTCAAAACGTCAACTTGGGCTCTTTCTCCACAGATGCTGCCGGACCTGCTGAGTTTTTCCAGCGCCTATTGTCTTTATTTCAGATTTTCGACACCCACAGTGCTTCGTTTTTATTCCAGTTTTGAAATTTGCCATTTGATAAAAGTTGTGAATAAAATCTGAAAGTCAGTGGAAAACAAAAGCAGGGCAATTTTTTACTGAGGGGGGTGGGGGCGGGGGGGAGGGGCTGTGGGTGGCTTCTTTCTGTCAGCTCGTTACCTTAATCCATGTTGGTAAAGTATAATTTATGGAGTCTTGCAGTTTTATGTAACACCATTCTGACTCTCCTTTGTCAGTACACAGGCTTTCTGCTCAGCCGTAACTAACACGAGTGATCGTGCAATCCCACACCGATCACAATCAACATGCACCTAATTTCCCAGGCTGCTCTCTCTCTCCCTCCCTCTCTCTCTCTCTCTCTCTCTCCAGGAATGCTGAATGCCCCTCTCTTGTTTAAAAGCAGCTCGTTTTCTTTTATGTTCCTTTGAAGTTATAAGGCTCGGTTTCAGTAACAGGAAGGCTTGGCAGATGGATCGCTGCCTTTATTTGGAGACGTTTAACTCAAAGAGGAACAGAGAACAAGTGACACGGAGACAAAAGAACAGGAACAGTGGAAAAACAGCGAGGGAAAGGGGCTGGGTTCAGGGGGAATTAACTGTAAAAAACCTGGAGCAGCAGGACAAGAAGAGATTCGAGTTGGATTTAAAGCAAGAAATTTTCAAACGTGTTAGCAGCTCGATGAGTTTGCAGGACTCTCTCCGCTATTTTAACCGAGCATTAGCTGTCAAACCAAACAGGGTTACGACTCTATTATAATAGTTCGTGTTAGATTCTTGATAAGCAAGGTGGTAGGCAGGAATGTGGGGCTGAGGTTACAATCAGATCAGCCATGATCTTATTGAATTGGCGAAGCAGGCTCGAGGGGCCGAATGGCCTACTCCTGCTCCTAATTTGCATGAGTAATTTTATAGAAACGTATTTAACATTGTGTTACTGAAAAAGAACACTAAAAATAAAGCTGAAAACTCAAAGGAATATTGTCCAGCTGAAAAAACAGCCCTGAATTAAGGATAATGTCTAAGGTCGCTGCTTCAGTGTGACAGAATAATTTCAACTCCTTTATTCCATTAGATTTTAGCATTAAAGTGAGAAAAGCTTGCATTTATGTAGCGCATTTCTTGAGAACCGGACTTCTCAAAGCACTTTACAGCCAACGAAATACTTTTGAAATGTAGTCACTGTTGTAATACAGGAGACACTGGTCAATTTGCATTAGGCAACAATGTGATAACGTGCAGATACAATCTGTTTTTTTGAGGGGTAAACATTGGCCAGGGCACCAGGGAAGTCTCCATTGCTCCTCTTCGAGTAGTGCCATGGTTTCCTCTACATCCACCCAAGGAAGCAGACGGAGCCTCAGTTAAGCATGTCATCTGAAAGGCAGCGCCTCAGACAGTGCAATGCTCCCTCAGTACTGCAGTAGAGTGTCAGCGTTTAGATTTTTGTGCTCAGGCCCTGGAGTGAGACATGAACCCAAAAACCTTGTCACTCAGAGACAAGAGTGCTACCAACTGAACCGCAGCTGACACTTGCAATTCTACAAGGCCCTTCCTGAGAAAGATGAAATCCGATAGCCTCACATCAGATGTGTGAAAAAAATCACACAGGAGACCAGAACATCATAACAAACTGCAGCGATATGTGATGTATTCCACCATGAAAATAAACTGATGTATGCAGAAGTGCAATTTTTGCAGTGGTGGGTTTGGAATCGTATAAACTCTGCTGGAACAAATTTATATCCATGGTGGCGAGACGGGAGAGGGTAGCGACGGGAAACTTTGACATCTTTTGGGGTAGTTTCCATCATTTTGACATTCCCTTTGAGGTGATTATTTTATATTGAAATACAGACAAATGGTCTCCTTCTGTGCCTTAAGGACTCCATAAGTACCTTCTTACTCCTGATAAGAAAACTAATGCACCGTGTGGCCATGAAAATCAAACGTGCATTTATAAAGCACCTCTAACATAGGCCAGAGTTTTCGGCTTGGTGAGCGGGGCCCTGCTTCCGCTCGCTGAGGGGTAAAATGACACGGGCGTGCGTCCTGATGTCACCGCGCGTCATTTAGATTTTCAGTTCGGCGGGTGCGCAGCCGAACTGTCAAAGGCCTATTAAGGTCATTTAAATATCAATTCAAGTAATAAACTGAGCTGCCCGTCCAACCTTAAGGTTGTCGGGCAGGCAAAGAGCCCAGGCGGCCTTCGCATTTATCATGGAACCTCATCCACATATGAAGGGTGTATAAATTACATCAATTTTTTCATTAATGTTCCTTGACATGTCCTAGCTCATGTGACACTGTCACATGACAATATTTTCTGTTCTTTATTTAAATTTTTAAACCTTAAACTAATCTTCCTGAGGCACCTCTGTGCCTCGGGGAGATTTCTGCGCTCTTTTGCGTGCATGGAACCCGCTCACCCCGTCCGCACAGGGAGCGCACAGCGTTTCCGGGCGCACGTCATGTTTGGCGGGCCAATTCCCGTTAAATGGAGGCATGGACCCAATCGGGGGCATCGATCAGGTTTGCGCCTGCTCCCACCCGCCCCCACACAACCCTTCCGACGGGGGGGGGGAGAATTCTCCCCATAGTAAAAAACCCCAACGTACTTCTCAGGAGCATCAAATAAGCTTGGATATAAAACCAGAAAAGGAGATAACAGGACAAGCAAAGAGGTAGGTTTTAATGAGCATCTTAAAGGGCAAAAGGGAGTTTAAGGGAAGGAGAGGTTTAAGGAGGGAATTCCAGAGGTTCGGGGCTTGGCCACTTTGGCATGGCCACCAATGTTGGAGCGATTAAAATCAGGATTGCACAAGAACTGGAGACAGGTGGAGATCCCACAGGGTTGTTGGGTTGGAGGAGAAACTGGGAGGGTAGAAGTCGTGGACGGATTTGAAAATAGGAATGAGAATTTTGAAATCAAGGCGTTGCTAGACATGCCAGTCTAGATCAGCAAACAGCTTCATACAAACTCTGAGGAACAGATACTCAGGCTGTGAGAAAAAACACTAAAAATAGCTTCAGAAAGGTTCTGTGGAACCGACATTTAAGACTGGTTCGGAGTACAGCGAGAACAGCATTAATAAGGAAAGTGGCAAGAATCCAGACTTCACCGTCTGAGTCTGGAGTCTGATTTCAGACAAAATTATGGTTAGATATGGACTTCTCAACATGGGTAGGAGGTGAGAGGTGAATTTATAGGTAGTTAATGGTATGGAATAGATAAACCCAAAATAATACTTTAACTTCAACAGTGCAAGTAGGAGAATGGGATGCAGATTCAGACTAGTAAAGAAAGGTAACTTTAGGGCTGACATGAGGATATTCTTTATTGCTCAATGCTCAATGCTTGGGATGGCCTGTCCTGGGCAGTCGTTAAGATGAAAACACTGGAATCATTCAAGAAATAACTAGATTGAGCAATGCAGGGGATGGGAGAGGTTATGGATTAAAATGGGCTGAATGGCCGTCCTAATCTATTAGCGGTTTTGTGATTTTGTGAAAGGGCACAGGCTGAGAGTGGAGGATGAGAGAGGGGGAGACACTGAAACCAAACTCCTACACAGAGTGGGTGAGGAATTTATCCACTTACGCTGAAACTGAGCTCCCACACAGTCAATCAGGAACTTACCCTCGGTCACGTAGGGGAACAAAGACACTCTGAAACTTAGCCCCCTACACAAGCAGTGACGAACAGATACTCTGGTTGGCTGTAGCCCAGGCAAAACCACACGAGTCCACCCCTACAGAATCCTCTCTCCCCCTCTGATGTTGATGGCCTGCACACCCTTAGCTGGAGATCACATGTTGGCACTAGGTCTTGTCCATACCTTTAACGTGCTGAACTCTGATTCTGAGGCTGTTCTGCATTCCTAACATTTCCTTTCACCCTCTACATCATCAGACACACGCTCTGTGATAGCCTGCCACAACACAAGCATAAATTAAATAAAAAGCCCATTGGGACCGTCCCGACCTCAAAAAGCAGGAAGCGCACAGCGCAAAGCAAGGCAGCAGCAGCAGGGAGATGAATGCAGTGCTGTCACATAGGGTTTACATAAAGCCAAACACAAACTATTTATGGGGCACATGATCTAAGCGCAAGACTTTCCTTCCAAAGGCGAGTGTTTGAAATGATGACACGACATTCACTTGAGCTAAGGTATAAAATCGCCAGGGAAGCAGTCACAGACTGCTGTCCTTCCAAAACCCGGCGTGTATCTGGAAAAAAGCACCTTGAACTGTGTAACAGAGGGTGAAGTACTGGACGTTATATTACCCCACAACCCTTCGAAATATCTGCTCTCATCTAACTCTGACCTCTTGAGCATCCTTCATTTTAATCGCTCCACCATTGACGGCTATGCCTTCAGCTGCCTAGGTCCTAAACTCTCGAATTCCCTCCTTACAACACTTTGCCTCTTACCTCTCTTTTCTCCTATAAGACACTCTTAAAAGCCTACCTCTTTGTCCAAGCTGTTAAACATCTGCTCTAAGATCGTCTTATGTGGCTCAGCCAAATTTTGCTTTCTAACCCTCATGAGGAAGTGCCTTGTTTTATTATGTCAAAGGCACTATATAAATACAGGTTGTTGTTGCTGGTGTTGATGATGGTAGTGACATAGCTACTAACATGGTAGTTATGTAGTGACATAATGACTAACTCCACACATGAAAGTATATTAGCTTCAGTGTTATTTTTCCTCTAGTAACTTGATATCAGTACACTGAAAAAACCTGGTCACTCTGCAATGAAATGCCTCCCCTCATTAAACAGGGATTCATTTGAAATAAAAACAGAAATTGCTGGAAAAACTCAGCAGGTCTGACAGCATCTGTGGAGAGAGAGAGACAGAGTTAATGTTTTGAGTCTGTATGACTTTTCTTCAGGGAACTGTTCTGAAGAAGAGTCCTACGGACTCGAAACATAAATTCTGTCTTTCTCTCCACAGATGCTGTCAGACCTGCTGAGTTTCTCCAGCAATTTTTGTTTTTGTTTCAGATTTCCAGCATCCGCAGTATTTTGCTTTTATACTAAAGAAAAGAAAGACTTGCATTTATATCGCACTTTTCTTGACCGCCGGACATCTCAGGTCACTTTACAGTCAATGGGGTGCTTCGGAAATGTAGTTAGCGTCGTAATGTAGGAAACCAATTTGCGCACAGCCAGATCTGACAAACAGCAATGTGATAATCAGCAGGTAATCTGTTTCTTGTTGTGATGTTAATTGAGGGATAAAAACTGGCTGGGACACAGGGATAACTGCCCTGCTGTTCTCCGAGATAGTGCCAATGGCATCTTTTGCATCCACCCGAGGAGGCAGATGGGGCTCCCAGTTTAACGTCTTATCCGAAAGACAGCACCTCCAACAGGGCAGCACTCCCTCAGTACCACACTGGAGTTTCAGCCTTGATTTTTGTGCTCAAGTCTGGGGATGGGACATGAACCCAGAACCTTGTGACTCAGAGCCGAGAGGTGCTACCAACTGAGCCACAGCTGAAATTGGGACTGCTCACCCAAAATAATTATTCTTTAGCTATAGAATCACTTTGGGACATCCCAAGGTCACAAAAGACACTATATAAATGTTAAGTTCTTTCTCATTTTCAATTCCAAATGTGCAAAGCTGATAAATCTTCAAATGTCACCTTGCTGAATTTCATTCTGAAGTAATGAATACATTCAGTCTGGCGACTGAATCTCCTGCATTCCAGCTCCAGTTGCTGTCCTGCCTCTGAAGTCTACACACCACCTGAGAGCACAACAGGACTCACACCCTATAGGAAGCTGGCAGCAATGGGATATTAATGTCATCCCACAACTATCTCACTCTAATGGGTCAGCAAGTGCAGTAATTGGATGTGTCTGTTCCCTGAGCTGTTGACTTACATAATATTCAACAGATCAAACAGCTAATGTTAACCAACAGAACCACTTTTGACTTCATTAATTTATGAAGAAACGTTTGCACAGAAAACACCTGGTTTTTATATTGATTCCGTTTCAATTGAAATTCTAAGAAAGGGGCTCCTGTTGTTTTCAGTATGAAATCTGGCTCGGTTATCCAAGGGGCAGATGCACACAGGGAGAATTTTATACCCTTCCCCCATCACCCCTGACCCCCGGGCCCCCGAGCCAGTGGAGGAGGTAGGGGAGCGGGGTTTAAAATTGTAGAAAATCTCAAATGCAACTCCACGTTTGCCACAAACACACCAACTTTCAGTTACTCTCAACTGGCCTCACTCAGCACCTTCGCGTTAGAGAAGGGGGACAAAGGCCAGGCACATTTCGGGCTCTAATTACCTCCCAACGACCCCTGATGACCTTGGCCGATGAAAGGCTCAGCCCAGTCCGTGATGGCTTCCCTGGTCAAGTAGCCTTCAAACATTTGTGATCTAAACTCACACGCAAGAAACAGCCAATTCTCTGAAAGAACAAGACCGATGTCTACTGGGGATGGGTGGGCAGGTTATTTTTTGCAGGGAGTTGGGGAGGAGGGGGGCAGTAAAAGGCTTTAAAAAGAAAAGGGAAGGAAGTAATTTCATCCTTGGGCTGTGAATATGGACTGAAGGTAGGCACATGTTGAGTGTGTTTCTCAACGCACTCGGCACCGCACACGATAACCAGGACTGTGGACTGTGTGGAGATTTTCCAAGATGCTCGGACTCATTTTCCTGGGTCTATCTTTACTCTTTGCCTCAAATCTTTCTTTGGTTTGGGGACTGGGTTTCAAGATGGCTGAACATACGATAACGATCTGACAACAGCCTGGAGGATGTAAACTGTGCGCTGTTCTCATTATTCTTCCTCGCAAAAACTTAGAAGTCGAAAGAGAGGAGAGTATCAGTTTCACACCAGACATGGCAGCCTTTCATATCGTGCTTTTGGACATGCTCACTGAGGTTAGGTAAGAGGTGGTGACATTGAAGTAAATCTTTACTTAAAAACAAGTCTTTGAAGTGAAATAAATTCTCGCTGTCACCTCATAACTCCCTTTAAACTGCTGCAGCTTTAAGCCTGAAAGTGCTGATTGTGGCAAGTACACACACTGTCCCTGGCTGTCACAGCACTCTTGGAGTGTGTTTCACTGAGTTTACTGATGTGACAGACCCAAACATGTCGCTGCTCATCCCCATCCAGGGGGGAGCAAGTGTCTCAGGCAGCCTTCGCAAAGGCTCATGGGGAAAGGCCACAGACTAAGGCCCTCCTGCCATTGTACGCTGAGGGACTGGAAACTCTGTATTGTCTCTTGGGCTGTACACACCCGGGAAAGTTTGACATGAAATATACATTGTGAATATGACCTGTAACTATGATTATAGTGAGGCACCTCAAGCACTGCGTGGAAAGAAAATGACCTGTATTACACTTCATTTGATGTCCAATTAGAACTGTTGTGTAACACAGTGTGTTACAAATTTTATGAATAATGTATACGTTTTGAAAAAATGAAACATAAAACGCCGGGACCTCCAGGCGATCTGGTCATTTATCTCATTGCTGTATGTGGGAGCTTGCTGTGCGCAAATTGGCTGCCATGTTTCCTGCATTCCGACAGGGCCTACACTTTCTAAAAAAAATACTTCCTTTGGCTGTCAAGAGCTTTGGGGTGTCCTGAGGTTGTGAAAGGTGCTATAAAATACAAGATCTTCTTTGGGTGAAATGGCAGAAATTGTGATTTTTTAAAAAAATATAATAATTCTAGATTAATGTTATAACACGGCATTGCTAATCCTGTTGCTGAATTCAAGAGATTTGGAATATTTTCACTGATGACAGCACAAAAATAAGTAAGACTGGACACAGATACACACAGAAAGTGACTGGTCTCATGTTCCAATTTTCTCCCCTTTTCAACAACAACAGCTTGCGTTTATGTACAGCCTTTAACATAGCAAAACCTCCACATGACTGTGATTGGACAAAATTTGACACCGAGTCACACATGGTGACCGAAAGCCTGGACTAGGAGGTAGGTTTTAAGCAGTGATTTACAGCAGAAGAGAGAGAGGAGAGGAGGCTTTGGGTGGCAGATGCAGAGCTCAGGGCTTTGGCAGCTGAAGGCACGGCCGCCAATGGTGGAAAGAAGGAAACTGGGCAATGCTCAACCGGTCGGAATCAGAGGGGTGCAGACATCTCGCAGGGTTGTGGGGCGAGGGGAGATTATGGAGACAGGAAGGGGTGAGGCCATGGAGGGGATTTGAAAAGACAAAGAATTTTAAAGTTGATGCGTTGCCGGTTGGGAGCCAATGGAGGTTAATGAGCGTGGGAGTGATAGGCGAGTGGGGTTTGGTAGCAGTTAGGACACGGGCAGCAAAGCTCTGGAAGAGCTCTGGTTTTCTTCTTTAGTCTCTAGTTGGACCTACAGCTCTCCAGCCCAGGGGAAAGAAATGAAAGAGCTTTTCACCTTCATCTTTGTACACAGATGTGCTAAGGAGACGTCCTAAAACTCTTAAAGACTCCAAATTACCTTGGAAGGTGGGGGGGGCATATGGCAGTTATGTAAGCAGCATTAGGTAGTCATTTTCTTCAACAACACCTCCCAAACCCACGACCTCTACCACATAGAAGGACAAGGACAGTTGCCACATGGGAACACCACCACCTCCAAGTTCCCGTCCAAATCATCACCATCCTGACTTGGAAATTATATCACTGTCGCTGGGTCAAATTCCTGGAACTCCCTTCCCAACAACACTGTGGGTGTACCTACACCACACAGACTGCAGAGGCTCAAGAAGGCGGCTCACCACCAGCTTCTCAAGGGCAATTAGGGACAGGCAACAAATGCTGGCCTAACACGCCATGAACAAATACATTTAAAAAAATTCTTTATGCAAGAGTCCAGTCAGTGACTGGCTATCAACTAATCGACTTAAGGGCCCTTGCAGTCTGTTCAGACCTTGTCCTCCCTAGATGGAGAACACCAGATCGTCATTGAGGTTTGGAACTCTGGCTGGTTCCTCCTGAGCCAAGGGCAGTTAAGGCCAATTGGAAAAGCTGTACTTTACCAGCTCATATCAGCTCCAACAACACAGACTATGGTTCGAACCTGTAGCTGCTATAGCTTTCATCACACGGTGTCCAGTAGTCAGACAAGTGAATGTTGGAATGCTTGTAGCCATATCAGTATTAGAACTGAATGTTAGACTGGCTAAACACAATAAGATTGTTGTACAAGGGTTGCAAGTGTATGTCAAAATTTACAATAACCAGCTACTAACAAAGACAGTGAACAATCTTTAAAAAAAATGCATAGGTATGAGACAGAAACTCAACAACAACTTGCATTTCTATAGTATTTTTAACTGAGCAAAACATGGCACTTCACAGAGGTATTACTGATTCAAATTTGACACCGAGCCACTAAGGTGGTATTAGGTGAAGTGGTTTTAAGGAGCATCTTAAAAGGAGAGAATGGCAGAGAAGTTTAGGGAGGAAATTCCAGAGTTTAGGGCCTAGATAGCTGAAGCTACAGCCACCAATGGAGGAGAGGTGACAGATATCAAATATGTACAAGAGGCCTGCATTGGAGGAGGGCTGAGATATCGGAGGGTGATAGGGGTAGAGGAGATTAGAGACAGGGTGAGGAAACTCAGTAGTTCTTGCTGAGGACATCGCCAGGTTGTTTGCTGCCGCTGAGTGAACTTTGCAGATCCGTCTGCAATTTGAAAATTGCAAAGACCCGGCAATCGGGTTTCCTCACTGAGCGGCGATTCAACTCTCATTGTCCCTGGGCTTGTGATTCCCTGCGGCAATTAGACATTAGATCCTTAAAACTGGACAAACCAATGTGAAGACATCGTCAGGCCAAAGGAACAATTTACCTTACACGGTATATAAGGCTGCTTTTACAGGGTTAAATCTGACCTACTAGGACTCAATACTGAGAGAGGTTCTCCAGTGTTGCTGATGCCTGGTGTTTAAACACCCTTTATAGGAGAGAAGACTGAAACAGGAGACATGCAAAATGTAATTATAGCAACTATGCAGTGTAACCTATTTACACTGTGGAGGGAAGTGCTTAAGTTCTCTTTGCTAAAGGTTCATTTTGGAACCCCCCTTACATTTAATTGGCAGAGCATAGAAACCAAATCTACTGGTGACAGTTTGCACAGTGCAAATGCTGCCCACCATTTACACACAGAGCACCATTTTCTGGCCAAAGAAGAACAAACGTGGTCATGGATTGTGTCCTGTTCTGGGCGCCGCACCTTAGGAAGGATGATAAGGCATTGGAGAGGGCGCAGAGAAGATTTTTCTTTTATTATTATTCATTCACGGGATGTGGCCTTCACTGACTGGGCCAGCATTTATTGCCCATCCCTAATTGCCCTTGAGAAGGTGGTGGTGAGCTGCCCTCTCGAATCGCTGCAGTCCATGTGGTGTAGGTGCACCCACAGTGCTGTTTGGAAGGGAGTTCCAGGATTTTGACCCAGCGACAATGAGAATGGTTCCAGAGATGAGGAACTTCAGTTATGTGGATAGATTGGAGAAGTTGGGGCCGTTCTCCTTAGAGAAGATTGAGAGGGGATGCGATAGAGGTGTTCAAAATCACGAGGGGTTTGAACAGAGTAGACAGGGAGAAGCTGTTCCCACTGGTGGAAGAGTCGAGAGCTGGAGGACACCAGTTGAAGGTGGTTGGTAGAAGAATAAGAGGCGACATGAGGAAAAATGCTTTTAGGCAGCGAGTGGTCAAGACCTCGTATGCATAGCCTGAGGTATGGCAGAAACCGATACAATTAGGGCTTTTGGAAGGGAATTGGATAACTGTCTGAAGAAAAAGATTTGGAAGGTTACGGGGGAAATGGCGGGTGAGAGATGAGCCGCGTTGCCCTTACACAGAGCTGGTATGGACACGGGCTTCTATGCTGTAACCATTCTATGACAAAACAATTACTGTACCTCATGCAACGTCAGGTTTTTTCCATCTTTTCGTTTGGAGTCAAATCTTCCGTATATGGCGCTGAACTTCCGGATCTCCTCTTCCCGTTGTGGCTCCTGGTCATTCATCTCGAAGATGTGCCCTAGTGTTTTGGACATTTTCTTGTTGCTGATGAAGACGCACTCCAGCTCCTTGGGCTCCATCCTGGGCACCGTCTGGATGAGGCGCTCGGCGCAGGACCCAATGATCTGCACCACGTCCGGGGTCAGAGGCAGGGAGGGGCCATCTTTGGGTGGGGAGTGGGGCTCCTCCTTGGTCACCGTCATCACGTTGGAGATACTGGGCAGCGGGTGCCCGGCCGCCAACACTTCCGTCTGCGATGAGGTCTCCATCAGGCGGGACGAGGCGTGGTTGTTGGCGATCTCCTGCCCAGTGGCCAGGCTCTGTGCCAGCCGTGCCTGCTGCTCCTGGCTCGAGCCAATGGAGTTGGGGCTGGTCGCTGCGGTGTTCAGTTCCGAGATTTTGGCAATGGGAATGCTGCTCGCCGGAAGTTTGGTGAGGGGCTGGTTGAAGGCGGTGGGGTTGGTGATCCATTCCTGCAATGCCTTCTGCAGGCGCCGGACATGGAGCGGCTTACTGGACATGCCCACCAGGGCCATGATCTCCAGAAATTCCTCCTCAGCAGCATCACAGAGCTGCTGAACATCATCCCCTCCCTGCTGGATGAAAGCATCGTAATACACAAGAAGGTTTGCCCGCTGTAGGACCCGATAGAGCTGGAGCTCCCCCAGGGTGGAGGGCTGCGAGGTGGTCATGACCCCCTTTCTCTATGTCGAAACCAGTAAGTAGTCCCTAAAAAACAAAAGGGAACAAATGTTCAGATCCTTAGCAAACTCAACAGGTAAAGAAAACATTCGTCTTTCATTCCTAGAGCCTAGGGTCCAAGGTCAGCCCAGGCTTATGATGACTTCTCTTCACTGACAGCTTTTACCTGGTTGATTGGTCAGTGGGGTTTTGAGCTTTGGCCTCATATCTTTTGGGAACCAAATCAAAAATATAAAAATAAATTTCACTTCAAACTCTCCCCTACAACAACAACTTGCCTTTATATAGCGCCTTTAACATCATGAATCGTCCCTCACAGCAGCCTTATAAATCAAAATTAGACACCGAGGCACATAAGGAGATATTAGAGCAGAAAGCTGTTCAGAGAGGTAGCTTTTAAGGAGCGTCTTAAAGATGGAATGAGTGGTGGAGAGGCAAAGAAGTATAGACGGGGAATTCCAGAGCCAAGGGCCCAGGCAGCTGAAGGCAGAGCCGCCAATAGTGGAGCGATCAAAATCGGGGGTGCTCCAGTGGCCAGAATCGGAGGAGCGCAGAGATCTCAGAGGGAGAAAATGATTTAACCTTCAGCACACAAAGTGTCACCCTCCGATCAATGGTAGCACTCTCGCCTCTGAGGCAGAAGGTCATGGGCATGAGCCCCATTCCAGAGACTGTGGTACGTAAATTTAGCTATCGTGCCAAAGAGTGCTGCACTGTCAGAGGTGTCATCTTTCCAATGACCTGTTGAACCAACAATCTGCTCTCTCCAGTGGATGGAAAAGATCCCACAGCTCTTCTTGAAGAAGAGCAGAGGAGTTTTTCAGATGTCCTGAACAACATTTATCCCTCAACTAAAATAATTAAAGCACAATATCCGGGCATCCCAATGCTGATTGCGGAAGCTTGCTGTGCACAAATTGGCTGTTGAATCTGCCTACATTACAGTGGTGAATACATTTTTACAGGTAGCGCAGGCTGCCTTGGGATATCCTGAGGTTCTGAATGACGGGGCACATCTTCCTTGTTGCTAACAGCGAGAATGGCAATGGAATGTACAAGAGAGGAAGCGACCACCGCCGTCCAACTAGCCAGAGCCAAAGGCGGTTTAATATCACATCCACTACTATCCCCAACATTCCTCAGTCACTCACTCCATCACATATTTGTCCAGGTCTCCCCTGATGTTTACTGACACAGTCCGATCCCGTTGCCCTCCTGGTGGATCTGCTGTGCTTAGTCTCCACTTTCTGTGCAAAGTAGTTGTTTCAGAACCTGTCAGTTCAACCTCCCCATTTAAGCTCACGACGGAACGAAAACAGAAAACGTTGGGAAAACTCGGCCAGTCTGACAGCATCGGTGGAGAAAGAAAAAGTTAACGTTTCGAGTCTGTGTGACCCAAAGGGTCACACAGACTCGAAACATTAACTTTTTCTCTCTCCACAGATGCTGTCAGACCTGCTGAGTTTTTCCAGCATTTTCTGTTTTTGTTTCAGATTTCCAGCATCCGCAGTATTTTGCTTTTAAGCTCGAGACGGGATTGACCGGCTGTACTTTAAAGTGAGAGAAACTGATGAAACAATAACTGTGAAACTGTCGTGATTGCCTTTGTCACACGAGCATTTTACTGCAGACTACAAGAGACAGCATTTTAAAATGAGAACTCCCACACTCCTTTAAGAGATTTTCAACTGAAATAAAAAGAGAGACTTGTATTTATATTGTGTTTTTCACTACCGCTGGACATCTCAAAGCGCTTTACAGCCAATTTCGAAATATAGTCACTGCTGTAGTGTAAGAAACACAGCAGCCAATTTGCGCTCAGCAAACTCCCACAAACAGCAATGAGACAACGACCAGATAATCCGTTTTGTTTGTGATGTTGATTGAGGGATAAACTTTGGCCAGGACACCAGCGATAACTTCACTGCTCTTCTTTCAAATAGTGTCATGGGATCTTTTACATCCACCCTGAGGTGGAGCCTCAGTTTAACAACTCATTAGTAAGAAGGCACCTCTGACAGTGCAGCACTCCCTTGGTACTATACTGGAGTGTCAGGCTTGATTTTTGTGCTCAAGCCGTGGAGTGGGCCTTGAATCTGGAACCTTGGGACTCAAAAGGCCATAGTGATACCAACTGAGTCACAACTGACACTTGATGTGATCACACTTCATTAGGGTAAGTCACTCAACATGAAGGAAGATGTTGGCCAGGTATTTAAAAAGCTACAGGTACAAATTGCTTCTTGGCTATAAATGTGCCTACGTGTCACGTTTGCCCACTTTACCAGCAAGTGAGCAAACACCAGAAGGAACGTTAGATAAAAACAGAAAATGCTGAAAAAACTCAGCAGGTCTGGCAGCATCTGTGGAGAGAGAAACAGAGTTAACGTTTCAAGTCCATATGGCTCTTCTTCAGAGCTAAAGGAATTTGTTGGTCAGCCGTGCTGTGTGGTTTCAAACTCTAGTGTTATGACCAAATTTTAATACCGTTGATTCAGAACTTGCCAAGAATAAGCACAGGCAAAGGGCAAACATTCTTCCTTTAAAACTGCAAACAACAAAGCGTAAGTTCCAATTGTAGCCTAGATTGTGATCTTATAAAAGGGGAAAGTCATATAAGGGGGAATTAAGAAGTGGGATTTGCTGTGATGCAGCATCTTGTATGCCCTTGGGTTGTCCCAAAGCACTTTGTAGCCAATGAGTTACTTTTGAAGTGTTTTTGAACTGTTGTTTTTTTAAGTCAATGCAGTTCCTCCCTCTAACACCTCATGCTGACAACTTGACTGAGACCGGAAACTTCTGTGCAGAAACATCACAGCCACAAAGCCTCAGCCTATCCCCTGAGGTACAAAGCGTAAATACATCAGTGATGAACTAAAAGTTTTATTTCCACTGTGGATTCGAACACATTTACACATTTCTGTTAGCTGTTGGTAACACTCTTGCCTCCGAGTCATGACGTTGAGGGTTCAAGTCCCAAAAAGCAACTTATATTTATACAACACCTCTAACACATTAAAAGGTCCCAAAGCGCGTCACAGGAGCATTATAACAAAGTATGACACAGCCACATAAGGGGCAGGATTTTTAGGTTGGAATGCCGGAGCGATGGGCGGCCCTGGGAGCGGCTGGGAATGGAGCCAGTCAATTAATGGCCACCCAGTGTGAAGCGCGCGCTGAAATGGAGGGAGGGAGGGGTGGGTGGGTGCAGCACGAGTGCTGATGTTAAGCGTGGGCACAGAGAGCTGCCTCATGGAGCTGAAGGCTTTAAAACCAATCAATAAAGATTTTAAAATCTGCGAAAAAATGTCAACACATCACAATCAGTCACCTGAACATATATATGACAAAAGTTCTGTCCATACATTTTTACTTTTTTAAATTTAATAACGAAAACCTCATCCCACCCTTGGATGAGGTTTGTTGAAAAATGCAAAGGCTGCCTGGCAGATTGACCCGTCCGCCTGGCAGATTGACCCGTCTGCCTGGCAGATTGACGCGTCCGCCTGGCAGATTGACCCATCCGTCTGGCAGATTGACCTGGCCGCCTGGCAGATTGACCCGGCCGCCAGCCGTAAGGTTGGACGGACCACAAAAAAATCGGAGATAATTACAACTTTAATTCCCTCAGTTGGCCTTTTAATTGTCAGTGGGCGCGCTCCCGACTTTTGCGCCCGCCCGCCGACCGAAATATCACACAAGTGCGGGATGACCAGAAGCTTGGTCAAAGAGGCAGATTTTAAGGAGAGTCTTGAAGGGGGAAAGCAAGGTACAGTAGTAAGGTAAAGAGGAGGAAGAGAAGGAATTGCAGAGCCTGCAGACGAGGCAGCTGAAGACTAGGCCACCACTGGCAGAGCAATTATAACTGGCAATGCACAAGAGGCCAGAATTAGAGACGTGTAGATATCTTGGAGGGTTGTGGAGCTGAAGAAGGTCACAGATATAGGGAGGGACAAGGGCATGGAGGGATTTGAAAAGAAGGACGAGAATTTAAAAGTTAAGGCATTGCTTAACTGGGATCCAATGTAAATCAGCGAACAGGGGTAACAGGGGAGCCGGACTCACCGCCAGTTAAGACACAGGCAGCTGTGTCTCACTCCAGGATCTGAGCACAAAAATCGAGGCTGAAGCCACAGTGCCGTACTAAGGGACAGCTGCACTGGCAGAGGTGCTGTTTTCAGGTGAGATATTAACCGAGGCCCTGTTTTCCCTCTCATGTGGATATAAAAGATCCTATGGCACTATTTTGAAGAACAGCACGGGTGTTATCCCCAGTACCCTGCCCAATATTTATCCCTCAATCCACCTCACAAAAACAGATTATCTAGTCATTATCACATTGCTGTTTGTGGGAGTTTGCTGTGTGCAAATTGGCTCCTACTTTTCCTAAATTACAACAATGACTGAACTTCAAAGGTACTTCATTGGCTGCAAAATGCTTTGAGACGTCTGGCAGTCATAAAAGGTGCTATAGAAATGCTGGTCTTTCTTTTAGATGCTCAGTATCTAGAATGCAAGTGTTGGCATTGGGAACATTTTGTACATTGAAAGTAATTTGGCTACAGCAAAAAATAACCAACTTTCAGCCAGTATATGTGAACGTTGTGTGATGGTCTTTAATTGATCACCTGAAATTGATTCCACAACCTATCACCTCCCGTGTCCAATAAACACCTGGATTAGCACAGATTTGATCCAAATTATAATCATCAGTGTCTTGGTAACATTGTTTTTTTTTATTCTTTCACAGGATGTGGGCGTCACTGGCAAGGCCACCATTTGTTGCCCATCCCTAATTGCCTTTGAACTGAGTGGTTTGCTAGGCCATTTCGGAGGGCAGTTAAGAGTCAACCACATTGCTGTGGGTCTGGAGTCATATGTAGGCCAGACCAGGTATCATTTTTAAAATTTACATAGAACTTACAGCATAGGAACAGACCCAAGTGATCTGCGCTGCTGTTAATGCTCCACATGAGCCTCCTCCTACCCAACCTCATTTTACCCTCTCACCATACCCTTCTGTTCCTTTCTCCCTCATGTACTTATCCAGCTTCTCTTTATATGTGGAACATCAAACATAATGCGGCAATGTTAGGGTTACTTGTCTTAATATCTGCTTATCTGGCTTGGCATCAAACTTTGTCTCTTGATGCTCCTGTGAAGCGCCCTGGGATGTTTTACTATGCAAGGCCGCTACAGGAATGTAAGCTGTTGTTGAACCTTGCAATAAGAAATGAAAAGATGCAAGGGTGGTTTAAAGAGGTGAGTTCACATTTAGGAGTTGCGGAGATTTTGCAATGGTGAAGACACAAGATGACATCGAGCTGATATTCTGCATCCCATTTGGTTCCATAGCATCAATCCCTCTGCCCCCGTCTCAGCTCATCCACTGCCGAAACCTTCACTCATGCCTTTATTAACTCTAGGCTCGAGTATTTTAACACACATCTGGCCAGCCTCCCACATTCTAGCCCTCATAAACTTGAGGTCATCCAAGACTCTGTTGCCTGTGTCCTAACTCACCCTGAGGTCTGGATTTTCGTTCCCAAGGCGAATGCGCGGAGTTGGGAAATTTCTCGGCTCACTGTACCCGACTCAAGAAAAAGTGCCCCAAATGGCGAGATCTTTGTTCCTGGGGGCTGCCCCCCCCCCCCGACCCCCCGGCACAAATCGGAGGCAGCCACAGAGGCTGCCGAGTGCTGAGGCGGGCTAATTAAAAGCCCACTTTGGTTCCCTGGGACTTCATCCCAGCTGTGTTGTTAAATATTAGGCCCTCTAGATCTCACCCCTCACCCAATCTCCATGGCCCCAGCCATGCCAATGCATGCCAACCAATGCCCCCCACTGACCCACCCCCATGGCTTCTAACACCCTCCATTCCAACCCATGCCCCTTTCACTCATCCCCATGGCCCCCCTATAGCCCATATGCCAACCCATGCCCCTCCATTCATACGGAGGCTCCTTATAGCCCCTAAGCCAACCCATGCACTTCCATTCATCCCGTCGCCCCTCATGCCAATCTATGCTCCCCACCCATCCCCATGGCCATTTATAGCCCCTATACCAACCTAGTGCCAACTCATGCCCCTCACACACCACCCTTTGCCCATACACCCTCCATGCCAACTCACTCAGTATCCACCATAAGCAAACCTGAGGAGCCATGCTGTGATGGAATAAAGTTATCAGTATCTATTACAGACTTCACTACAGAATAAAAACACTCCCATTCCTAAAAGTCCATTCAATGTATTGAAATCCCCTCAAGTAATTAATTGCTTCTAAAAACAAATATTTGTACTCATAAACCCACATCAAAGGCAGCTAATCCTTTAATAATCTCTTGGAGCTGTTAATCAAACTGTGAATTTACAGCCCCCCACTGTGACAATGATAGGTTGTGGAAAGCAGTCAAGCAATAATAATACAATAATGATAACCCTTAGGGTTATGTCAACAAACAGCTATTGATATTGAAAGCATAGGTTGCCCTTCAACTCACAGACACAGGCAGGCTGCTTTTTTTTCAAAATTTAAAGGCTTTTAAATAACTTTGCAGATTGACTGTTCCTCAAATCTTATCCACTTTTACAAGTATTTCCGTCTACTCTAAAAAACTGTAACTTACACACTCTGGGATAAGGCCCTCACACCAGTGAAAATGGGGTCTGTTCAAAAATAGCAATGATTTCAAAAGGTCCAGCTAAGTTTGGGTTTTCCCATGTGTCAGGCATGTCCCGCCCCCATTTCCCTCGAAGTGAAAATAGGACCTGTTGGAAATGGGGGCGGGGTTTCTGGATCTGGGCCACTTTGGATAAGCCATGGAGTTGTCACAACTCTGCAAAAATCTAGGCCCGAGTTCTGTTCACACATCACCCCTGTACTCACTGACCTACGTTGGCTCCCGGTCCCACTCACTGACCTACGTTGGCTCCCGGTCCAGCAACATCTCAATTTAAAAATTATCACCCTTGTTTTCAAACCCCTTCATAGCCTCCCCCCTCCCTCTCCCTGTAATCTCCTCCAACTCCACAATCCTCCGAGATACCTGCATTGCTCTAAATACAATCTCCTGAGCATTCCTGGTTTTAAATGCTCTACCATTGGTTGCCATACCATCAGCTGGCTGAGCCCTAAATTCTGGAATACCCTCCCTACACCTCTCACAGTCCATGCTCCTTAAAACCTACCTCTTTGACCAAGCTTTTGGTCATCTGTCCTGAGCTCACCTTATATTGTTCGGCATCCAAATTTTGTTCGATAACCCTCTTGTGAAGTGACTTGAGATGTTTTATCACAGTAATGGTGCTATATAGATGTTGTAAGTTGATATTGCTTGGTACACTGCTCACATGTGCATATCTTAGAAGGCATCAAGAATCAGATTCTCAACCAGATAAAACAAGAGACAGCAGAAGACAAATATTGGCACTCAGATTCTGTTGGACACAAGCTCAGAGAATGAGGGAGCTTTTGGGGGGGTGGGGGTGAGAATGAAGAAGGAATAAAGTTGGGTGGGGGGGGAATGGCAATGGAGATGGAAAATAAGCTGGTTGTTCTGTGGGAAATTGTACTGTTATATATATTCTGAAATATAATAAGCCTCTGTGGTCTACAGTACCAGGCACCCTCAAGGTTTCTCTCCACAGTAACCATTATTCAAGCAGCAGTCTGCACAGTGCCATCCATTATGGGCAGTGCCATAGACAAAGCCAAGCCCGCACTCTCCATTAAAATCAGAGACAGGGGAATAAGAACATGTCAAGTAGTCATCTCACTAATACCGCCAACAGTAATCTCCAGCTATAGACTGTTGTGAGAGGGGCACTCCGATATAAATTGGCCTGTAATTTAAATTCCTCACATAGCTCACAAGAATTGACTGATGCAAGTGGTCTTGCAGCAGTAACCACGTGTACTAGGGAGCGATTGTTAATAGGAAGACCCTGACATTGCAACTCCATTGATGCTTTAAAGTAAGTAGCATCACTAATTTGATTCATTTCCTGTCCTATGATCACTAACC